>NC_092771.1:71554957-72154957 GCF_047496795.1 Chiloscyllium punctatum | reverse complement strand
TATGACATAGTCAATCATTTACCAAGTGTTATAATTAAATATGACCTTTAACCATTTAAGGATATTCTGGTATTACTGACATTCTGGTGATTGTGGTCCTTAATTTGGGAAATATAGGTTTGTAATTCTTTGGTGCTTTACATGACCACTGGACATTTCAAAGCACTTATCATTAATTAAATGATTTTCTTTTGATGAGGAGGGAATGTAGTGTCCCTGCTATAATGTAAGAATGGAGGCAGTCAATTTGTCCTACAAACAGCAGCGTGATCACATTCAGATCTGGTGTTATTTATGTCCCTAACTGAGGGATAAATCGAGAGTGTGGTACAGGAAAAGCTGCGGATGCTGGAAATCTGAAATAAACAGAGAAAGTATGGAAGAAGCTCAGCAGGTCAGGCAGCATCCGAGGAGTAAGAGAATCAATGATTCGGGTCCTGATGAAGGGCTTATGACCGAAACGTCAATTCTCCTACTCCTCAGATGCTGCCTAACCTGCTGTGTTTTTTCAGCATCACACTCGCGACTCTGATCTCCAGCATCTACAGTACTCACTTTATCCCTGACTGAGGGATAAGGACTGTGTAGGATATTGGGTGATCAGGGTTAATACCATAGCTCTGCTTCTAAGTAGTGTCATCGATCATTTACTGTACATTTACTACATCTAAAATGTCTTATCTGAAATTTTGTCCCTATAACATTAGCACACGCTTAGTCTTACCCTGGAGTGTCAGCCTTGACTTTTGTCCTTAAATCCTTGAGTGGGACCCATACCCATTCAGGCGAGACTCTTATAACTCAGGTGAGAATGCTACCCAGTGAACCATAGCTGATACAAAATACTGCAAATGCTGGAAATCTGAAATAAATAGAGAAAGTACAGGAGAAGCTCAGCAGGTGGCTGAGCAGAACACGTGGCTGCAAGGATGGTGTAGGAGGGAGGGCTTCAGGTATTTGGACAATTGGACTGCATTCTGGGGAAGGTGGGACCTGTACGAACAGGACGGGTTGCACCTGAACCAGAAGTGCACCAATATCCTGGGGCGTAGGTTTGCTAGCACTCTTCGGGGGGGGGGGGGGGGGTGTAAACTAATTTGGCAGGGGGAAGGGATACGGACTTGTAGTCCAGCAAGTAAGCTAGCTGTGTGCCAGGATGTCCAAGACTGTAGGGAAGCTGTGGAGAAGGTAACACTAACAAGGAATACTTGCAGACACAGAGATGGGCTCAAGTGTGTATACTTCAACGCAAGGAGTATCAGAAATAAGGTGGGTGAACTTAAGGCGTGGATCGGTACCTGGGACTACGATGTTGTGGCCATCCCGGAAACGTGGATAGATGAGGGACAGGAATGGCTGTTGGAGGTTCCTGGTTACAGATGTTTCAGTAAGATTAGGGAGGGTGGTAAAAAAGGAGGGGGTGGCATTGCTAATTAGAAATGGTATAACGGCTGCAGAAAGGAAGTTTGAGGGGGATCTGCCTCTGGAGGAAGTATGGGCTGAAGTCAGAAATAGGAAAGGTGCAGTCACCTTGTTGGGTGATTACTATAGGCCCCCCAATAGCAGCAGAGATGTGGAGAAACACATTGGGAAACAGATTTTGGAAAGGTGCAGAAGCCATAGGGTCGTAGTCATGGGCGACTTCAACTTCCCAAATATTGATTGGAAGCTCTTTAGATCAAGTAGATTGGATGGGGCGGTGTTTGTGCAATGTGTCTAGGAAACTTTTCTAACTCAGTATGTAGATTGTCCAACCAGAGGGGAGGCCATATTGGATTTGGTACTCGGTAATGAACCGGGACAAGTGATGGGCTTGTTAGTGGGTGAACATTTTGGTGATGGTGACCACAATTCTGTGACTTTCACCTTGGTTATGGAGAGAGATAGGTGCGCACAACAAGGTAGACTTTACAATTGGGGGAAGGGAAATTACGATGCTGTAAGACAGGATTTGAGGAGCATACATTGGGAGCATAGGCTGTCAGGGAAGGATGTGGTGGAAATGTGGAACTTTTTCAAGGAGCAGATACGACGTGTCCTTGATATATATGTACCTATCAGGCAGGAAAGAAATGGTCGTTTGAGGGACCCTTGGTTGATGAAGGAGGTTGAATGTCTAGTAAAGAGGAAGAAGGAGGCTTACATAAGGTTGAGGAAACAGGGTTCAGACAGAGCAGTGGAGGGATACAGGATAGCCAGAAGGGACCTGAAGAAAGGGATTAGGAGAGCTCAGAGAGGGCATGAAAAAACCTTGGCGGATAGGATCACGGAAAACCCCAAGGCATTTTATGCGTATGTGAGAAACCTGAGAATGACTAGAACGAGGGTAGGTCCGATCAAGGACAGTAGTGGGAGATTGTGTATTGAGTCGGAAGAGATAGGAGAGGTATTGAACAAGTACTTCTCTTCAGTATTTACGAACGGGAGGGACCGTATTGTTGAAGATGAGAGTGTGAAACGGACTGGTAAGCTAGAAGAGATACTTGTTAGGAAGGAAGATGTGTTGGACATTTTGAACACCTTGAGGATAGACAAGTCCCCCGGGCCTGACGGGATATATCCTAGGATTATGTGGGAAGCAAGAGAGGAAATTGCAGTACCGTTGGCAATGATCTTCTCGTCTTCACTGTCAACGGTGGTGGTACCAGGGGACTGGAGAGTAGCGAATGTTTTAGATTAGATTAGATTAGATTACTTACAGTGTGGAAATAGGCCCTTCGGCCCAACAAGTCCACACCGCCCCGCCGAAGCGTAACCCACCCATACCCCTACATCGACATCTACCCCTTAACTAACACTGCGGGCAATTTAGCATGGCCAATTCACCTGACCTGCACATCTTTGGACTGTGGGAGGAAACCGGAGCACCCGGAGGAAACCCACGTTGTGCCCCTGTTCAAAAAAGGGAATAGGGATAACCCCGGGAATTACAGGCCAGTTAGTCTTACTTCTGTGGTAGGCAAAGTAATGGAAAGGGTACTGAGGGATAGGATTTATGAGTATCTGGAAAGACACTGCTTGATTAGGGACAGCCAGCACGGATTTGTGAAGGGTAGGTCTTGCCTTACAAGTCTTATTGAATTCTTCGAGGAGGTGATCAAGCATGTGGATGAGGGTAGAACAGTGGATGTAGTGTACGTGGATTTTAGGAAGGCATTTGATAAGGTTCCCCATGGTAGGCTTATGCAGAACGTCAGGTGGCATGGGATAGAGGGAAATTTGGCCAATTGGATAGAAAACTGGCTAACCGGTCGAAGTCAGAGAGTGGTGGTAGATGGTAAATATTCAGCCTGGAGCCCAGTTACAAGTGGAGTTCCGCAGGGATCAGTTCTGGGTCCTCTGCTGTTTGTAATTTTTATTAATGACTTGGATGAGGGAGTCGAAGGGTGGTTCAGTAAATTTGCAGAGGATACGAAGATAGGTGGACTTGTGGACAGTGAGGAGGGCATTTGTCATTTGCAAAGTGACTTAGATATGATGCAGAGCTGGGCTGAGGAGTGGCAGATGGAGTTCAACCCTGCCAAGTGTGAGGTTGTCCATTTTGGAAGAACAAATAAGAATGCGGAATACAGGGTTAATGGTAGGGTTCTTAGTCAGATGGACGAACAGAGGGATCTTGGGGTCTATGTACATAGATCTTTGAAAGTTGCCACTCAGGTGGATAGAGTTTGTAAGAAGGCCTATGGTGTATTATCGTTCATTAGCAGAGGGATTGAATTCAAGAGTCATGAAGTGATGTTGCAGCTGTACAGGACTTTGGTTAGGCCACATTTGGAGTACTGTGTGCAGTTCTGGTCGCCTCACTTTAGGAAAGATGTGGAAGCTTTGGAGAGGGTGCAGAGAAGATTTACCAGGATGTTGCCTGGAATGGAGAGTAGGTCGTACGAGGATAGGTTGAGAGTTCTCGGCCTTTTCGCGTTGGAACAGCGAAGGATGAGGGGTGACTTGATAGAGGTTTATAAGATGATCAGAGGAATAGATAGAGTAGACAATCAGAAACTTTTCCCCCGGGTACAACAGAGTGTTACAAGGGGACATAAATTTAAGGTGAAGGGTGGAAGGTATAGGGGAGATGTCAGGGGTGGGTTCTTTACCCAGAGAGTGGTGGGGGCATGGAATGCGCTGCCCGTGCGAGTGGTAGAGTCAGAATCATTGGCGACCTTTAAGCGGCATTTGGATAGGTATATGGATGGGTGCTTAATCTAGGATAGAAGTTCGGCACAACATCGTGGGCCGAAGGGCCTGTTCTGTGCTGTATTGTTCTATGTTCTATGTTCTATGTTCTATAGGTCTGGCGACAGCAGTGGAGAGAGAATCGAAGTTTACATTTTGAGTTTGTTCTGATTCTTCTTTAGAATTGAAGAACATTTCTATTCTGAAGATGAGTCATATTGGATTTGAAAGTGTTAACTCTGTTCCTGTCTCCACTGATGCTGCCAGACCAACAAGGAGATACAGGCTTGCCTGGTGAATCTTGCCTGTGTCGAATTCTGCCTGGTAATTCACATTCCTGTGAAGCCAATTGTCTTTATAAAAGGAGCTACATCAATACATGTTGTAACTACATTGCCCTTCAGGTATCAGCTATAGCTTGATGGGTGATGCTCCAGAATCCCAAGGTTCTTGGTTCACGTCTCACTCCAGGGATAAAAGTTGTTGTTGCCATGGCAGTACTGAGAGAAAACTGCTGTTTCAGAGATGATTCCTTTCACATGATCCCTCACATCAAAGTCCTGGTTGACCTCTCAGTGGATGTAAGATGATGCAAGAGAAGAGCAGTTGATCTCTTCCTGTTGATCTGGAAAATATCCCTTAAATGTCATCCCAGAGGCACGTTATCGCATTGCTGTTTATGTGTGCACAAGTTGGTTACTGTGTTCCTTTCATTGTAATAGTGACACTTCAAAAGTACTTCATTGGTTGTTGAGTATCATAAATTAGATTCGATTACTTAGTGTGGAAACAGACTCTTCGGCCCAACAAGTCCACACCAACCCGCCAAAGCGCAACCCACCCATTCCCCTACATTTACCCCGTTACCTAACACGACGGGCAATTTAGCTTGGCCAATTCATCTGACGTGCACATCTTTAGACTGTGGGAGGAAACCGGAGCACCTGGAGGAAACCCACGCAGACATGGGCAGAATGCGCAAACTCCACACAGTCAGTCGCCTGAGTCGGGAATTGAACCTGGGTCTCTGGCTCTGAGGCAGCAGTGCTAACCACTGTGCCACCGTGCCACCCACAAATAATCTTGTTGAGATTATTCAGATTCCTACACATTTCAGTCAAGTCAATCCTCATGCCTCTAAATTCTAAATGGAAACAAGCACAATCTGTCCAACCTATTTTCATAAGAAAAACTTCTTCATTCTAGATATCAATCGAGCAAACTTCTCTGAATCGCCTTTGTTGAATTTTTATGCTTTTTTAAAATAAGGAGACTAAAGTTGTAAACAGCTTTAGGATCTGATGTGGCCCTGAAAGATGCTTTAGAAATGCAAGCCTGGTTTTACCATTATGTCAACTGACTGAACACGTTGTCCTGCAAGACAAGCCAGCAGCTGTATTATGGCAGCATGTTTACTGGTGGCTGTTTGGAAGACCCAGTTTGAAAAAACACACATGACTAAGGCTCAGAAAACTCACTCCAATAATTTTATGTTGATTTGTCAGCCGCTGAAGACTGCGTTCCTGCTCCTTCCAATTCCAATCTTGAGAGTAGTGGTTGCTGAGACCTGAAAATTGGCTGCTATTTCCTGCTCCAGGGAATGGTTTGTGGCTTCAAAGGAAGAAAGAAAAGGGGATGAAAGGCCGATCCTGCTATAATAAAAAAAGGCCAGAGAGAAACTGTAATCTTGAGGCAGTTAAGAATCTAATAAAGAGCAGCATAGAAACAGAAGGACGCCATTCAGCTCCTTGTCCTTCCACTTCAACTCCATTTTCCCACTTCAATAGCAGATGGCTGGACGTGTCTGCATTTTCTTTTCTGTTTTCTTCTTTCATGAGGCTCCAGGGATATTAGAGCCTGCTCCAAGCTGCTGGTTTTTTCAGCTTCCCTTTCTCCCTCTTCATCAATTCTTTGTCTCTCTCATGTCTCCTTTTTTTTCCATTTTCTCATTAAGCTTCCCTCTTGTCTCCTGCTAACATCTAATCTGCCATTTAATCATTTATCTTGTACCCAAACATTTCATGGCTCATTTTGTTTCTCTTCCTGTATGTTTTAGCCCCCTTCCTACACCCGCCCTGTTCCTTTTAAAACTGTGACTCATCTATAACATCTCCTGGTCTTGAGAGAGGGCCAACAGCTTGAAACACTGACTGCTGTTTTTTTTTCCACAGATGCTTCCGGACTGCTGAGTGTTTCCAGCTTTCTACTGTTTTCCTTTTTGAACCACTGCAAGTTCTTTCTTTGACTTATTATTTTCAGTGGGCTGAACTGGGATATTCTTGGAATAAACTTAAATTTCTCGTTGTTGTTTTGAAATACCTCCATGAATTTCCTCCTCCTCTGTAGTTTATTTCTGTAAACTAATCCAGCATTTCAGGTTTCTGTGCTTCTCCACTGATTGCCTCTTGCACCATCCCTAGTTTTCATTGCTCCACCAGTACGAATGTTTCCTCAGCTGCATGGGTCCTAAGTTTAAATTTCGTTAAACCAATCTGTATTTTTGACCCTCCTTTTCGTCTTCTAACTTCTCCCATTTTACCTGCGGGCTATCCAGCCTTTTCTACCTCCTGTACCCATTCATCTTCCAATCCCGCTGTGTTTAAGTCTGTTTCCGCTACAGCTTTCCAACTGATCGTAGGCTTTCCTCTCCTCCCTAGCAGTCCCAACTTGTCTGGTTTCACGGAAAGGGCAAATGATGATGGTGATGACATAACTGATGATGTTACTCTGACACTCGAAGGAGCAGAACGAAACAGAAAAACATAGAGAGGGCTCTGACACTGCAATAAAGAGCTGTATTCAGTAACCTGCAATGTATAAACATAAACAAAAAAGTTACATTATTGATGATCGTGGAAGCGCCTTACACCAGGAAAAGGACAAACTAGAAATGCCTTTTCTCCAGTTGCTGGCCACATTCCCATCCTTTCCAGCACAAAGCTCAATATCAGCAGCAAACATCATCAACCTTGGCAATTCCTGTCTCATTGATTGCGAAGATCCATGGCAATCAGGAGGAGGAGGAACGGCTCACAGATAATCTTGATACAACCCAACTTTGACTTGGAAACTCTTACTTTCCCCCACAGTGCTCCTCATCCTTGGCTGATACTCCTTGAAATTATTCTGTAATTGTTGTACATATTTCCCTGGGACCTGCTCCCTTGGCACCTGATGATAAGCCTTCTCTGGATCGCTTAATGCAATCTTCATTATCAACATCATTTAAGATGCCCCCATGAACTTCTATGACTAAGCTTTCGATCATCTATGACTAATCTCCTCTGTGACTCCTGTGTCAAGTTTTGTTTGATTATACTCCTGCAACTTGGGACATTTTATTATGTCAAAAATGCTACATTAATGGAAGTTGTTGTTGAAGTCTGTACCTTTTGAAGAAAAGAATTGCTGCCAGTTGGGAATGGCAAATGAATAGTTTACACTGAGGAGTTGGCCCAGGTGCTAACTTCACATGTAGCACTTGAGCTGCTGATTCGCAAGGTCATGGGTTCCATTCCATAGATTCCAACTCAAGGATTCTTCTGTAGGGCAACACTAATGGACTGCTACACTGTTGAAGAGGCATCTTTCACTAAAGGCAATAAACTGCCTATCTGCCATATATCGTTTTGGAATCAAAGAGTCATAGTGAGTTTGAAACAATAGCTGTGTTTTTCTTTCTTGATAGATGATGCCAGACCTGCTGAATTTCTCTCACATCTCTTTCTTTTATCCTTCTCTTTTATGGTAGATCCTCTCAGGTAGAAGTTAAAGTTTGCACAGCCCTGTATGGGAAAAACTAGTTGAGTCAATTCTGTGCCTTCACATGAACAGATTACTGTTTAGGGGATCTGACATAAATTGACTGCACAGTGACAGTGCCTACACTTCAAAGGTTTATTCACAGCTGTGAAGTGTTTTGGATGTCCCGAGGTTATGAAATGCAAATCTTTCAGCTTTGTGACAATATTGCCCTCATTTCACTGTTCACTGCTGTCTTCCAGAAAACTAGGTCTGTTGCATCTGCAAGACTAAAGTGGACCTGCTGACCAGCAGACTTGTGTTTCCTGGTGTCTGTGATGCTATGGGAATGAATGGAACCTCTTCTCTGCATGCTGTACATTGGATTTCCGCCTGTTGGCTGTGCAAGTTTTGGGAAAGTTATGCAAATTCCGATGAACCTTGAACACTTGGAGCTGATGGCGATCCCAGAATAAACTTTTTGTAAGAACTGAGTTCAGATGAAAGGTCATAGAACTGCCTAGGGCTGAGATTTCCCTGTCCATTAGGCTACAGTGGGGACCAGAATGTATGGGGACTCACTGTGACGTTCACTCTGACTTTCCTTGGAGCAGCCAATTATAATGGCCAGAGGGTGAGCTGGCATTGTGATTAAGGTCAGTGGTAAGACTGTCGAAGCTGGAAGGTCAGCAGCAGTAGGTTATCATGGTCGATAAGTAAGAGAGAGGCTACAAAGTGGAGCTGCTGTCCCTCTAACATTTTCAAAGCTTAAATAAAAAGTAATTCTCCCTGCTAGGTCACTATGGAGGGTGGCCACCAACAGGGTAGACTGACCCCCAATCAGGCAGAGACGAGTCTCCAAATCTGAGGGGTCACTGCACCTGAAATATTAACACTGCTTTCTCTCCACAGATGCTCAGACCCACAATGTTTTTCCAGCAATTTCTGCTTGATTTTTTTTTAGGCAGAACCTCTAATACTTCCTGGACGTTTAGACTCAGATTTGGAAAATTGCAGTAGGCCTCCTTCAACGGCCACTTATGGCCAATTTATGACTACAATTGGCTATTCGCCATAGGAATGTCATGGTGCAGTGGTAATGTCCTTACTTAGTCATAGAGTCATAGAGATGTACAGCACGGAAACAGATCCTTCTGTCCAACTCATGCATGCTGAACAGATATCCAAACCCAATCTAGTGCCACTTGCCAGCACCTGGCCATATCCCTCCATACCTTTCCTATTCATATACCCATCCGGATGCAGGTTATGTTGCAACTGTGCCAGACATTGGTTAAGCCACTTTTGAAATATGCATGCAGTTCTGGTCTCCTTCCTATTAGAAGAATGTTGTGGAACTTGAAAAGGTTCAGAAAAGACTTACAAGGAAATTGCCAGGATTGGAGGATTTGAGCTATAGGGAGAGGTTAAATAGGCTAGGGCTGTTTTCCCTGGAGTGTCGAAGGCTGAGGGTTGACCTTATAGAGATTTTAAAAATCATGAGGAACATGGATAGGATAAATAGACAAAGTCTTTTCCCTGGAGTGGGGGAGCTCAGAACTAGAGGGCATAGCTTTAAGGGTGAGAGGGGGGAAGACATAAAAGAGACTTAAGTGGCAACTTTTCATGCAGAGGGTGGTGCGTGTATGGAATGAACTGACAGAGGAAGTGGTGTATGCTAGTACAATTGCAACATTTAAAAGGCATCTGGCTTGAGCTAGAGGCTTGGATTCAAGTCCAACCTCCTCCAGAGGTGTGTCATAACAGCTCTGAATGAATTGCTTATAAAATATAAGCTCAGCATGCACATGCAGGTAACCCTACTGCCATTCCCAACATATGGAAAATCGCCTGAAGGAGTGATGGAACTGGAGAACTGGCAGGATTCTGGCAGTCACTAGGTTTAGCTACTGACCAATTTTTCTTGGCCCGAGTGGGATTTAATCTTTTAACTCCGAGTTTTTTTGTCCGCAGCTACTCTCTGACCTGCTGACGTTTCTACTCTCCATTCAGATTTCCAACAGCTGAAATATTTCACTTTTGTCCGAAAGTAAACTTATTTAGTTTTCCGAATGTAACCTATTTATTTCATCAACATCTATTGTATCAGTTTTCTTTGGTGTTGCCATCAATAGCCCTTGACCCAGCAATAACAGAACTTGCTCCATACAAAACAATAAAGCATGAAAATGTTGGATGTGTAATTGAAGTTCTACCTACCATGTTTTACAAAGCAAAATATACATTGTTGTCTTTGCAACTATAAACAATCAAATTTCTCTTTTTGAGGTATATATAGCCTTCATAACATATGCGTAAGGTAATATTCTATCAGTTTCCATTCAACCACATTCTGTGGTTTCCACACTTTTTTTATATTAGATTTTTATTTGATTCACTACAGTGTGGAAACAGGCCCTTCGGCCCAACCAATCTACACCGACCCTCCGAAGAGTAACCCACCCAGACCCATTTCCCTCTAACTAATGCACCTAGCACCATGGGCAATTTTGCATGACCAATTCACCTGACCTGCATATCTTTGGAACTGGGACGAAATCAGAGCACCCAGAGGAAACCCACGCAGACTCATGGAGAATGTGCAAACTCCACACAGACAGTTGCCCAAGGCTGGAATCGAACCTGGTACCTTGGTACTGTGAGGCAGCAGTGCTAACCACTGAGCCACCATGCCAACCTGTGATGCTTTTTACCAAGGATGGAAACTGAAACCAATGAATCTTCCAGCTTTTCACTAAAATTCACTCAGAACTACTCATTGATTTTGGTATTTTACTAGTTATAGTTATTTTTTATTAGTCTGGGATGTAACGAGAATCCAGAGTAGACAGGCAGGAGGTTGTAAGAACGTAGCAAGCCAGGCAGCATCAGGAGGTGGAAAGTTGATATTTCACGTGTAACCCTTCTTCAGGATACACCTGAAAAGTCGAGTTCTCCACCTCCTGATGCTGCCTGGCTTGCTCAGCCTCCTGCCTGTCTCCTTTGGATTTCAGAATCTGCAGTTTATTTGTCTCTATAAAGAGAATTCTAAGTAGCGTTTAGTGTGGTGCCCATTTCAGCGTGATGTCAGCTGTTTGCATCTCCACTGCTAAATAGCCAGGCAGAAGAATTAGTTTAGGCAGCTTTGTGTCAGTCCGTGATTCTCCTGATAGATTAAGGAAGCCACATTTAACACTGCCATTTCAGGGAGCCAGTAAATGGATGACAGCCTGTCCAAGAACCAATCTGTAAACAGTACCTCCTGATTGCTGAATAGTATCCCAATGTGACACATGCAATGGTTTTCATCCAGCATTTTTTCCAATGTTTGCTCCTTTTCTGTAGAACAGCCACTGCTCACAGAATTCCATTCCGCAGACAACATTTTCCTCCAGCACCCTACCTACCTGAGTCATTGTTCATGCCAATGATAATGTCAGCGTGCTATTTGTTCAAGTGAACTATCACACCAATGGCCAAACCTCCCTTGATCACTGTCCACATATTCCATTTCTTTGTGGATAGGAGTGGGGATTACTCACAAGGAGTGGCCACCAAGATGATCAAAACCAAATGTTCCTGTCCCTGGATCAACCTGGTTAAGACCAGGGAAAACTAACATGAATTTTACATCTCTTTCTGGCCAGTTCTGGCCTCCTAAACAACCTTAATTTTCATTGCTCAGCCCTTAGTGTCCATGGTTCTAGCTGTTCATCCAACTGCTCTGTCTCTCTTGCTCTCTCTTTCCGAGTCAAAAGCTTCATGACACCGGGTTATAGTCCAACAGAACTCCAAGCTTTCAGAGCAATGCTCCTTCCTCAGGCAGATGGAGAGGGGGCTCTGAAAACATGCTGTTTCAAATAAACCTGATTTGGAGATGCCAGTGTTGGACTGGACTGTACAAAGTTAAAAATCACACAACACCAGCTTATAGTCCAACGGGTTTAATTGGAAGCACTAGCTTTCAGAGTTCTGCTCCCTCATCAGGTGGTTGTGATTTTCAAATAAACCTGTTGGACTATTAACCAGTATTGTGCAATTTTTAACTTTGTCCACCTGAGTCCAACATCATGGCAACTACCTTTCCTACAAATTGGTTATTCACCATTCCTGTCCTTAAGTGGCTCTGTCAGATTTTTTTAAGTTAAAAATCACACAACACCAGGTTTTAGTCTATTTCAAAGTTATAGCTTTTGGAACACTGCTCCTTCATCAGGTCTCTTTTATATCTATCCCCCTTCACCCTAAACGTACGCCCTCTAGTTCTGGACTCCCCCACCCTGGGAAAAGAATTTGTCTATTTATCCTATCCATGCCCCTCATAATTTTGTAAACCCTCAGGCTCCAACGTTCGAGGAAAAACCGCCCCAGCCTATTCAGCCTCTCCCTACAGCTCACATCATCCAACCCTGGCAACATCCTTGTAAATCTTTTCTGAACCCTTTCAAGTTTCACCACACTGTTGTGAATGAAGTATCATCCTGTTGGTTAGGTGATACAAGGCAGCTGTTTTGCCACAGCATTGTAGAACAGAGGATTTTCACACTGTACTAGGCCACCAGGGATATCCACAGCGTGGTAGAAACGTGCTCCCCTGGGAGGTGAGTGCAAGTAGAGGATGCCTCAACTATGCACTAGAGGACACTTTATTTTTATTCTGGGTGTTGCTGGCAAGTCCAGAATTTATTATACATCTCTAATAGCCCTTGAGAAAATTGTGCTGCACTGGTTTCTTCAACTGTGCAGATCATTTGATGCAAATACTCTCCCAGTGCTGTTGGGAAAGAGTTCCAGGATCCCATAACAACGAAAGAATGGTGATATAGTTCTCAGACAGAACTTGCACTTTTATATTCTACTGCTACGGCTCAAATAGCCCTGACAATTTCTGTTGCCGTTTGACTGTGAATAACAAGCTGCTTGACCCCATTTTTTTTTCCCAAAGAGGTGCCTACGCCTTCTGGAAGGATGGAAAAACCATGGCATGAAAATGTAAGCGATTGGTTGACATGTTTCGGAATTACTTAGGGAGCCGAAATTTTAAAAGAACAAAATGAAGTCTGAAATTAAGACACAAGACACTAGGTAAGTAACTCATCTCTTGCCTCCTCAAAACCTGTCCACCATCTACATGGCACAAGTCAGGAGTGTAATGGAACATTCCCCGTTTGCCTAGATGGATGCAGCTCCAACAACACTCAAGAAGCTTGAGACTGTCCAGGACAAAGCAGCTGACTTGATTGGCACCACATCCACAAACATCCACTCTCTCCACCACTGATGCTAACTAGCAGCAGTGTGTACCATCTACAAGATGCACTGCAGAAATTTGCCAAAGTTCCTCAGACAGCACCTTCGAAACCCACAACCACCTCCCTCCAGAAGGATAAGGGCAACAGATACATGAGATCACCACCCCCTGCAAGTTCCCCTCCAAGGCACTCACCATCCTGACTTCGAAATATATCACCATTTCTTCAGTGTTGCTGGGTCAAAATCCTAGAATTCCCTCCTTAAGGGCATTGTGGGTAAACCTACAGCACATGGACTGCAGCGATTTAAGAAAGCAGGTCACCTACTGAAGGGCAACTCGGGACAGGCAATAAATGCTGGAATGGGATGGGTCCATTCTACAGTATATGCTGAATGCACACGTTTTGACTGGGCCAGTGGGTGGATGTACTGCAACTTGTCTCAATGTCCTCAGGTGCTGCTATGTGACCATGTGTGATGTTTGAGGTTATTGGGTGGGGCCAAGCATAGTCTCCATGATAATGGTTTTACTGGCCCTCCTTTTACCACCATGGCTCACCACTGAATTAAGTATTCAGTAACTGATCAGCACTGACACAAAGAACAATCCTTTCGATAAGATACACTGTGAGGGTGATGGAGTGAGTGTGAGAGTGTCAGGGTGATGGTGATGGCTTGAGTGTTTGGGGTCAGTGTGACGGTGTGACATTTCCATCACACTGACTCCATGAAACTCACTCCATCCGCGTCACATTAAACCCCTCACACTCACTCCTTCATGTCACACTGACCACCACACACTCACTCCATTAACCTCACCCTGAATACTTCACACTCACTAAATCACCCTCACCTTTAACCGGTCACACACACTCGATCACCGTCATCCTGACCCCCTCACACTCACTCCATCACTGTCACACTGATCCCCTCACACTCACTCCATCACCATCACCCTGACCCACTCACACTCACTCCATCACCCTCACCCAGAACACTTCACACTCACAACATCACCCTAAACCTGACCCGGTCACACTCACTCGATCACCGTCATCCTGACGCCCTCACATTCGCTACATCACTGTCACACTGACCCCCACACACTCACTCCATCATCATCTGCCTGACCCCCTCACACTCACTCGGTCACCATCACCCAGATTCCCTCACACTCACTCCATCACATTCACCCTGACCCTCTCACAGTCACTCCATTACCGGCACACTTATCCCCTCACACACACATCATCACGGTTACCCTGACCCTCTCACACCCATCTCTCTCCATCTCACTGAACCCCTCACACTCATTGCATCACGCTCACCCGGACCCCTTCACACTTACTACATCACCGTCACCCCGACTCCCTCACACTCACTCCATCACTGTCACCCTGACCCACTCACACTCACTCCATCACTGTCACCCTGGCTCTCTCACACTCACTCTATCTCCATCTCACTGAACCCCTCACACTCACTCCATCACCCTCAGTCTGACCCCTTCATTCTCACTACATCACCGTCACCCTGACCCCCTCGCACTCACTCCATCAACGTCACCAGGACCCTCTCACTCTCACTCCATAACCGTTACACTGAACTCCTCACACTCGCTCCTTCTCCGACACTTTGACCCTGTCACACTACTCCTTCACGTTAACCCTGACACCTTAACACTCATTCCATCTCTGTCATACCACCTCCATTAAAATCACTCCATCAGCATCATACTGACACACTCAAACACACTCCACTACCCTCACACTGATTCCCGCACACTCACTGCATCACCGTCACACTGACTGCCACACTCTCACTCCATCACCCTCACAGTGACTCCTCCACTGTCACTCCATCACCGTCACACAGACCCCATTAAACTCACTCTGTGAACGTCACACTGACACCTTCACGCTCACTGCATCACCTTAAAACTGACCCCCTCAGACTCACTCCATCACTATCAAATTGACCCCCTCACATTCACTCCATCACCATCATCCTGACATCCTCACACTCACTCCATTACGGTTATCCTGACTCCCACATACTCACTCCATCACCGTCACACTGACACCAAACACTCACACCATCACCATCACCCTGATACTCTCACACTCACTCCTTCTCCGTCACTTTGACTCCCTCACACTCACTCCTTCACCATCACCCTGAAACCCTCATACTCACTCCATCCCCGTCAAACTGACGCTCACACTCACTCCTTCTCCATCACTTTGATCCTCTCACACTGACTCCATCACTGTCATCCTGACCTTCTCACTCTCACTCCGTCACCATCACCCTGATCCTGTAACACTCACTCCATCACCGTCACCCTGACGCCCTCACACTCACTCCATCACCATCACACTGACCCCCTCACACTCACTCCATCACCGTCACACTGACCCCCTCACATTCACTCCATCACCGTCACCCTGACCCCCTCACATTCACTCCATCACCGTCACACTGACCACCTCCCACTCACTCCATTACCGTCACACTGACACCCTCACACTCACTCCATCACCGTCAACCTGACCCTCTCACACTCACCCCATCACAGTCAAACTGACGCCCTCACACTCACTCCATCACCGTCAAATTGACCCCGTCACACTCACTCTATCACTGTCACCCTGACCTCCTCACTCTCACTCCATAACCGTCACACTGAACCTCTCACACTGACTCCATCACCGTCACCCTGACCCCCTCACACTCTCTCCGACACTGTCACATTGACCACCGCACACTCTCTCCATCATCCTCACCCTGACCCCGACACACTCATTCCATCACCGTCACCCTGACCCCAACACACTCACTCCTTCTCCGACACTTTGACCCCCTCACACTCAGTCCTTCACGTTCACCCTGACACCTTAACACTCATTTCATCTCCGTCACACTGACTCCACTAAACTCACTCCATTTCCGTCATACTGACACACTCAAACTCACTCCATTACCCTTACACTGACCCCCGCACACTCACTGCACCACCGTCACACTGACTCCCACACTCTCACTCCATCACCCTCACACTGACTCCCCCACAGTCACTCCATCAGCGTCACACTGACCCCATTACACTCACTCTGTGAGCGTCACACTGACACCCTCACGCTCACTGCATCACCTTAAAACTGACCCCCTCACACTCACACCATCACTGTCACCCTGACCCTCTCAGACTCACTCCATCATCGTCACTCTGATACCATCACTCTCACTCCATCAACGTCACACTGACACCCTCACACTCACTCCATCACTGTCACCCTGACTCCCACATACTCAATCCATCACCGTCACACTGACCCCAAACACTCACACCATCACCATCACCCTGACACTCTCACACTCACTCCATCACCATCACACTGATCCCCTCACACTCACTCCATCACCATCACCAAGACCCACTCACACTCACTCCATCAACGTCATCCTGCCCATCTCGCACTCACTCGATCACTCTCCCCTGATAAGCTCACACTCACTCCATCAACGTCAGCCTGACCGCCTCACAATCACACGATCACAGTGACACTAACCTCTTCACACTTACTCCATCAACGTCAAGTAGTCCCCTCACACTCACTCCATCACCGTCACCCTGACCCCCTCACACTCCCTCCATCATCGTCAAACTTACCCTCACACATTCACTCCATCATCATCATCCTGACCCCCTCACACTCACTCCAACAATGTCACCCTGAACCCCTCACACATCATTTTATGACAGACACCCTGACCCCCTCACACTCACTTCATCACCGTCACCCTGACCCTCTCAGACTCACTCCATCACCGTCACCCTGAACCCCTCACACTCACTCCATCACGGTCACACTGACCCCCTCACACTCACTCCTTCATTGTCACCTTGATCCACTCACACTCACTCCATCACTGTCACACTCATTCCCTCAATCTCACTCCATCTCCCTCATCCTGACACCCTCACAAACACTCCATCACCGTGACACTGACCCATTCACACTCACTCCGTCACAATCGCCCTGACCCCCTCACAGTCACTCCATCATCATCACACTGCCAATCTCACACTCACTCCATCACCGTCATCCTGACCGCCTCACACTCCATCACCCCTTCACACACACTACATCGCCGTCACCCTGACCCCCTCACACTCACTCCATCTTCTTCACCCTGACCCACTCACACTCACTCCATCACCGTCACCCTCACCCTCTCACACTCACTCTATCTCCATCTCACTGAACCCCTCACACCCACTCCATCACCCTCACCCTGAACCCTTCACACGCTCTACATCACCGTCATGCTGACCCACGCACACTCACTCCATCACCGCCACCCAGCTCCCCTCACACTCACTCCATCAGCGTCACACTGACACCCTCACACTCACTCCATCACTGTCATCCTGACCCCCTCACACTCACTACATCACTGTCACACTGATCCATTCACACTCACTCAGTCACTGTCACTCTGACCTCTCACACTCACTCCATCACCGTCACCATGACCCCCTCACACTCACTCCATCAACAACAGCCTGACAGCCTCACACTCACACGATCACAATGACACTGATCGCTTCACACTTACTCCATCTACGTCAAGAAATCCCCTCATACTCACTCCATCAGCGTCACCCTGACCCCCTCACACTCACTCAATCACAGTCCCACTGACATCCTCACACCCACTCTATCACTGTCACACTGTCCCATTCACACTCACTCCGTCAAAGTCACCCTGACCCCCTCACACTCACTCCATCAGCGTCACACTGACCCCCTCACACTCACTGCATCACTGTCACACTGACCCACTCACACTCACTCTATCTCCATCTCACTGAACCCCTCACACTCAATCCATCACCCTCACCCTGACCCCTTCACACTCACTACATCACTGTCACCCTGACACACTCACACTCATTCTATCTTCATCTCACTGAACCCCTCACACTCAATCCATCACCCTCACCCTGACCCCTTCACACTCACTACATCACCGTTACCCTGACCCCCTCACGTTCACTCCATCACCCTCAACCTGACCCTTTCACACTCACTGCATCACTGTCACACTGACCCACTCACACTCACTCTATCTCCATCTCACTGAACCCCTCACACTCAATCCATCACCCTCACCCTGACCCCTTCACACTCACTACATCACTGTCACCCTGACACACTCACACTCATTCTATCTCCATCTCACTGAACCCCTCACACTCAATCCATCACCCTCAACCTGACCCCTTCCCACTCACTACATCACCGTCACACTGACCCCCTCACGCTCACTCCATCAACGCATCCTGCCCCTCTCGCACTCACTCCTTCATCTCACCCTGATAAGCTCACAATCACTCCATCAACATCAGCTTGACCGCCTCACACTCACACGATCACAATGACACTGATCTCTTCACAATTACTCCATCAACGTCAAGTAATCCCCTCACACTCACTCCATCACCGTCAACCTGACCCTCTCACACTCCCTCCATCATCGGCAAACTGACCCTCACACATTCACTCCATCACCATCATCCTGACCCCCTTACCCTCACTCCATCAATGTCACCCTGAACCGCTCACAGATCATTTCATCACAGTCACCCTGACCCCCTCACACTCACTCCATCACCGTCACCCTGAACCCGTCACACTCACTCCATCACTGTCACACTGACCCCCTCACACTCACTCCTTCACCGTCTCCCTGATCCACTCACACTCACTCCATCACAGTCACACTCATCCCCTCAATCTCACTCCATCTCCCTCACCCTGACACCCTCACACTCACTCCCTCACTGTCACCCTGACACACTCACACTCACTCCGTCACCACCCTCTTGACCCCCTCACACTCACTCCATCACTCTAACGCTGATCCCCTCTCACTCACTCCATCAATGTCACCCTGGCCCCCTCACACTCACTCCATCATCGTCACTCTGATACCCTCACACTCGCTCGATCACAATCACCCTGATCACAATCACCATCACCATCACCCTCACCCTTTACACACTCACTCCATCACCGTCAGACTGACCCCCCTCACACTCACTTCATCACCATCATGCTGACCCCCTCACACTTGCTCCATCACCGTCACCCTGGCAACCTCACACTCACTCCATCACCCTCACCCAGACTCAATCACACTCACTCCATCAAGGTCACCCTGACCACCTCACACTCACTCCATCACCATCACACTGACCCCCTCACACTCACTCCATCACCGTCAACCTGCTCCTCTCGCACTCACTCCATCAACTTCACAATAATCCCTACACACTCAATCCATCACTGTCAACCTGACACCCTCACACGCACACCATCACAATCTTCATGACCCCTTCACACTCTCTCTATCACTGTCATCTGACACAGACACAATCTCTCCGTCACCATCACCCTGACCCACTCACACCCACTCTATCACGGTTACCCTGACCCCGTCACTCTCACTCCATCACCGTCATCCTGATGCCCTCACACTCACTCCATCACCCTCACCCTGATCCCCTCACACTCACTCCATCGCCGTCACCCTGACCTCCTCACACTCACTCCATCACCGTCACACAGAAACTCTCACATTCACTCCATTACCCTTACACTGACCCCCTCACTCGTTCCATCACCATCACCCTGATCCCCTCACGCTCACTCCATCACCGTCACCCTTAACCTCTCGCAATCATCCCGTCACCATCATCATGACCCCGTCACACTCACTCCATCACTGTCAACCTGACACCCTCACACTCACTCCATCACCACCTCCTTGACCCCCTCACACTCACTCCATCACTCTAACGCTGATCCCCTCTCACTCACTCCATCAATGTCACCCTGGCCCCCTCACACTCACTCCTTCATCGTCACTCTGATATCCTCACACTCGCTCGATCACAATCACCCTGACCCCCTCACACTCAGTCCAAGACTGTCACACTAACCCCATCACACTCACTCCATCACCATCAAACTGACCCCCTCACACGCACTTCATCACCGTCAGACTGACCCCACTCACACTCACTTCATCACCATCATGCTGACCCCCTCACTCTTGCTCCATCACCGTCACCCTGACAACCTCACACCCACTCGATCACCCTCACCCAGACTCAATCACACTCACTCCATCAGCATCACCCTGACCACTTCACACTCACTCCATCAACGTCAACCTGACCACCTCACACTCACTCCATCACCGTCACACTGACCCCCTCACACTCACTCCATCACCGTCACCCTGACCACCTCACACTCGCTCCATCTCCATCATACTGACCCCCTCTCATTCACTCCATCCCCGTCATCCTGCCCCTCTTGCACTCACTCCATTAACTTCACAATAATCCCCTCACACTCACTCCATCACCGTCATCCTGATCCCCTCACACTCACTCCATCGCCATCACCCTGACCTCCTCACACTCACTCCATCACCGTCACACAGAAACTCTCACATTCACTCCATTACCCTTACACTGGCCCCCCTCACTCGCTCCATCACTATCACCCTGTCCCCCTCACACTCACTCCATCACCTTCACACCAACCCCCTCACTCTCACTCCATCACCGTCTCACTTAACCTCTCGCAATCATCCCGTTACCATCACCATGACCCCGTCACACTCACTCCATCACCGTCACTGTGATTCCCTCACACACACTCCATCTCCGTCACACTGACCCCTCACACTCACTCCATCTCTGTCACCCTGAGCCCCCTGACCCTCATGCGATCATAGTCTCACTTACCCCCTCACACACACTCTATCACTGTCACCCTGAAACCCTCACACTCCCGCCATTACAGTCACACTGATTCATTCACACTCACTCCATCTCTGTCACACTGACCCCCTCACTGTCACTCCTTCACCGTCACCCTGACCCCCTCACACTCACTCTATCACCGTCACCTGACAGCAACCACCGTCACTCCATCACCATCCCCTAACCCCCTCACACTCACTCCATTACTCTAACACTGATCCTCTCACACTCACTCAATCAATGTCACCTTGACACCCTCACACACACTCCATCACCGTCACCCTGACCCCCTCCCACTCACTCCATCACCGTCACCCTGACACCCACCAATGTCACTCCATCACCACCCCCTAACCCCCTCACACTCACTCCATCACTCTAACACTGATCCCCTCACACTCACTCCATCAATGTCACCTTGACCCTCTCACACACACTCCATCTCCGTCACCCTGACCCCCTCACACTCACTCCTTCACCGTCACCATGAACCCCTCACACTCGCTCCATCATTGACACTGTGAACCGCTCACACTCAACCCTCATCGTCACACTGATACCCGCACACCCATTTCATCACAGTCTCCCTGACCCCCTCACATTCGCTCCATCACCATCACCATGATTCCCTCACACTCACTCCCTCACCTTCACCCTGACCGCCTCATGCTCACTCGATCACCATCACCCTGACCCCCCACACTCAACCCATCATCGTCACCCTGACTCCATCACACTCACTCCATCACCAACGCCCTAACCCCCTCACACTCACTTCACTATGTCACACAATGCACTGCACGACTTCCACCGTCATGCGCACCCCACACACTCCATCATCACACACCCCCACACCAGCCTCACCGTAATGCTAAACCCGTCACACTCCACCACCTTCACACACACAGCCCCACAACACCCCCACCGTCACGCTCACACCGAGACACTCCACCACCATCGCACACACTGCCAAACACCACTCTCACCATCATGCTTACTCTCACACACTCCACCACCATCAGACACACAGCCCCACACCACACTCCATCACGCTCACCACCACACTCTCCACCACCGTCATACACACTGCCCCACATCTCCCCCAATGTCACACTCACCCCCCCACACTCCACCACCATCAGACACACTGGCGCCCACCAGCCTCACCGTCACGCTTACCCCCATACTCTCCTCCAACATCACACACACTGCCCCACACCACTCCCAATGTCACGCTTACCCCATCACAATCCACCACCGTCAGACACACTGCCCGACACCACCCTCACCATCACACCCACCCGCACACACTCCACCACCATCACACAACTGCCCCCACACCACCCTCAACGTCATGCCCACCCCCACACACTCCAACACCATCACACACACTGTTTCACAACATCCCGACCAACATGCTCAGTCCCACACACACCACAACCATCACACACACACTGCGCCACACCACACCCCGTAACGCTCTCAACCGCACACACCACCACGCTCACACACACTGCACCACATGACCACCACCATTACGCTCACACCCACATACTCCACCACACACACACTGTCCCACACCACGCCCACCATCACGCTCACCCCACACACTCCACCACCATCACACACACTGCCCCACACCATCCGCACCATCACGCTCACCCTCACACACTGCACCACACCACCCTCACCTTCACGCTCACACCCACATAATCCACCATTCTCCCACACACTCCCCTACTATCACGTTCACTCTCCTGCACAGTCGCCCAGCATCACACTCACTCCCCCACACATTCCCGCACCATCACGCTCACTTCCTCGCACACTCCCCCAGCATCACACTCACATGCCCACGCAGTCTCCCACCATCACACTCCTCTCACATTTTAAGCTGAGCTCCTGCCTGTGAACACCGTCCCAGTTGATCCCCTCTAAATGGCCTTTAAACCAATCCCTATTCTATTCCCTGAGTAACAGACAGGGTGTCGCACACAATGTGTTCTGTTTGTGCTAACCTGTTGTACCAGTCTCAGCCACAGCCTACGCTGCCACTCCACCTGTTACCCCCTAGTAACGGCTCATGTTCTCACACCCACTTTGTCCCCGAGCAATGGCGTTTGGCCCAAACTCCATACTGTTGCCCAGGCAATGACCTGATATGCCGTCCCAATCTCTGTTCCCTGACAGCGGCCTGAAGATCGACAACCCTCTTCTGTTCCCCCAGCACCGAAGGATTCGAGCAAGACAGTAACATTGGCAGGTTATTATCGCAAGATGGAGAGAGAGTGAATGAGATTAGGGAAGGCAACGATAGTGGAATTGAGTGTGTAAATGGGAAAATGAGAGAGAAATAGCAGTGCAGTGTGAGAGTGGGAGGGATATATGGAGGAAGAGGGACAAATGGAACAAGGTGAATTCTGCTGAGAGCCAAGTTGGAGTTGGAGACCCAAAGGTGAAAGTATGGACAGAGGGAGTTAAACCCAGCTCCTGAGCTCAGGGCGCGATGCTCTCCCCTTCCCTGAGGACCACGACTTGGGGCTGAGTCTGTCTCTCTCCAGCTCAGCTTCTCCAAAACAAAGACACACAACAATATCGGTCACTCTGCTGTTGGTGCGCTTTAATCAACATTTTTATTGTTTACAAATTGAAGTGATGGATACAGTCAGTGGGATGGTGCCTTTTCTCTCTGGCCCCTGAGTTGTGAGAAACATTGAAATGTTTCCTTGTAACCCCCCCTGTGGGATAAGGATGGACAAACCAGCGCTACCCTCAGTCTGTTACCATAGCGACAGGCTGCTCCATCGCTCAAACACTGAACTGAAATGAGAAAATCCCGGATGGATTGATTAATGAGGGAATTTGATTGATGGATGGATTTGGGTGAAGGGATATTTCAGCACATTCTTCAGCTGCTGCCTGAACTTAGTCTGGGTCACGGCATAAATCACGGTGTTTGTGCAGCAACTGAGGAGCTGCAGCATGAAGCCCAATTCCTGCGCAAAGACAGGGAGATACACAGACTTATACCCAATATCAAACATCCGTCTCCATATAGAATACAGCATGAACATTGACCATAACAGGATGAAATTGGCCGATATCACAAACAGTAAAATGATGGATTTTTTTCGTTTCTTCATTTCTATGTCAGACTGAGTGTCCCCGTTGGTGTGAGCGCGAAGTCTCTTGCGGGCTCTGCTGGTCACTAAAATGTGTCTGATGGTGAGAACATTGAGCAGCAGAATCAGGAGAAATGGGACACACGGGGTTATAATGTGGTGGAGGAACTCGATTGTGACCCAGATAATGGAGGATAGAACAGCAGTTGTAAAAGCACAAAACCAGGGGAGGTTAATCAGCCCATACCAATCCGTGAGCATAAAATACCAGGAAATGTTCTTTAAACAGCTCAGAACAGTCACTGCTCCCAGAACCACAGCCGCCGTTTTCTCACTGCAATATTTACTTTTCAGCTTCTGGCAACAAATGGCCACAAACCGATCAAAGGTGAAAGTGACGGTGAACCAGACAGAGCAGTCAGTGGCTGCATAAAGCAGGACGGCGTGGATATTACACACGGGGACCGAATACCTCAGGAAATAAAACTGTTCCTCATAAACAATGGGAATGTGTCTCAGGATCAGGTCGAGGATAATGACCAGGAGATCCGCCGCTGCCATGCCCCCCAGGTAACGTCTGACACATGGAGACAATCCACAATCTTTAAACAGCAGGACGTAGATGGTCACTAAGTTAACTGTGAGGAAGGAAAACAAACCCATTATCCATCAGCCTGGAGGCAAAGGGAACCGTTTGATTGGGGACCCAGTGAGATTTTCAAATGTGTCCCTGTACTCAGGGATTTATTAAAATAATTGGAGCTGGAATAACAAATTTGAAGTTCGGAATTACTGACAAAAATGTGACATAATCCACAAGAAACCCTATCTCCCAAACACGCAGAGACACATCCATAAGGACAGATGGTTTCTAGAACATTCACACACACTCGATCACTCGAGAGCAGACACAGGTCACTCCTTCCCAGTTCCTAATACGGTGGGTGGAAACGTTGCTGTACTGAAGGATTCTCTCCCAGTTTCCTGAAGACAAACGGAGTTTGGGAATTTCTGTCTTTTTGTCTAAATTGTGGTCGATCCTGTGTCAGGAAGAACTGTAGACGCAGGGAAAATGCATTCACCCCTTTAAATGCCTGAGGGGCCTTCGGAACAGTGTCTCCTTCTCCCTGGTACGGGATCTCTTCCCTCGGGATCTTATCATTTGTTCAATTCACTGACGTCCGGCCGGACACAAACAAGGTCAGGGACAGAACGTTCCGGGTAATATCAGTTATAGAATGTCGGGGACAGAACGTTTCGGGGAATGTCAGTTATAGAATGTTGGGGTCGGAACGTTCCGGGGAATGGCAGTTATAGAATGTTGGGGACAGAACGTTCCGGGGAATGGCAGTTATAGAATTTCGGGGACGGAACGTTCTGGGGAATGTCAGTTATAGAATGTCGGGGACAGAACGTTCTGGGGAATGTTAGTTATAGAATTTCGGGGATAGACCATTCCGGGGAATGTCAGCTATAGAATGTTGGGGACAGAACTTTCCAGAAAATGTCAGTTATAGAATGTCGGGGACAGAACGTTCCTGGGAATGTCAGTTATAGAATGTCGGGGACAGAACGTTCCGGGTAACCCCTTGACCTGTCCATCACCTTCCCTCCTTACCCACCCCATCAACATGATATACTGTGCCTGGACATACTGTTACATTAATGGGGTGAGAGACGGAAGGTCCAATCACAGGAATGGGAACTAACGGCATTGCCAGATCAGCTGAAATGTTTAGATATACCACATTCTCAATCCACCTTACAGAACCAGCCCAGACACCATCAACCCAGAGAAGATATCTGTTCACCGTGGAACACTGTGTAGACGAGGCCAATGTACTGCTCAGTACAACCCAGTAATCTGTCCAGATTCATCCATTGCACAAGTCAATCCAATCCAGCAATCTGTCCAGAGTGGAACACTGCACAGATCATGTCACAGCACTTATCTTCAAAGGCAGATGAGACATCTGTCCATTGCGGGTAGCCGAACAGAGACAGAAAAGCTGCAGATGCTGGAATCCAAAGTAGTCAGGCAAGAAGCTCGGAGAACACAGCAAGCCAGGCAGCATCAAGAGGTGGAGAAGTCGACAATTTGGGTGTAACCCTTCTGCAAGAATCCTGAAGGAGGGCGACACCTGAAACATCCAATTCCACACCTCCTGATGCTGCCTGGCTTGCTATGTTCCTCCAGCAAGTATTCAGCAGGGGAAGCAGTGCAGACAACAGTAGTGCAGGGATCTATAAACCTGGACTAGATATCTGTCCAGCACGGGGAGCTTTGCAGACCACAGCGGAGCAATAATGTGTAAACCTGAAACAAATATTAATCCAACATTAGGAGCTCCACAAACCGCATCATTGCATTATCTATTAACCTCAACCAGATAGTCTGACCAGCACAGCGATCTGTGCAGTTATCAGCCATGAATTATTCTGTAAACCAGAAGCAGTTACCCTCCCAACATGTAGGACTGTGTACACCTCGCCAGTGCATTGATCTGTAACCCAGTATCAGTTACCCTGCCAGCATGTAGGACTCTGTACCCCACCACAGTGCATTGATCTGTAAACCAGGAGCAGTTACCCTCCCAGCATGTAGAGCTGTGTACACCACCCCAGTGCATTGATCTGTAACCCAGGAGCAGTTACCCTCCAGCACGTAAGACTGTGTCTCCCACCACAGTGCATTGATCTATAAACCAGGAGCAGTTACCCTCCCAGCATGTAGGACTGTGTACACCACCCCAGTGCACTGCTCAGTAACACTGTGTTAGATCACTGCCCAGTGTGGGGCAACATGCAGCCCGTGCTGGAAGTGACAGGATATGCACCTCCCATCCATTTACAGCTCCATATCTCCATTGTTGCCCGAACAAGGGGGTGCTGTGGGTGTGAACATCACTGCCAGGGAGAGATGGTGTGGGAATCAGTTTAAATATCACCACATGGGAGGGGTTTGGGAAATAGACAGAGATGAGGAGACTGAGGGACAGTATCATGGAAGGATGTGTTCCCAGGTTTCAGAATGCTGAAAGGTAGAGACCTCGATAGCATCCTGTAACATGAGCCAGTCTTCCCAGGAAAGATGGAAAAAGGGAAACTGTTGTAAGGTCAGATGATACAACAGCTGCCGTGTGGTTTTGAAACTAAGTTTATGTAATTTTAATAAGCATCTTATTGAAGCAGTATATTGCTATCCAGTTGGAGTCGGTAAATAAGTGGTTCAGAGATTGGGGGTCTCAGAGTTGTGAATAGTTGATGTAAAATGTTCTCTTTCAGAGTGAAAAAATAAATTGATGTTTTTATTTAAGCAGTGGAATTTGGGAGTTCTCTGTCACTCATGTTTTAACAGTTTACGAGGCGAGTTGAGCATTTCTTTATGTTTATTTTAAATTACCAGATGAGCTTCACACCGTGTCCGAACCTTTCCCGTGTGTGTATCTATGTGTCTCTGTGTGGGGCAGGTCTGGCAGTCTCTGTGGTGCTTAAAGTGATAAAATCCCACCCTCTGCTGGTCTCCCCGCGCCACTGCACAGGCATTGGCAGATGGTGAAAACCAAGAGTGATTCATTTAGAGAGGGGGAGGGAGAGGGCAGCTGCTCACAGCACCATCCAAACTGATGTCTTATCCATGGACTGATCTAAATGTCCTTTAAACGTTGTAACTGTCCCTTCTTTCACCACCTCCTCTGGAGTTCATTCCACACACAAGCCAGCTTCTGTCTAAAATAATTACCTCTCATGACCTTTGTAAATATTTTTTTCTCTCACCTTAAAATATCCCTCAGTTTTGAATCCCCAACTCTAGGGAAAAGACATCAGCTCGTCAGCTTATCTGTATCCATCATTATTTTATAAACCTCTGTAAAGTTACAACTTAATCTCATACTCTCCAGTGAATAAAGTCCCAGCCTATCCAGCCTCTCCTGAGAGCTCAATCCCTTCTTTCCCAGCAACATCCAGGTTAATCTCTTCTGAACCCTCTCTAGCTTAATACTATCAAGGTCAATAATATCAAATATCAATAATCAAGGTGTTTCCTAAGGGTAAGGGGAGTACAAAACTAGAGGGCATAGGTTTAAGGTGAGAGGGGAACATTTAAAAGTGACCTGATGGGCAGCTTTTTAATCCAGAGGGTGGTGTGCATATGGAATGAGCGTGCAGGATGACCAGGCTGGACACAGTATTCCAGAAGAGGTCTCACCAATATCCTGTACAACCTCAACATTGACATCCCAATTCCAATACTCAAAATCTGACCAATGAAGACATGTGTGCTAAACACCTTCTTAACCACACTATCTTTTTGAGAAGGGCTCATGCCGAAACGTCGATTCTCCTGCTCCTTGGGTCGATTCTCCTGCTCCTTGCATGCTGCCTGACCTACAGAGCTTTTCTAGCAACACATTTTCAGCGTACCTATATGAGATGCAATTTCTAAAGAATTATACCTGACGGCCGCAGTCTCTGTCCTTCAACAATGCCAAAAGCCCTACTTTCAATTGTATAGGTTCTACACTTGTTTGATTTACCAAATCCAATACATCGCATTAATCTAAACTAAACTCCATCTGCCACCCCTCAGCCCAGTGTGTGATATTACTGCCTCCTCACCCTCCCCCTTCAACTTTAAAATGCCCATCCACCTCCAGGAGGCCTGCACACTCCAGCCTTGATTTTCGCAAAGACCCTGAGCTTGGTTTGCCTTGTGTGGTTAGGGGGAGGAGGGACAGATTGCAAATACAGTCAGTGGGGAGGAGATGCTGGACAGTAAACAGCGGCTAGGAATCATTTCATGTGTTTAGGAAGAGGGGAGTCGCACGTTAGCGTTTGGTAAGAGTGATCAGTGTTTTGTGACCAGAAATTAAGCTCGTCCTTTGTCTCTGGCGTTCAGTAATAAATATCCATTTGAGACCCTTCATTGGGCAGAGTGTGTCTGCAGGATTTCTTTCCCTAATATTGCAGACTACAGATCATAGCAATTAAAGATATTCATAGTTAATTTCGATGGCACAGCACGTACACTCAATATCCGACAGTTGAGACAAATATCTTGCATTTGTTTAACAATACAAAGTGTTTTGTGTAGTTCAATAATGGTAACCTGATTATAATAAATCCACACCGAGCTGAAAGCGCGGACTAAAATATGACCCAAAATCTGGGTATGGTAGTGTGGTGGGTCGTATCCCTGGCTCTGAGCTAGAGCTCTGGATTTGATTCCAATTCCTGAACTTGCTTGGTAGTGATCCTAGACCTGGACTAGAAGGCTTGGATTCAAGTTCTGCCTGTTGCAGAGATCTGTCACAGCATGTCAGGACAGGCTGATGAGCAAACACACAGGAGAATATTGTTGCGGCTTTATGGGTATTGCCCAGTGATGCTAAAATCCCTACCTCTAGGCACAAAGGTCGAGGTGTAAATCCCACAGAAGTGTCTCATGATACATCTGAACAAACTGATTAAAATGGATTTAGAATTGTGACATGATGGAGAAGGAAGAGGTGTCAGTATTGCATTTCAGAATTTAAGCACTAAATTCGTGTCGATTGGAATCATATTTCACCGCAAAAGCAGTTGATAAAATCAGAACAGTCCTGGATAGGGTGAGTCGTCAGGGTTTTTCCCCAGGTTAGGGGCGTCCAAAACTAGAGGGCATTGGTTGAAAGTGAGAGGGGAAGTGTTTTGAAGAGGCCTAAAGGGCACCTTTTCATATAGAGAGTGGTGAAATGAGCTGCCAGAGGAAGTAGTGGAGGCTGGTACAACTACAGCATGTAAAATAAGTCTGGATGCTGACAGACCTGCCAAGCATTTCCAGCAATTTCTGTATTTCTTAAAAAATGCATTCATTTTAACAAAGGTATTCTGAATTAATTAAACTTTTTTAATGACGCAGGGCCTTGTAAATATATTTCAAATCGACCAAGATCATTTTCTGCGAAGGGTATGTCTCTGTGTATGACAGCAGCAATGATGCACCTACATGGAACAGGGAATGTGATGGAGAAATAGTTTGGTCAATGTACAAGGAGACCTCACATGGTCCAGTTTGGGAGAGGATGACATTATTGTGTCATTCAGCTCAGAGAGGGAGAAAATGTAATCTGCCCGAGAAGGAATGTCCTATTACACTCTCTCTCCTTCATTGTTCCTCATCACAACAATGTGTGCGAGCTAAAAAAAAAACCTCTACAGTCAGTGTTGCCATTCTTATTTTTATAGAAACCCTGCAGTGTTGAAACAGGTCCTTCGACCCAACAAGTCCAAATCAACCTTCCAAAGAGTAAACTTCCCAGAACCGTTCCACAACATTCATCCCTGACTAATGCATCTAACCTAGAAATCCCTGATAATTTAGCATTATATCCCTGATAATACACCTAAGCTACACAGTTTGAGCTGTGGGAGGAAACTGGAGCACCCATTAGAAGCTCACACAGACACGGGTAGAATGTGCAAACCCCACACAGATAGCCGCCCTAGGCTGGAATCAAACCCAAGTCCCTGAGGCTGTGAGGCAACAGTGCTAACCACTCAGCCACTGTGCCACCTTTTGGGCAATTGCTGACCCTAACTCACTGGAATCTCCTCACTGCCTAATGCAAAGGGAATTCAGCCAAATCCAGCTGTCCCAGGATGAAATCCCATTGCAAGAAGATTGTGTGAGGAGAATATCTTCAGAAGCAGAATGACAGTTTGGACAATATCTCAATTTTTCGTTATGTCATGAGTTACACTAATATCTGAACAAAGATTTTTCAAGTTACAATTGCAGAGATATTGTGTGTGTGTGTGTGTGTGCGTGTGTGTGTGTGTGTGTGTGTGTGTGTGTGTGTGTGTGTGTGTCAGCGGTTTTAAAAACCAGAATATTGATTATATATTTGCAATACACAAACACTTTGAAATCCTTCTTTTCATCATAGTTTGAGTAACATTGCTCTGGATCATAAATGTGTTGTTTTAGCAGATCAAAGAAACTAACCTGACTTCTTCCTAAAACTGACCCTGACCCAGTCTGAGACCGATATGATCGGCCATATCACCAACCTGGTTACATTTAACATTTGTTGTGAGCAGTGGAGGAGTGGGACTAGAAAAGAAAACAGTGACCGAAAAAGCCGGGAAATTTAGACCGCTGAGCCTGATGTCAGTGGTGGGTAAGTTATTGGAGGGGATTCTGAGGGACAGGATTTACATACATTTGGGAAGGAAAGGGCTGATTGGAGTAGACAACGTAGATTTCTGCATGGGAAATCAAGTCTCATTAATTTGGTTGTGTTTTTTGAGGAGGTGACAAAGAAGATTGATGAAGGCAGTTTGGTAGACATTGTCTACATGGACCTCAGCAAGGTGTTCATTTCAAGAACAAAGAGCAAAGAAAATTTACAGCACAGGAACAGGCCCTTCGCCCTCCAAGCCTGAATGATCCAAATGTACTGTCTAAATCTGTCGCCCAATTCCTAAGCATCTGTATCCCTCTGCTCCCCACTTACTCATGCATCTGTCCAGAAGCATCTTGAATGAATCTGCCATGCTTGATTCTACCACCTCTGCTGGCAACGTGTTCCAAATGCCCACCACCCTCTGTGTGAAGTACTTACCGCGTTTATCCCCCTTAAACATTCCACCTCACACTTTGAAAACACGACCTTCCGCTATTGAATCCTTCATCCTGGAAAAAAGCGTGTCTCTATCCACCCTGTCTATACCCTTCGTGATTTTGCAAACCTCAATCAAGTCCACCCTCAAACTCTTTTTTTTCTAGTGAAATTAAACCTAACCTACTCAGCCTCTTTTCATAGCTAGTATTTCATTCTGATTGGTAGACAGATTAGTAAGTTTCAGTCACATTGGACAGAAGAAGCTAGTCACAATTAGCTTAAAGGAAGAGGGATACTTTTCAGACTGGAGGCTTGTGAGCAGCAGTGTGCTGTAAGTATCAGTACTGAGTTCACTGCATTTCATCATTTATGTGAATATTGGGGCCATAGTTAGTAAGTTTACAGATGACAGCAGAAAGGTGGTGTAGTAGATTATCTCATAGTACAACGAGACCACAATTAGATGGGACAAAGAGGCAAGGAGTGACAGATGGCGTTTAATTTGATAAATACGAGGCTTTGCAAATTAGGGCAGAAATTATATACTTAATGGCAAGGTCCTGGGGCGTGTTGTGAAACAAGGGATATAGGGCTGCAGGTACATTGTTCCTTGAAGGTGGAGTTGCAGGTAGACAGAGTGGTGCTGAACACATTTGGCACATTTGCCTTAATCAGTAAGAACATTGACTATAGGGGTTGTGGTGGCATGTTGCATCTGTTCAGGATGTTGGTGAAACCACTTTACGAATATTGCGTACAACTCGGTTTTCTGCAGAAATCGCATACACACAGATGTTCCACGATGAAAATGTGAGCTTTAGGGAGAGGTTGATGAGGTTGAGGTTTTTCCCCATGGAGTGTCAGAGGTTGAGGGGTGACATTATAGAGGTTTATAAAACCAGCAGGGGCATGGATATTCTGAACAGCCATGTTCTGCTCCCCAGGATAAGGGAGTCCAGAACAAGAGGGCATAGGCTGAAGACAGGAGGGCGAATGCTTTAGAAGGGACCTGAAGATAAATGCTTCACACAGAGAGTGCTGTCAGAGGAAGTGCTGAAGGCGGTTACAAGCCCACATTTAAAAAGTATCTGAAAGAGGAGGGATATTGGCCAAATGCTGGCAAATGGGACTGGATCAGTCTTGATATCTGATCAGAGTGAACAGATTGGACCAGCGGGCCTGTTTCCGTTCTGCATGACTCTCTGATTCTATAAGAAGGATGATTAATAATTCTGAAACGACTTTCCAAGTGGGAATTCTCTTCACTGAAAGTTTATCGTGCCTCCATGTTCACATTGATTGAAAGCTGCTTTAGTTATATATTTGACAGGGAAGAAAGTCACGGATATTGGGATGCAGACAGGAAAGTGGGGCTGAGACCACAATCTGATCAGCCACAATTTTAGTGCCTGGTGGAGAAGGGTCAAAGTATCGAATGACCCACTCCTGCTCCTCAGTTCCATGTTTCTCTGTTCCATTCAGCCCCTCTTGCCTGCTAGACAGGAGCTGTTGGAGGCCACTTCCTGCTATAACCTGGTGCACAGAAACAGAGGAGACCATTCAGCCCCTCAGACTGTCCACACGCTTTGATGTGATTTGGGAAATGTAATTGGAAAACCCAGAATGGGTATGAAAGAGGCCCCTCATCTCTCTTTACAGAGCTTCCCCTCTCTGCTACTTGTGCTTGATTTGTTGGACATATTGTAGACCCAGATTCACTGTGAATACAGCCCATATACCTCACCCAGACATGGCTCACAAAATCATCAGTTCTTCCTAACTGCAATATTCAATAACATAACATTCATGAAAATAACACTCACTAAATTTCCAATAACAGAATGTGAGAACATGAGAAACAGGAACAGGTCGTTCACTCCCCAAGCCTAACTTGCCCTTCACTAAATTCATGACTGATCTACTCTTGGTCTCAAATCCTTTTCCAACCCAATTCTTCATAGCGCTCAACTCTCTGACAGGTCAATACCCATCGACCTCCTCTTCAAATAATTTCACTCATCTAGCTCCCAGCACACTCTTGAGAACAGAAATCCTGACATTCAATACCACCTGTTTGAAGAAAACATTTGCTGCTCCTGTATCATGGCTTATTGATATGAACAAAAGAGGTTGGCTCAAGGGTTCAAATAAAAATGAATGGCCCTGATATTAAGGCAGTGGTTGCCTTCTATTGACATCAAGGAGCTGAACAAAAATTGACTTAATGGGAATCTGAGCAAACTCTCCAGTGTTTGAAGTCAAATATGGCACAAAGGAAGATGTTCATCATCTCAGTCCTGGGTCACCTCAGTGGTAGATCCTCAGGGTAGCTTCCGCTTCTCAAACATCTTCAGCTGCTTCATCAATGTCTCCCTGCCCCCACCCTCCACACCATAAGATTAGAAGTGGGGATGGTCACTGAAGATTCCACAATGTTCAGAACATTTTATCCCCCGTCAGTTCCTGAACCGGTCTCTGTCCAAGTGCAGCAAGACCCAGACACCACTCAGGTTTGTGCTGTTAAAGGGTCCATAGCACTGCCTGACACTGCACATTGACACAGTAAAATAAGAGTTCATTCAGCAGCTCACGCTGGTTTCACAGAAATATGAGGAAACATTCAGCCCATTGACAGTATTGGAGAAGAACAGGAACAGCCCATTCAGTGCCTCCAGCCTATTACTCAAGAAGAGAAGGAGTCTAGTCTGATGGACCACACCAGATGCCCTTGAAAATATTTGAAGGCGGTAGCCTAGACTCTAATGCTTTCATATTTTAAAGGAAATGTAAAATGTCTGCCCCAGATGCAATGTGAATGGTCAAACTACTTGGTGTGAAGCAAAAATCATTTATTTAAACATGGAAGATAAAATGAAACCAAAGAAAGAGGAATTTAGAATAAAGTAATTCTATTGGACAAGTTAACAGAATAATAGATCGTGGAACAATTACTAATGAACTGTTCCAATATAGGAAAATCGCATAAACACAGCTCCTGGCAAAAAGGAATATTCAGACACAGAATGTCACAAACATTTCTACAATCCAGGAGTTAAAAACAGCAGCAAGAGAAAATTGGGAGAGAGTACCAGCTAGGAAACATTCACTGAAATTTCCAACTCTGTTGAGACCCCAATAGTTTCTGATGTTGCTGAGGAATCAAAACCCAGAAATCCTAATCTGTGAGAGTTGACCACACCTATTAAGGCTGCATTAAAATAAACCCAAGGCCTCCCTCTCTCTTTACACAGTGGTCTTAATTAGCCAGCTTGGTAACGATCATTCAAACTCTCTCTTAAGAGAAACCAGGACAAAATAACCTCTTAAAGCTGCAGCATCATCGCACTTGTCAGTACATCAACCTGTCAAACAGGAACCAGAGGTAACCAGTCAGGCACTTGGCCCTGTCCAACCGGACAAGGAAGAAATCATTCAGTCCTTTTAGTCAATTACACAGAAACAGAATGAGGCCATTCAGCCCCTTGAGTCACTTACACAGGAACAAGAGGAGGCCATTCAGCCCGTTGAGCCACTTATACAGGAACAGTAGGAGGCCATTTCCACCTCAATGTACTTACACGGGGGCAGAATGAGCTAATTGATGTTGATCCTGATGCACAGCTTATGCCCGAAACGTCGACTCTCCTTCTATGCTTTTCCAGCAAACCACTGTCTACTCTGATCTTCAGCATCGGTAGTCCTCACTGTCTCCTAATTGATGCTTTAACATGACCAAGTGGAGCAGAGGATGCACAGAGAGACTGCTCCATGTTGTCCCTCCTGGCTCCGTTGCTCGTGATGCACACGTGAGACTTTAATGTGGTTTTCTCGCAGTGAGCAGGGAAGTCATATGTCTTGTGTGAAGTCTCAAGAAGACATCTTCCATCTCTCAGGTGACAGCCCGGTGTTCTCTATGTAGGGCGGAAGCTGATGGGAATGGCTACCTGTTTCAGATGGAAGGTATTGTGGCTGCAGTTGGGGATTGTGAATAACATGACGATCAGTACAGGGTTCACACGTCGACTTCACATTAATGGGGGGAGAGTTAATTGAGGCATATAAACTATTAGGAATGTCACGTTAGACTGATGAATGGACTCTCTAAGTTCAAATAATGATGATCTTATTCATTTTGACCTTGTCTAGTGCATGTCCTGTGCAGTGTAACCTGTATGCCTTACTCTGTCCAAGTCTCTTTCCACCCTATGATCTGTCTGGCCATGCTTACTATGATCTGCCTCCACTGCTCATAAATAAAGTGTTTCCCTGTACTGAGGTACACGTGACAATAAATCAAACCAATCAATCCTGGGTAAAGTATGGATTTTCTCAATCTATCAATGGCTCTTTTGGAAATAAGTGATCGCTGCCACTCCTCGTGTTTCAGCATCACCATTTCTTCATCTCTCACAGCTCTACAGATTAAACACTCAGCCTCTTCACTCTGTCCTCATGTTACCATCACTGGTGTCTGTGGTATGGAGATCATTCCTTACAAAGGAGATCAAATCTGTACAGAGTGCCCCAAATGCTCCCTAAGCAAGGATCTAAAACAGCCGGAAGGTGGCTTTACTTTATGTACTCGAATCATCTTACAATGAAGGCCAACATACCATTGACTGCACCAATTAATTACACGGGGTTTGATTCAGAGCAGACAGCATAGACTTGTGAGTGGGAGATCATGCTTCCTAAATTTGTTAGAGTTCTTTGATGAAGTTACGAGGAAGGTTGACGAGGACAGAGCAGGAGACGGAGTCTCTATGGATTTCAGTAAGGCCTTTGATAAGTTTCCACATGGCAGGCTGCTCTGGAAGGTTACATCACGTGGAATGCTGGGGACCTGGCCAATTGGACACACAGTTGGCTTGGTGATAGGAAGCAGAGGGTTTAGCGGAGGGATGCTTGTCAGACTGGAGGCTGGGTCCATGGGTGTTTATTATCTATTATTTGGTTGAGAATGAACAAGGTATGATTTGAAAGTTTGCAGATGACACTAAAGTAAGTTGGGTGGTGATTAGTGAGGAGGTTTATCCGAAATTGCAGCAGGACCTTAATCAGGTGGGCAAGTGGAAAATGAGATTTAATATAGTTGTGTGAGGTCTTGCATTTTGGCATCTCAAATCAAGGTAGGAGTTTCATGGTGAATGGGAGAGTCTTAAGGGGTGCAGTGGGCAGAGAGACCTTGGTGTTCAGGTGCACGGTTCTCTGAGAGTGGAGTCACAGGTAGGCGGGGCAGTGAAGAAGGCTTTATGGCACATTTGGCCTTCATCAGGCAGGACATTGAGTAGAGAAGTTTGGAATTTATTTTGCGGTTACACAGGACTTTGGTGAGGCCACACTTGGAGTATTGTGTTCAGTGTTTGTCACCTTGTTATAGGGAGGATGGTATGAAATTAGAAAGAGTGCAGAAGAAATTTACAAGGACGTTGCCAGGACCCAATGGTCTGAGTTACAGGGAGAGGTTGGACAAGCTAGGACATTTTATTTAGCGTGTAGGAGACTGAGGGAGCCCTTATAGAGCTGTATAAGATAGAGTTGGATAGGGTTAATTCTCTAAGTCTTTTTCCATGTTTAGAGAATCGTGGACGAGAGGGGATCAGTTTAAGGTTAGATGGGAAGGAATAAAAGGGAACATGATGGGCCACGTCTTTACACAGAAGCTGGTACATGGATGAGTTGCCAGCAGATGTGGTGGGGGAGGGGGTACATTATTACCATTTCAAAAGCATTTAGATAAATATGTGGATAGGAAAGGATTAGAAGGATATGGGCCAACTGCAGGGAAATGGGGTTCGCGTGGATGGACATTTACAAGGTGGACTTGAACCCCTCTGTTAATTAAAGCCTAACAACCAGAAAAGCTCGCCTCACATCGTAATCTGTTAAAATACGAGTGACACAGATCTCCTACGTTGTATTATTTTACTAAAAATAACAAGTTTATTTCTTATCTTTAATAGTGAATACTAAACAACAACTATTCACAAATACAAGCCCCTCTTTTCTTAGCTACTTACTATCTCACTCCAACTCTGTAAAACATATGCTGTTCCAACAACCCACATATTAAACATTACAATCTCAAGACCACACAGTCTCTATCTTCCCCGCTGTGTTCACTCTTCCAGCTGCTGATCTCCCTGGGTCATATTTCCTTTACTGCAAGTAGCTTTTACATAGACATGTATCTTTGATAGAGAGTGTTTGGGATGGCAAGTTAGCACTCCTGCTCTACAGCAGTTTCTCTGCTACTGGATGGCAGTGGCTCTCCCTCTAGTTCCAAAATGCTAGGTTTATATACTCCCCATGATATAATGTGATTGCTTTCCAGGTGTCCAAATAATAATATTTAAATTCCTTTGGCGTCTGGTATCCTGAGCGTTATTTAACCTCTTTGGTTGTATTTGAATTGTTGTGAAAACAGCAACCAAAACTCAGGTATCCATTTCCCAGCTAATGGTGACATGTGGAACAGGCTGACCTTCAGCTGGCATCTGGGGCTTTACTTTCTATTCAGCAAAACCCGTTCTGTCTTAAAGTGATCTGACATAGTTTCAGCTTCATAACACCTCCCCCCTTCAGAAAAAAAAACAACCAGCAGAATGAATAGATGGCTTCATTTGTTTTCCTCTAATTCATAATCCCATTATTATGAATTACAAAAGTATTAATCTCAGCTATACCATACGTATTAATTCTGCACACATATATAACATTGCAATAGGTCAAATCTTATCTCAACGTTTTTCCTTTAAATCCGCGATAACACATCTGCTATCACATTTTAGGACCCATAGCATGTACATTTTAAGTTTAAAGTCGGTAAGATAAGACTCCAATGAAATAGTCTCATATTCTGTTCTTTAAATATTCCAAAAAATGCGAGAGATTTGTCGTTTTCCACAATCATCTCTGACAATTTGTTTATCATATAAACATTAAAATATTGTCAGTCCAGTGCGAAACTTAATCATTCTTTTTCAATAATGGAGATGTTGTATTTTTTTTCTGGTGGCTATTGAGTTTTTTCGACAAGTAGCCAATTGGCCTTTGAATTCCATCATCATCTTTCTGTATCAATACATCTCCAAGCCCTATATCTCTAATATCAAATACAATTTTCAAAGTGTTTCCGAATATTTGGTGATGCTAAAACTGGTGTGGTGATTAATCCTGCTTTAAAATTCTCATATCCCTCCTGGAATTGTTCTTCCCACCAATTCTGTGTTCTTCTTTAATAAATCCATCAGTGGTGCCAATACACTGCTGAAGTTTGCAGTAAACTTCCAATAGAATCCACTTAGTTCCAAAAATCGAAACACCGCTTTCTTCGAGTATGGTCGTGTAAATTCCTCAAAGCCCTTCGTCTTTGAGTTCCATGGAGTCAACCTCCCATGTCCAGTGTACTGTCCCAAGAACGTCACCTCTGCCTTTGCGAATTCTGTTTTCTTTAAGTTTATTACCAAGTTTGCTTCTTGCAATCGTTCAACATGCTCTGCCAACTGTAACATGTGAGCTTTCAATCACTTGCTAAAGAACACTACATCATATAGATAACCTGCACAATTTGTTCATTTGGCCACAACTCTGTTCCTGAATCTTAAATGTGTCTGGAACGTTATTCATTTACATGACATTCTAACATTTTTGTCACATTCGGTATCTTCACCAGATAATTTAACTGACTCAACATTTTTTAAATTTGAAAGGGGCCACTAAACCTGGCTTTGAAGGGATTTCCAACCACTGGTGGCTATACTGATACGTTATCCCAACAGGAAATCATCAAAGTTTCAGAGTTTTTATCTGCCCCCTGCATCACTTCTTACTGTGCCGTCTTCAAGTGCTGTTTAGCTAACTCACCTACTCCATCTGATCTCTCCCTCACCCCAGATACATAATCCAAGTGTAAGATCTCCGCTTCAGTCCTGTCAGTTTATATTTAATTAAGTTCAAAGGACCTCTCATTTCATATACGAATATTAACTCAAAGGAAGTAAACTGAGTAGATTTATTTGGGGTATCTCTAATGGCAAACACTATAATGGGATGCCTTTATTCCAATCATACGGGTCATTCTGACAGTACGCTGTTAATATTGTCTTCAGCATCTGATGCCAACTTTCTAAGGCTCCCTGGGATTTGGGATGAGATGTATTTGATTTTAACTGCTGTGTGCCGAAGCTATTCATGACGCCCTTAAACAGCTGATCGGTAAAATGAGACCCTTCGTCTGACTGAATCACTCTGCGTAGCCCACATTGAGTAAAGAAAGCTACCATGTCCTGCAACTCCCTGTTTTGCCTTAACACCCCATAATGGAATTATCCCTGGAAATCGGGTAGACACATCCATTATGATTAGCAGATATTGGTTTCCAATTTTATTTTAGAAAGCGGAACTCCACAATTAATCATAACCCACGTGAAAGGTTTATCGAATACAGGAATTGGCAACAAAGGTGCTGGTTTTAATACTGCCTATCACGTACCTATCATTTGGAATGTATGACATGTACAACAAAAAATAACCACGTCCTTGTGCATTTCAGGCCACTAGAAATGCTTTAGCCTGAGGTTTCTGTGCACCAACTGCTTTGGCTTTTCCTTTCAGTTTTCCTTCCTTTTGGAACTTACGACAGTGGGATCATGTTACTACACAGTCTGGAAAAAATCCCTGGATATTTTTCATTTAATTCCCCAGTCTCCTGGTCTTACTTTGGCTTCTCCACCATAAGGGGTGCCTATCCCATCTTGGATCCAGCTAAATCATTCCAAAGAACAAACTGTATTCCTGGAACACTCTGTCACTCAATCTCTCTGTTACTTCCCTAACCTTGATTTGGCACTCCAACCTGATGTTACACAAGAGAATGCTTAATTTCTGTCCCCATTCCACAAATTATCACAGTCTTGAGTGACATGTCAGAAAGAGTGAAAATACATCCATCTCTTACTATTAGAGGCTGAGGGACAGTGAGGACTGCAGATGCTGGACATCAGATTTACAAAGTGTGGGGCTGGAAAAGCACAGCATGTCGGCAGCATCCGAGGGGCAGGAGAGTTGACGTTTCAGGCATAAGTCCTTCTTCAGGAAAGTGCGAGGTAAGGGAGGGGGAAGGGGCTGAGAATTAAATAGGAGGGTGTGGTTGGAACTGGGTGGAATGTAGCTTAGAAGGCAATAAGTAGATGCAGGTGGGGTGTGATGGTGATAGGTCGGAGAGGAGGGTGAAGTGGATAGGTGGTAGGACAGCTGAAACCATCAAACTATACAGCACCAACGTTGTCTTCACCAATTTCCAAATCGCCCCTCCCCCAACCTTATCCCAGATCCAAACGTTCAACTTAGCTCTGCCCTCTGAACTGTTCTAACTGTCCATCTTCCTTCCCACCTATCCACTCCACCTTCCCCTCCGACATATCACTATCACTCCCACCTTCATCTTCCTATCACCCTCCCAGTGACCCTCCAGCCTTGCCACCTCCTACCCTCTGATTTATCTTTCAGCCCCCTTGTCCCCCCGCCACATTCCTGACAATGGGTTTATGCCTGCTATGTCGATTGTCCAGCTTTTCGGATGCTGACTGATCTCTTGTGCCTTTCCGGCACCTCACTCTCAACTATTAGATACTGAACAGATCCCGTATCTTGCAAAATTATAACTGCTTGTCCTCCCTCCATACCCCATTTTTTCTTAGTAAGGTTTATCTACGGGGGCAAATTCTTTTTGGAGATCAGGCACTGACTCCATACACAGTTCCTGTCTAGGATGTACACTCTCCTGCAGCTCCTTGCCTCTACCTGGGATCTCCTTTACCATGTTCACTAATGCCACTGGCTTAAACTCTTTTACCACATCTTTTCCCAAAGTGTCTTCCTTCAAGCCCCAGCACTGTGTGTCCCACCTTACTGCAGTGAAAACAGATTTTCGCAGTGCCCTTCTTAAACCATCGGCACTGTAATTTTATGTGTTCCAATACGTTATAGTGAGAATACCTGAGGCCTTTCACCTCCTTTCAAACCCTTTGGGTTTCTTTTCTCACCTGTAGTAAACTATTGCTAGTGTGCTTTATTCTATGTTTTGCAGTGTAGAATCTCCCCTTCTCCCAATTTCTCTCCCTCACAGGATGGAAATCCACCCAGAAGCTAAATTTCATCTCATGCACCAATGCATACTTAATTGCCATTTCTGCTACGCTTCTCACATCTTGAACTTCCTGTTCATTCACATGAATTCTTACCATCTCTGGAAGTGAGTCTTCAAACTCGTCCAGCAGAATAATCTCCCACCGGGCCTCACAGGTCGTATCCATTTTTAAGGCCTGTTCCCACTTATCCCACTTTCAAACTCAATATAAGTCTGAACTGGTTTATTGTCTATATTTTTGAACCGCTGTCTATATTCTTCTATTACCAATTCATAAGCACTCAGAATAGCCTGTTTGACATCTGCACAATCTCTTGCTCCGTCATGTAACAGCACTGCACATTTCTCTCAAGCTGTGCCAACCACCTTAGTCTGAACTAGCATTACCCACATGTTCACTGTACACGCCATCTGCCTCGCCAATTTTGCAAATGAAATATAAGAGGTTTTTGGCATTTTTGTCACCGAAATATGGCAATGTATTAACATAGTTGTATATATCCCTACGTTCTCCCTTCATCTTTATCCTGCTAATTTAACTTTCTTATCTAATTCCAACTTCTGAATTTCAAATTCTCCTTCTCTTCCTTTTTCCTCTCTTTCTTTTCTCTATCTTCTCTCTCTCTTTCTGTCTCTCTCTTTATCTTCTAACTCCAGCTGCTCCACTTGCAATTTAAGCCTTTTCTAACTCGACTGCAGTTGCCTGCTTCTCTGTTACACCAAAGTACTTGACCAATTCCATTTTGATTATAGATTTACTATGTCCCTGGTGAAACCCAATTCTAATCTACATGTTAATTCTAAAAGGATGCCCTTCCTTTGTCTTTCTACACTTTCTTGGCAAATTTGTGAATCATCTTCAAACTTCAGAACCTCTTTAGTAATGTTAAGAGCCATTTCTTTTAATTTAACCAACCACAAGGAAGCAAAATTAAATGAATTTTGTCACCTGTTTTATTTGAGGATCAAGGTCACTAACTACCAAGTGATGGAATCTACTGGGACCTTTTGTACTCCAAATCTGTTCAAATCCCATACGACAAGCCCTCAAACCGTTATGATGTCGATGTCGAACTCCTCTGTTAATTAAAACCACACACCAAGGAAAGCTCACCTCGCCTCTTACTCTGTTAAAAAATGAGTGACAGAGAGGTCCCAAATTCCACTATTAAATAAAGAGAAAAATAACTAGTTATAAGTATGCAAGTTAGCTCGCTGAGCTTGAAGGTTTTTTTCAGATGTTTCGTCACCATGACAAGGTAACATCATCAGTGAGAGTCTCTGATGATGTACTGGTGGTATGTTTCGTCTTTCTATTTATAGGTCTTGGTTTCTTAAAGTGCGTGATGTCATTTCCAGTTTTTTTTTCAAGGGAAGGTAGATAGTATCTAAATTGATGTGTTTGTTGATGTGTTCATATGTCCGGCTAGCACAACAACAGGACAGTTCGAAATCGAGGGTAAATGATTTTATAAACACTGTTTAATCAGTGTGTGTTCAGATAAGGAAGATTGTTCATATGTGTACAACACATTCTGAATGAACAACGGAGACACAGTTAACGAAAAATGATGCACATGATGAATAAAATTTATAAAGCATTAAAACTTTATTTGATCCTCAGCTGAAGTGATACCTTTCCTTTCTCTCAACGTTCCCCCTTTCCTGGGATTCCCAACTCTAGTCTCTCATTCTTATCAGGATGTGTGTTATAAATTCTTGCTTCTCGTGTCCCAAATTATTTCAGTTAAGCTCCTTTCTAGCAGCAATTAAATATGTTGGCTTGCTGTTTTTTTTCCAAGACTAGTGTCTGTCATATTATTGGAGATAAAAGTTCTGACATTAGACCCAGCATTTGAACATTTTCCTCTGTTGTGCATGCACTGTACAAAGGACCACAGCACACAGGAATTGCTAAAACATTGAGGGAAGTACATCGACTTCTTTTCATAATGTAGTTTTCTCATTTTCCACATCCCCATATCTAAATCCTCTCTCTCGTTCTCCCTTTGTATCTACGTAAGAAATCCACCAATTATTCTTCGTGGCCCAACTCTTGAAACTCCTTCTTTCTGTGTATAGCTAATGTTCTCTTCAAGATGTAATGTGATTAGAATTGAGCAATGTAACTACAAAGACATGTGGGAGGAGCTGTCAAGAGTTATTTGGAAGGGCACTTGAGCAGGAAAGACCATTAAGCAACAATGGCAGGAGATTCTGGGGATACGTCGGAAGATAATACCAGAAATTCAACCCCAAGAAGATGAAACAAACTCATGGAGGACAAGGTAGCCATGAGTGATAAGGCATCAAACCAAAAGAGAAAACATACAATGTGGTGAATATGATTGGGAAGCCAGTGAATTCATTGGCTCTGAAACTACATGACGCTGGCATCACTGACACTACAGAACTCTTACACAGAATGTGACAGATTGGAAGCAAGACCCGAGGAGAGAGACCGTCAGCAGAATGAGAGTTTGAAAATTGTATTATTTCCAAATCAGCAATCAGGTTAGGTCACTGAGTGCAGGGCTGATGGGTGAATGGGTCTCAGTGAGAATTGGAGAACAGACAGCAGAATTGCATTACAGATATTGCAGCTCGAAACTGCGTATTCATTTAGTGCAGTAGACCACAGCAGGAGAAGCAGACCTGCATTCATATACAACCTGTAACTTTTTACTAGGATGACACCTTTGTCTGCCATTACCATCAACACCATGTATGGCTCAGTGACGAGTGTGGGTGAACATATCAGAGTCACAACCACATGAACTTTAACCTGATGCTAACTCATTAAAGCTACCGAACTTGACCAACAGATCTGAACGAAGCCCTGAGGTCCTGCCACATTCAGGTATAAATGGTGATGGACGATTAAATAAATGACTGGAGGTGAGGGCTCCACAATCATCCCCATCCTAAATAATGGAACAGACCTGCACATCAGTTAAAAAGAGAAGGATGTTTTATCTGGACGATTCTCTGCCAGAAGTGTTGAGTAGATGATCCACCTCACCCTCATCATGATGCCCACAAAATCACAGATGCCAGTCTTCAACTAATTCGATTTGCTGCATGTGACATGAAGAAACAGCTGAACACAGTATATATGACACAGACAATGGGTTCTGTCCCCATTCCTGCAATAGGACTGAAGACTTGTGCTGCACAACAAGCCGTGTCCCTGGGGAAGCTGTTTCATTCCAGCTCCAACTCTGACATCTCCCTGGAAATGCGGAAAATTGTGTCCCGTCAGCTGTGTCCCATCCCCTAAAACGGGAATAATTACAGACTGACCAATTACTACCCCCTCAGTCAAATTGGTGGGAGTTCTTTTTGACAGAGCTGACGAGCAGCACAGAAATGACCAGCTCAGTGTGGTTTCCAATAAGTCCCCATGTGGAGATGGTGCTGTCGTGGAAATGTCACTGGATTACTAATCCAGACCAGGCTAATGCTCTGGCAGAGGGTGGAAGTTAAAAGCAATTAATAAAATATCGAGATCTAAAATCTGGTGTCAGTAATAGTGACCTTGAAGCCAATATCGATTGTAAACAGAATTTCCTTCTGCAATGTACTTTTAGAAAGTGAATCTCCCATGATTTCCTGGGCTGGCCTAAAACTCACTCCAAAGACCCTAACATGTGATAAACATTTCAATGGTCTCTGATGGTCAATTAAGGCATTCATTTGTATCAAACTACTCCGAGGTTTGAAAGGATGACACCGGACAGAACATCTGGCCTCAGTATCAGTGTCGGTAAAGGGAATGGGAACACAATCCTGTCGACTCTGCGGAGACCTTCTTCCTAACATCTGAGAACTTGTGACAGCATTTACAGAGCTTTTCCACAGACTGCACAGAATCAGCGGGAAAGGAGTAGGTCATACAAAGTTTTAGTTCATTTTAGTTCATGGAAAAGATCTCCTCAATGCACTTACCCCGCACGATATATATATATCCGTTAATGTGAGTAACCTTGGGAAGCTATAAAAGTATGTTTTGTCCATTGAGTTGGCTACCCAACTCAATGTAATGATGGTTGGCCCTTCATTTCCACACCGTACTCCTGCTCTCCCACCATCCCTTTACTGTCTCTAAATCCTTATTTATAATCAGTGCCTTGGTTTCAATGTGCGAGCGAATTCCCCACGTTCACCAGTCAGTGAGTGCAGACATTTATTCTCATCGCAATGCAGTGTGACCTGCCTGTACCTAATACTGTGACCCCTTGTTTTCGACATCCCAGCCAGGGGAATTATCATTTCTGCTTCCAATCTGACTCACCCTGTCAGAGTTTTGTACATTTCACTAAGATCTCCAATCATTTTCATAAAACCCATGGAATACAGGCCCAATCACCCCAAACTCTGCTCCCACAACAAGCCCGTCATCCCAGAGATCAGTCTGGTCATCCTTCACTGCTCTCCATCAATGTCAGGTTTGTCCTTTATGACGTACGGAGATCAAAACTGCCAACAATACTGCACACTGTTTGAGATGATGTCTCACCAAGGCCCTGTACAGTTACAGTAGGACACCCTTAATCCTGGACTCAAATCACCCTGAAATGAAGGTCAACACGCCTTTTGTCTCCTTTACTGCTTTCTGTTCCTGCAATATTGCTTCCACTGACTGGTGTACAAGGAGATCCAGATCCTTTTCGATGTTATAGCTCCGCACTTGCTGGTTCTATATACACTGGTCGGCGTGGCAATGCCATGCCCAGTATTGACTTCTGGTTGCAGAAGTCACTGCGCTGCATGGGCCTCAGAGGGTTTTCCAGAAGGAAACAATAAAAAGGCACATAAATCCCTTTGTAGATCAACATGTTTCAACCAATCCCTTCCAAATGGTAGGCTGCCAATTTACTGTTTCCACCAAAGGGCACACCATCATTTCTATCCACATTGTTCTCCATCTGTCACGTATTTACCCATTCACTCCACTTGTCTTAGTCTTCTCGGTGCTTTTCCACATCCTCCTCACGCACTCACAATCCCACATCCGTTAGTGCTGTCAGCAGGCTGGGATATATTGTATCTGATTCCAGCAACCAAATGTTGAAAGGGCATTGTGAATAGCTGGGCCCCAAGCACTGATCCCTGTGACACCTCAGCAAACTTCCTCTGTTAATTTCCATTTATTTATTTCGTGAATTTGGGTGTCACTGGCAGGGCCAGCATTTATTGCTTGTCCCTAATTGCCATTGAGAAGATGCTGGTGAGCTGCCTTGTTGAACACTGCAGTCCACTTGCTGTGGCTGTCCTCCAATGCCATTAGGGAGGGAATTCAAGGATTCTGACCCAATGACTGTGAATGGGGGGTGATATATTTCCAAGTCAGGATGGTGAATGGCTTGCGGGGGGTAACGTAAAGATGATGGTATTCCCATACATCTGTAGCCCTTGTCCTTCTAGATAGACGTGGTCGAGAGTTGGGGAGATGGTATCTGATGATCTTTGGTGAATCATTTCATTGCAGTATGTAGATAGTAAAACACTGCTGCTGTTGCTGAGCGTTGATGGTGGAGCATTGTGGATGAAGGGACACTCAGAGCGGTTGCTTTGTTCTAGATGGTGTAAAGCTTCTTGAGTGTTGTTGGAACTGCACTCATCCAGGCAAATTGGGAGTCTTTCATCACACTTCTGACTTATGCATTGTAGATGATGGACAGACGTTTGGAAGTCAGGATCTGAGTTACTCGCCGCAGTATTCCTAGCTCCTGATCTGCTGTTATAGTTAGTGTGTTTATGTGGCCAGACCACTGAGCTTCTGAGCAATGATTACCCACCAGGACTTTGATACTGGGGATTCAGTGATAGTAAGACTATTGAATGCCAAGGGGCAGGTTAGATTGTATTTTATTGGTGATTGTCACGGTCTGGCATTTGCATGGCCTGAATATTATTTGCCACTTGTTAGCCTGGATACTGTCCAGATTTTATCGAATCTGAACATGGACTGCTTCAGTATCTGAGAAGCCACAAATGTTGCAAAACATTGTACAATCAATGGCGAACATCCTCACTTCTGACCTTAAAATGGAGGGAAGACCGTTGATGAAGCAGTCCTAAAGAAGTTTTCGGCCACTGCTCGAGGGACACCGATAGACTTGGAGCTGAGTTGACTGACCTTCATCAACCATGACCATCTTCCTACGTGTTAGGTGTGAATCTAACCAGCAGGGAGTTTGCCTCTGATACATTGATTCCAGTGTTGCTAAAGCACCTGATACCACACTTGGTCTAAGGCAGCCTTGATTTAAAGGGCTATCACTCTCACCCCACCTCTGGAATTCAGCTCTTCTGTCTATGTTTGAACCACAGTAATGAGGTCAGGAGCTGAGTGGCCCTGGTGGAGCCCAGACTGGGCGTCATTGACTAGGGTATTGCTGAGCAAGTGCTGTTTAAAAGCACTGAGATCTTCCACCACATTACTGATGATCGAGAGTAGACTGATGCGGTGGTGATTGGCTGGATTGGATTTGTTCGACATTTTATATACAGGAGATACTTGGGAGTAATTTTCCACATAACCGGGGAAAGCCATTGTTGTAACTGTGTTGAAACAGTTTGGCTAGGGGATTGACAAGTTATGGAGCACAAGTTTTCAGTTCTATTGCCAGAATGTTGTCAGAATATGGACCCTTTGGAGTATCCAGTATCTCCAACCATTTCTGGATATCGCGTGGACTGAATCGAATTGGTTGATGACTGGTAACTGAATTGCTGACGACCACTGCAGGGGGCTGAAATGGATCATCCACTCAGCATTTCTGACTGAAGATTGTTGCGAATTGACCAATCTTATCTTATTCCCTGAAGTGCTGGGCTCTTCCATCATGGAGGAAGGGGTTATGTGTGGATTCTCTTCCACCAGTGAGTTGTTTAATTGTCTCCAACGTTTCTAGACTAGGTATGGAAGGACTGCAGAGCTTAGATCTGATCCTTTGCTTGTGGGATGACTTAGCTCTGTCTATCACTTATTGCTTATGCTGTTTGGTGCACAAGTTGTCCTGTTTGGTGGCATCACCAGGCTGACACCTCATTGTCAGGTATGCCTAGTTTTGCTCCTGCCATCCTACACACTCTATTGAACCAATGATGATCCTCTGGATTGATAGTAATTGTTGTGAGGGGGATATACTAGGCCATGAGTTTGTGTGGTGTACAATTCTGCTCCTATAAATGAACCACAGCACCTTATGGACACCCAGATTTGAGCTACTAGATCTGTTCGAAGTCTGTCCTATTAAGGACTGTGATAGTACCACCCACAATGGTGGAGGCTATTCTCAATGTGCAGGTGTGACTTTGTCTCCACAATGACTATGCCGTGGCCACTCTTACCTATACTATCATGGACAGCTGCTTCTGCAACTGGCAGATTAGTAAGTCTGTGGTCAGTATGTTTTTACCTCTTGTTGGTTCCTTCACCACTTGCCAGTCTAGCAGTTATATCCTTTAAGAACCAGCCAGCTCGATCAGTATTGCTGTAGCTGAGATGCTCTTGGAGGTGGACATTGAAATCCGCTACCCAGAGTGCATCTTGCGTTCGTGCGACCCTCAGTGCTTCGTCCAAGTGTTGATCAGCTTGGAGGAGTACTGATTCATCAGTTGAAAGAGGCTGGTACATGGTAATCAGCAGGACTTTTCCTTTTCCATGTGTAAACTAATGCCATTAGACTTCACGGGATACGGAGTCACTGTTCAGGACACCAGAGCAATTCCCTTTCAACTGTATCCCAATGTGCCGCCACTTCTGCTGTATCTGTCCTGCTGATGAGCCAGGAGATATCTGGGGAAGGTGATGGGGAGTCTGGGACATAGTCTGAAATATACCATCCACTCAGTACTTCTGACCGAAGATGGTTACGAATAAATCGACCTTATCTTATACACTAAAGTGCTGGACTTTTCAATCATGGAGGAAGGGTTTATTCATGGAATCTCTTCCTCCAGTGAATTATTTAATTGTCCACAACCTTTCTTGAGTAGATGTGGAAGGACTTATATCTTACAGAATCATACCTTACAGACAATGTCAGACTGTTGCTTCACGAGTCTGTTTATTTCTATTCATTGTTTCCTGCCAGCTGTCCCATTCTAGAAACATACCCATACATTAGCCCCAATCCACTCAGATTTGTTTTTGCACACTGGGCTTGGAGATTTACCAAATTTTTTCTAAAAATCAAAATGTTTAACATCCATTGCTTCTCTTTCATTTGTCTCCCAGTCTGTTTCTCAAAAATAATTCCCATTTCAAAAATTATGTTAGTGTTGTCTATGACCATTACTTTCAGCCACAATAATTTCTGCTAAACCAATTACTTACTATGTTCTATGTTGCACGTACTCTACCATTTTCCCACACCAGACTTGCTTTTCCTTGTATTGTTTGAGATTTCTGTGAAGACATAACGGAAGTAGTGGCTTCATAGTTCTGCCATTTCCCTGTTCCCCATTCTCCATTCTCTTGTCTCAAACTGTAAGGAAACTGCACTTGTTTTCTCATATTTCTCACATTGACATGACTTGACAAGTTATTACAGTTCACTCTTATAACCCTTGTGAATATAGTCTTCAGAAACTAATCAATGGTTGCCTTGATAATTGACCTTCCACACCATACACTCACAGGAGCATCGACTCTGTACCTACAGAAGTACAGCACGATCTATATTAGTCCCACTTTCCTACAGCAGGCCCATAGCCTGGAATGTTATGACACTTCCAAGTGCTCGTCCAAGTACTTTTTAATGATTGTGAGGTTACCTGTGATGATTTCCCTGTCAAAAAGTAATCCCAGAAGAGAACACCCTCTCGATGAAAAAAATGTTTACATCCTCTCTGAACCTCAAACGTTTCACTTTAAAAGTGTGCTCCCTTGTTCTTGAACCTCTGACTAAAAGGAACATCTGCTGCCTATCCACCCTGTCTGTGTCGCTCATATTCTTATCCTTCTGAATCAGTCCCCCCCCCCCCCAGCCTTCTCTGCTCTAATGTAAACAACCCGAGTTTAGCCAGGCTCTCTCCATAGCTGATATGCACCATCCTAGGGGACATCCTGGTGAATCTCCTCTGCAACCTATCACAACCTTCCTGGAATGTGGCTCCCAGAACCACATACAGTACTCCATCATGGACTAAACAATGTCCTATATAGCACATATAATCTACGCCCGAATAGGAAACACAACACCCAACGTCCAATCCTTAACTAGCTCACTACCCTGTCCAGCCACATTCAGGGATGTGTGGAGAAGCACACTCTGAGGTTACCAGCGTGCTGCAATTCATTAAGTCCCCTCCTGCCTGGTTCCTTCTCCCAAAGTGCATCACCTCATATTTATCAGGGTTACATTCTATCTACCATTGATGTGCCCATCTGACCTTTCCATCTGCCTCTTCCTGTAACGTAAGGCTTTCCTCCTCCCTGCTAACCACCCAGCCAATCTTTATGTGAAAAATACACTTATTTTTCATACCTCTCCCACTCGCCACCTAGCCCCCTCCACATTCACATCTTTTTTTTCATGAATAACACAAATAATAAGGGACAGAACACTGATCCCTGTGGTACACCAGGGGACACTGGTCTCCAGTCTCACAAACAGCCGTCTCTCACCACACTCTGCGTCCTGCCACTAAGACAATTTTCTTTGTAACTTGTCAAGTTATCCTTCATATTGTGAGGTTTTACTTTATTTTTCAGTTTTCCAGGTGGAATATTTTTTCAAAGGCCTTCCTACAAAACAAAACAATCGACCACCTCAAACTAATGCAATCAAACCCATTGGATGTGACTTCCTTCTGATAAAGTCATGATGATTATCCCTGAAGTAACCTGGCGACTCTGATTGGAGTTCAATTTTCTCCTTCCCACTTTTCTCCAGCAGTTTCCTTAACAGTGATCGAATCCTCGCTCGTCTATCGTCACGTGGTCTATCTCTCCTACCCTTACTATGAAGTGGAATCGTATGAGCAAATCTCCAGTTCTCTGGCACCTCCCCTATGGTCAGACTCTAATTAAACATTCAGTCAGGGTGTTTCCTCCCTTGACCCCAACAGCCGATTGTGATACAACTCTTTTAGACATGAAGATTGGTCCAAATTTATACAGAACAAAACCCCAAATCCCTGCTGGTATTTTACATCAATCTGTTCAAGATTTTTCCAGTCCATCTTCTTGAATTGTGTACCTACATCCTCCTTCTCCCAAGTAAAATAGATGTGAAGGTCTAATGTAACAATCCAGCAATTTTCTCCAGTTTGACACACAGATTGCCCCTTTGGTTTCTAATGGACACTAACTGTTTGCTGATTATTCTGTTCTACTTGTCCGTGCAGAATATCGTGGGATTCTTCCAGATCTCGCCTACTTGTACTTCTCCATGTCCTTCTGTTATTCAGTCCCCGCTATGTTTGTAAGTTTCACTGCAATCACCTCTCATGTTTTGAAACTCAAGATCACAGTCTGAGTTTCCACATCAGACAATCTTGCCATTTTAGGGATTAATCTGGATGATACCTTTTGCAGTTATTTTATCGTCAGTGTATTCTTTCTGAGATTGTGACTCCGAACGATACACAATACTCTAAGTTTAGTCTCACCAACACTTGATACAACTGGTTCACTGCATCCTCTATATTCCAATTAAATTCACAAGAATGTAAAGCTCATTTTTACTTTCCATTTGCATATGTTCTTCCCACTACCTCTCGCTTTAATTTTTTTTCTGAGATTACACTGTGAGTTCTTAAAAAAAAGTTCCTAAATATCCAACTCCAGTTACCCTTGGTTCTTCACTGCCAAAGTCTCCAAGAATCATCTTTAAACCATTCCCCAAAATGTTTGCAACTTCTGGTATTCCTTTCATCGATACATTATCATACTGCCCAGTTTTGTTATTACATTCTAACTATCTTGTTAATGTTCTTTGTAATCGAGTCCAACAGACACCCGACTGCGGATGACAAGTTAACTGGTGTGCAGTTCACTTCTCTCCATCTTCATCCTTTCATAAACTGTTGGATAATATTTATAACCTTTGCCTTATCCAGATTTCGGGAATGTGTCGGAAAATAAAGTGAAAATCCGCGATGCAATCAACATGTCTATTGCTGCTTCCTCTGAAATTCTTGTATGAACTACATCTAGTCTGTCAGATTTATAAATACTCAATCCAGCTTTCTTTTCAAAGATGACGAAAACACTGATAAGAATGATCTTAGACTTTACTTACACAAGTCCCATGGTCACTAGGTATTTCTGGAAGAATTTCTGGACATTCTTCCATGAAGATAGACACAAAGAAACTGTTTATTTTCCCTGTGATTTCTCTGTTCTATGCAATAAATTATCGTGAACGGACACCAACTGTTCCACATTTGACCTTGTTTTTATTTTTTTTCATACATTGAAAAACGCATTTTATGAGTCTTTATGTTTTTCTTTCGTTTGCATGCTTTTTCTCTTTATGATTTTATTCTCAGTTTCTTGGTCATCGTTTGCTGGGTCCTACATTTCTCTGAATCCACTGGCTTACTGCAACACTTGGCATTTTTCTGAGCTGCCTCCTTTCATCTAATAGGTAGATGAAGGTGGAGTTGAAAGTGATAGTTGGAGAGGAAGGAGGGTTGACCAGATTGAAAGGGAGGAAGGTGGACACATAGGAACATTCAAAAGGGCGATGCCGACTTGGAGTAGGATAAGGTGGGATTAGGTGAAATTGGGAAATGGGGAAATCTACTGTGATTCCCTGTGGTTGGAATGTCCCAAGACAGAAGATGAGGCTTTCTTCCTTCAGGCTTCTGGTGGTTCGGGTTTGGCAATGGAGCAGGCGCAGTGACCTCATATCTTTAGCAGAGTGGGAAGGGGACTTAACGTGCTCAGCCAAAAAGCGATGGAGTTGTTCAGTGTGGTTGTCCCAGAGAAATTCTCTGAAATGATCCACGAGTTGAACTTCTGCCTCGCCAATGCAGAGAAGACCACATTGGGTTTAATGGATGCAGCAGATGAGGCGTTCTGTCTCCCTTAATCACCTATCACTTTCAACCCCACCTTCATTTCCCTATCGCAATCCCAGCTACCTCCCCCTGTCGCACCCTCTTCTCATTTATCCCTCAGCCTCCTTAATTCCTGATGAAAGGCTTATGCCCGAAACATCGATTTATCTACTCTTAGTATGCTGCCTGACTGTGTTTTTCCAGCACCACACTCTTCGATTCTGATCTCCAGCATTTGTTGTCCCCACTTTCTCCTCACACCATCATGGCTTGCATGACTCAGATTTATCACATTTCTGCATATAAAACAAAAACTGTTGTGTACTCAAACAGCATAAAGGAAAACGAATACATTGTGGTCACTGTTCCCAAAAGGTCCTTTACAGCAAACGTTTCAATTACCTCTTCTGATCACTCAATACCAATTCGTAAATAACCTGATCTCGAGAGCAGTCCTCGAAATAATGTTCATGTAAACCATCTCACACTTGCTTATGAAATCCATTTGTCCCAGCATTAGCATTCAATTGGGTTAACTCAGTTTAGATATAATTTAAACAGTACATTATTACTGAAGTACTCAAAAATGTGAATATCTCATTTTGTAACATGTCCAGCAGTTGTACTGCAGCTTTCACTTTGATATATAACTCCCATCAATGTTTGCTCCTCCTTGCTGTTTTTGTGCTCCACCTTACTAGATTCTGTGGAATCTGAGCGACGTGGGCTTTGGAGAGATGAATGGTAGAGATCATCTCACCACATCATTTATGATCTTCTCAAACTTTAACTTCTCCAGATCTCCCGTTATGCTGATGGAGTAGAGAAGGACAATGATCTTCCAACAATGCTCTGTATTCCCCCAGAGAGCTGAGACAGCTCTAACCTGGGTGGGAACCTTACAGCAGGCTGGTAAAGTGTTGCTGCTGCTGTACAGGGTCTTAGTGAGATCACATGTGGAGTAGTGTGTACAGACTTAATCTCTTCAATGAAGAAAGGATGTTTTAAATTGGACACAGCTCAGAGGTGGTTTCCTCAACTGATTCCTGCAATGAAGGTGCTAGCTTATAACGAAAGGATGATCAGGTTGACCCAGTAGCCATTGGAGTTTACAAAAATTAAAGATGATCTTATTTAAACATAGATGACAGAAGGATTCAACAAGTGAATTGAATTACACAGATAGTGGAGGAATCCATTCCGTTCTCCAGCCTGTTACACAGGAACAACAGGAGGATATCCAGGCCTTCGAACCTGTTACACCAAAACAGGATGAGGCTATTCAGCCCCTGGAGGCTAATATACACTTACAGAAGGAGGTCAATCAGCCACTCGAGCCTATGCTGCACCAGTATCCTGTTAGACAGCAACAGGATCAGTCCATTCAGCCTCGTCATGTCTGTAAAATAGGAACTGGAAGAGGTCACACAGTGACTGGAGATTGTTACACTGGGATATTAGGAGACCATTCAGACCTACTGAGCCTATTGCAAGGGAATTGGATAAGGATAAAAACTATCTGAGACTTCTTTCATAAGAAAGGAAGAGGTAATTTAGACACATGATTGTTGTATGGGAAGAAGAGAAGACCAATCACTCCCTCGGTCCCAACTCCGGGATACATGAGGAGACCGTTCAGTATTTTCACGTGTTATGGAGAAATATGAGAAGACCCATCAACCCCTCAAAATTAGACAGCAACAGTAAGATTCCATAATCTCTCAATCCTCTAAAGCATCAACAGGAGGAGGTTATTCTGGCCTTGGAGATGACAACATGGGAACACCAGAAAGATGTCAGCCCATCGATATTGTACACCAGCAGGATGATGAGTCCATTCAGCCACACATGGCTATTACACAGCAATTGGAGTAGACCTCTTAAAGCCTTGTGGCCATTAAATAGGAATTCAAAGAAAACGTGAAGGTTTTCGAAGGGGAAGGACTTGTAATAATGATATACATTAGGGACTAAAGTGCAACAATAAACTATTGTAATTTAAGGCAAATTATTAGAAACTATTGTTCAGGACATTTGCAAACTTAAACCACAATTCGTCAGAGTCAACATGGGTTTTATGAAGGCTAAATCGTGTTTCAATTGTTTGCTTGAGTTATTTGAAGATGTCACAAACAAGGTGGATTGTGGGAATCCTGGAGATAGAACATATCTGGTCTTCCTGAAGGCATCGGATATGTCGCTTCTCCAAAGAGTAAGTGGTAAGGTCAGACAAAATGGGTCTAGGAGAAATTAGTTCGCTTGATAAGTGGATTGGTTAACCAACAAAATGTAGTCAAATGGAATAAATGCATCATTTTCTTTTGGCAAATGCAATTTGTGGGGTGCCATTGATTTCAGTTCTCATGCCTCAAGCATTTGCGATCGATGTTATTACTGTACTCGGTTGTTGGGATAGAAAATACGATGCCACATTTTCAGATGACACTAACATTGGTGGGAAATTACTTTGGAATGATGATGCAAGAGATTTTAAAACTATATGGATAGGTTAGGTGAACGGGCCAACATTCGGCAAGGAAAATTAAAGTGAATAAATATGGAGCTATTCAAGTTGGCCAGTATAATAGAAAGAAAATTTTATCTAAATGGAGAGAAAAGTACTCAGGTACAGAGAGATCTGGGTGTCTGCGCGCATATCACAGAAAACCTGCCTGCGGGTAATGCTAGTAATAAAAAAAGGAAGCATAATTCCAGTCGTTATTTATAAAAGGATAGAGTAGAAAGGTAGGGAGTGTTGCTGTAGCTATGCAAGGCATTAGTGAGGCTGCAGCTGGAATACAGTTTGGGTGTCCTGCAGAATGAGCTATTTCCATTGGAGGCAATTCAGAGAAGCTTCATAAGATTGATTCCATACTTGAAGTGTTTGCCTTATGAAGAGAAATTGAACAGATATACAGATGCTGAGTTTGGTGATGTCGCTGTGGTAAGCAAGAGATTTAATTATGAAGAGAGGGTGGAAAGTCTGCAAATAAATTCAGAGAGGTAAAGATCATAGATAATAGTTTGGCAGGTGGAATTTAAGATGATATAACCTGCCATTTCATTTACAGGAATAATGAGAAACAATATGTTACTGAAATGGAGAGGGATTACAGTACTTAATGATACTGTGTACTGGGGGTTCACTCAGATCCGTTCGGACAGGGGAGGTTTTGCTGCATCCCTGATCGCATGCTCCCAGACACCCCAAGTGACCCCATTGCCCATCGTAAACATGGAATACTTTGATGTGGTTCATTGATTGTGTGGATGGTTTTTTGAAACATGCATCAAGGGGACGGCCTTTATCCAAGATATATTCATTTCTTTCTACATGGAGACCCGATGGCGATGAAAATGGCTGACTGCTTCTGAATGAAGAGGCCGTGATTGCTGCCAGGACAGTGGGTATTCCCCAACATGATGTACTGTGCATGGACACACTGTAACATTAATAGAGAGAGAGAGAGAGCTCCTTCAGTTCCTCTACCTCTCCCCATTGACATGGGTACTCTGCAGATGCCATGTACACCATCGGGAATCCCACTATACTGGATACACCCGGCAGCTCCCTGCTGTGGGAGAAACAATCTATTTACCTCATCCACCATATATATCCTCCTTCACCGAATGGTGACATTGATGTTGAGATACTGGGAAATGATGGATATGTCACCTCATGCTGCCTGGAAAGTTATGGATCATAGAAGCTGAATGAAACTGAGACCCTCACAGCCACTGGCAGCACCATCCTCCTCCTGGTGTGAAGCTGCAGGTCGTGTTGAAGGAGGTGACACCATTCTATGACAAGTTCCTTGTTCAGTCAGGGCCCCTCACTCTGCTCCTGGGTTAAGTGGAGTTTGGGAAGCTGTTCCTGAAAAACCCGGGGTGGATATAGCAGATCCCTTTCCCCGCACACACACGCACTCTATGGTTTCAGAGCTTCCCCTCTCTGCAGCCTCTGCTCCATTGGTTATTCATGTTACATCACTGATGCTGTAACTACGGTCCCCATGGTCCATGCAGAGTTGGGTCCCCAAATCATCAGGTATCGCTGAAAGTCTGAGGCAGCTCCCAGCACAACCTCCAACAAACCATTCCCAGCCCCTCAACTAAATTTTCAATTACAGGAGCCAGTCAGAAACCCCTCGGTACAACTGTTGTGGACCAGACCAGATCACCCCAGAATGTTTTAAGAAGGCTGCTTAGACGCAAACCTTTCCTAATTTTGAATATAGATGTGAAGAGTGCGTTCCAGATACGTTGCGACTGGTCAAACCATTCGACATTAAGCAAAATATAATCTATTCAAATGCTTTAGTTAAAATACAATTAAAAAACATTTTGGGATAGCTTATATGTTGTAACACTTACACAAACAATAGATACCGTACCTTCTTGGTATACACTGCTTAACACAAAGATATATTCAAATACAGATCCTTACAGCAGGTTTCCAATCCAGGAGGGAACAACGTCAACAGAGATCTCAGAGATAAAAGCAGCTGGGGATCACGTATTTAAACTTCCAACCCTTCTGGGATCCCCAACAGCTTCTGAATGCTGCAGCTAAAAACAAAACGAGGAAACATGGTCTGGGAGAGCTGGCTACCAACGTTTTAATGAAACATCAAGGCTTTCTCAGTTACTTACTGAAGCTGTTTTCAGACAGCAGTTTTGCACCTCTGCATTTAAAACCTCTATTCAAAAAAAAATCCAAGAGAAAATAACCTTTTTACAGTGATAGCATCCTCACGACTCCAGCTTTAATAAAATAATCGATCAATATACAAAAGTGGATTCATTTTAGACCTCCTAAACTTCCTCTGTTAGTAGCCTGCAATGTATGTATATATATATATATATGTATATATAAAAAAACATTGACTCTGAGCACAAATGTTCACAACCAGATTCGATTTCAATCATTTAACTCCTGCCACAGAATGCCTTTGTCTTTTTTCATCCAACTCTCCACAACATGTCAAAATTTAGGTTTTCTCGCCCTGTCACCTGTATAATTTCAAATTGAATGGCAGCAATAATAAGCTCAATCGAAACAGACTGGTCTTTCTCTCTCTAAACCTCTCCAAAATTTTAAGGGTTCACGATCAGTGATAAAGATTTGTCTCATGTATGTTATTCGCAATTTAAATACTGAAATGTTGTAACGCCAACACGAAGCTCAAGGCCTCCTTCCCTATTGTGGAATAAATCTGTTGATGTTTCCACCGGACACTCCAACCACACGTTACATAATGGAGCACTTCTCATCTCTCCAATAGTCCTTCTGAATGACATAGCTCCTCATGTCTCAGCATAAAAGAATTACATGCTTCTGTACTTCTTAATGCTCTAAACTCTTTCCCTGCTACTACTGGCCTATGCCAGTAAAGCTTACTTTCACACGTATATATTTTAAGATCTCGCACATTCTTCTTCATCCCTCACAGAAACCAAATTTTGATTTCTGAACCAAATCATCATCATCAGCCATTTCAGCTTCTAATCTTGGCATTGTAATTGCTCTTCCACACGCATTCTCACGACTGCACGAAGTGAATTGTTGAACTTCTCCAAAATAAGGATCTCTCTAACAATGTCATAGCTTTGCTCTGTTTTTAATACCCTTACGCACCTTTCGAAATTACTTGTTTTATCCTTTCAAACTCAATGTGAGTTTAACCATGGACCGTTATTTAGATTCCTGAAACGCTGTCTGTCGGCTCTGGCACAAGTTCATATACACTTCAGATGGCTTTCTTCACCACCCCATTCTGGCCAGATACTTCCTCCGATAGGGATGCAAATACCTATCAGCTTTGTTGAGATCAAATAAATCCACATGGTCACTGGCCACTGCGTTGGTTTAGCCACTTTCTCAAATGAAATTCATGAGGCTTCCCCATCCTTCCCATCAAATTTAGAGAATGCCTGGATTTATTTAAACAGAACCTCATTAGGCCATTGGCTACCACAGGGTTGCTCAACCTCACTATCCTCCTCATCCAGCTTACCATCTACCTTGATCTCCGCCTTCTATGTCAACCTTCCTCTCTAATGGCTAACATTTGAAGTTGGAACTCTCTGCTTTTCTCCTCTCCTTTACTCTCTTCCTTCTTCATTTCCTTTTCTTTTATTTCTATTTTTCATCATAATTCAAACTGTTCCAATTCCTTCTCATGTTCAAAGTGCCTCATTTAAAATTGAATTCTCGCCATTTCGAAAGCGTCTGATGGCGGTTCCGTCAAATGTAATTGCCGAGCTATAGCTGTAATTATCTCTCATTTTCTCACAGACAAAAGCAAACACAACTCCAGCTTGTCTGTCAATTCCTACAACTTTGCCTTCATTACCTTTTGTAAAACCCCCAACTTCACTTCTCCCACACCCAGAGAACTCTTAGTGACTGAAAGAATCGTTCTACACAAAACACTGTTTAAACCAACCGAATTCAACATCCGGAACAAAAGACACTAACAGCTACCATACACAACCTTTGAACCTAATAGTCTCCCGGTGCATAATCTCCAGTGTCTGCATGAGCTTATTCTGGATTCTCTGGTTTCTTCACACAATCCAAAGATGTGCATGTCAGGTGAATTGGCCATGCTAAATTGTTCGTAGTTTTCAGGGATGTATGTGCGTTAGGATCCTTTGTCGGGGTAAATATGTAATATTAAGGTAGAGGAATGGGTCTGGGTAGGTTATTCCTCGGCGGTTCGGTGTAGACTTGTTGTTTCGAATGGCCTGTTTGCACACTGTAGGGATTGTAATTCTAAACCCAATTTGGTATTATCGATTTAGAACCAGACAAGAGACCCCAGTTTACTATAGACCAACCAGACTGACTCAAACTATTTTAAGAGGGTAACTTGGATGCCACCCTTTTCTTATTTTAAAGGTAGATGTGAATTGGGTGTTCCAGATGCGATGCTACTAGTCAATCCCACCCACCATTAAGCAGAAAACAATACATTTAAACACTCTAATGAAGATACACACATAATGAAGAGGAATTTAGAATACTTATACTACTGGAAACATTAACCGTATAATGGATATAATACCTTCTACAAATGAACTGTTCCAATATACTAACATCCCATAAACATACCCCTTGGCAAAAAGGAACATTCAGACATGCATTCTTGCATACAGTTCTCCAATTCAGGAGGAAACAGCATCAAGTCAGGTTTCAGAGAGAGTAGCAGCTGGGGATAAGATACTAGGCCGTTGTTACTAGCATTTATTAAAAACCCTAACAGCGTCCTAAGTTATTTATTTGAGCCGTTTTCAGTAGGCAGTTTGGCCTTTAAGATCTCTTATTTTAAAAAGGAGAAAATAATCTTTTTTAAAAAAGAAGGTGACAGCATTGTCACACAATATAGATGCCTGGTCCTTTACTCTAGGGGCTTCCTCGTGCTACTGATCGCAAGGTCACCGGAGAGGGACAAATTCAGGTCCAGACCAAGTTACAAGGATGTGTCTCATAACTTCTAAAACACCCCTGTCCACGGACCATCATATGGGACATAGCGCGAAGTGAACCACAGCCTGAAACACACCATTTCACTCTTTCTTATCTACACAATGCCAGCACTTGATACACGAGGGAGCCAAAAGCTAAGCCCAGGGAAAGATACAGAGGGACAGAAAGATTCACATTAAAGACAGAAACAGACAGTTAATTAACGTAAAAGATATTGTGTAAATATGGGGAATCAGACAGGGCAGTGGGATAAACTGGAGAAGTGAGATCTTCGAGAGTAAAATGAGAAGAATGAGAACATTGATTAAAGGCATTGTCAGATCAGCTGGAATGATTTTTTACATCAAATTCTGAATCTGCTTCACAGAACACCACAAACAACATAAACTGGGACAAGATGACAGCCCAGCATGGAGAGCTGTGCAGACCATGCTAGTGTGTTGCTCAGTAAACTGTACGGTCTGCCCAGCATGGAGAGTATTGCAAACTTTACTATCGTATGCTAACTATACTCGCTTCAGATTACTGCTGAAAATGTGTTTCTGGAAATGCCCAGCAGGTCAGGCAGCATCCAAGGAACACGAGAATCGACGTTTCGGGCATAAGCCCCCACCCCACTCCGGCCTATCACCCTCACCTTGACCTCCTTCCACCTATCGCATTTCCAACGCCCCACACCCAAGTCCGTCCTCCCTACCTTTTATCTTAGCCTGCTGGACACACTTTCCTCATTCCTGAAGCAGGGCTTATGCCCTAAACGTCGATAACTCCTGCTCCTTGGATGCTGCCTGACCTGCTGCAGTTTTCCAGCAACACATTTTCAGCTCTGATCTCCAGCATCTGCATCCTCACTTTCTCCTCCCAATAAGATTACTGCCTACAATGGGAAGGTTTGCTGCGTGTGTGTGTGCTCATTAGAAACTGAGAGAGAATGCGTGTTTGTGCGCGATTGGCGTGGTTGAATGTGAAACTCATTGTTTGAGAATGAACGCACATGGAGGAAACTATTTTCAGTAAGAACAGCTAGTAGGCTTTTTGTTCATCGACAGAGAGAGAACGAGACAAGTGTCAAGGACAGATAACGTAATGTGTTTGAGAAGGTTAAAATAAAGGCATTGCCAGACACAATAGCAATATACATCGGCGTGCACATGAATGACAGATGGATGGGAGTTTGGTTGAGTTCGAATCAGATTTGCTTCGGCAGGTTTGATGCTGGGAGTGTCAGCACCAGATTATTAACTTCCTTAAGACTGTATTTCATAGCTCAAGGTTCACACAGCAGATGGAATAAACCAGTGAGATATATTCTGGAGTAGTGAACATTTCAAGTTAGAAATGGTAAGGGAATGGTGTCAGGAATCAGCTCATGGTCAAAGGGATCACTCACAGTTGTGACTTGTCTGCTTCAGTCGCAGTTATTGGCCAGGGATGGGATGGAAACAGTGGAAGGAAGTGGAGTTTATAACCAGAACAGTAGACAGTGACCTCCATGTTCTTAATATTTAAATAACAAAGGCAATGATACATTAAATTGTAGTTCGCAGCTGGAACTGAGTAGATCAACATAGAGACCCATGAGTAATGCTGCCAGAACAGAGAGGGAGTCATTAATAGAACACGCTCATTGATGTAGTTAATAGTAGTCTGTAGAGTGAATATATGGATTGAGAGTTTCAACAGGAAAATAATAGTGACAAGAAGTGTGGACCATATGAAAGAACAGCCATACAGTCATAATCGGTTTATAGGGAAAAAAAATCTGGACAGTGACAAATACCAGGAACACAACCGATAGCCAGGAAAGGATAATAAAAATATTGAATAATGAGAATAGTGTAATAAATCCGCAATGATAATGACCAGAAATAAAATGCAGAAAGATGCCAAACATAATTGGATAAACTCCTGTCTATTGTTGGAACGTGTCAGTCTAATGTTCCCAGATTCTGATATTTTTTGGAACATTCCTGTCTAATGTTCTCAGATTCTGATCTCTCCTCGCCCTCTCTCTGGATCTGCTGTTCCCTGTCAGTGCTGTCGGTGATGCTCCCGCTCATGTTATAGGATAACACATTGAATGGCGCCCATTTATCATTTAAAGATGTAAATCCTCCACCGGGATAATTAGAATCCATGGAGATTGGCATTAATCACAATCACTGTACAAAGACTGGAAAACTAAGCAAAGGCTATGACAACAGATGAATGGGCACCGCAGACTGGAGACAGACAGACAGGAGCATTCCCTCCCAATTGGGGAAAACTTCAGTGGACCAGGACCTTCATGCTTGCACCTACGGGTGACAAACCTCCAAGGTGGACGTCAGGACAGGTTGCAGTGAAAATTGGCCGAGCTAAGGCTGATGGCTAATTTCGGTATGCAAAGGGAGGGCCTCAACCGGGACCTTGGGTTCATGTCACATTACAGGTGACCACCAGTTCACTATACACACCCACACACTCCTGCTCTCTCTCTCTCACATACACACACAAACATAGGCACTCCTATACATACACATACACAGGGACCCACATGTACACAGACACGCATACAGACACACACACACACCCTTATCGACACACAATCTCCCACAATCACATGGGCATCCTCTCTGAGACTTAGAGCACTCTACACTCATGAACACACATATACACTCTCTCACTGACACTCAAAATCCCCCACCCCAGACAAGCACACACACTCCTACATGCACCCCCTCATAGACTTAATACACTCTACGTCAGTACACACACACACATATACATTCACTCTCACACTCACCACACCCCAACCCAGACCGACACACACACACAAAGAGACAAAGACACACATGCATACATATATTTTGTGGGGAGCATTTGTACTTCCAGAGTTTTATTGTACTACGCTCAAAAACTGCATGAATTCATGTAAATCGCTGAGCTCAAAAACTGCATGAATTCATGTAAAACTCTGTTATTTTACTTTTCAGATTTGAATCAATCTAAACATAATGGCATAGACAGAGAACACAAGGGGCTAACACCCTCAACAACTATCATGGTATTGGAACAGTTGAAAGACTCAACAGACAATCAAGGTATTTTTCAATGTATAATTTCAGTTACATCTCACTGTAAATATTTGCTATAAATTCTGTGCCTTAGAAGTGTGTCCTCCACTATCACCTGATGAAGGACCAGCGGTCCGAAAGCTAATGTGCTTCTAATTAAACCTGTTGGACTATAAACTGGTGTTGCGTGATTTTTAATTTTGTACACCTCAGTCCAATATCGGCATCTCCAACTCATGACTGAGCAAACAGGCTCAATTAACCAGTTCCACACATCACTCTTCATATCACTATAAAAGGGAACATTTATGGGGTTTGGATGGAATGGATGAGGGTTGCTGAGTGATGGAACATAAATCTTTAAATATTTTTAATCATTTTTTTTAGTTGTATATGAGAGTATTAACAGAACACTGCAGGGGTCTATATATGTTCCACTCTGTTTATGAAAGGAGGCATTTTAAAATAACAGATTGGCTGCATTAAAAAAAAGTCGGGTAGGCAAGTTTCTAGATACCTTAACCCAAAGTATAATGCTTATTGCCCAGGGTGAGACTTATCCTGGTTTTAAGTGCCCTGCTATCAAATCCTTTCATAACCTTGAGACAGAGAATTGAGACTGCTGCTCAGCAACAGGCCGAAGCCATTTTGTCCCTATGGGCCTCTTACAGAGGGATAAAAGAAGGCCATTGAGCCTATATTAACCTGTTCATACTTGAATAGGTGGAAATCTAGAATATTGGCACATATTGCCAACATTATTTAAGAAAGTAAGGAAAAAAACAGGTAACCAGAGATCGCTGAGCCTGACGTCAATGGTAACTAAATTGTTGGAGGGGATTTTCAGGGAAAGGGGTGCATATGCATTTTGAAAAACAAGGACTGAAGAGGGCTTTGTACATTGGAGATCACGTCTCACTGACTCAGTGCAATTTTTTGAGAAAGTGATGAAGATGATTAATGAAGGCAGGTCAGTGGATGTTGTATAATGGAATTCAGTAAGAAAACCAAAATGTTCCACATGGTAGACTGCTTAACAAGGTTAGACTGCCTGCGAAACTTGAAAGAGATGTGTCGCTAAAGCTGTATGATGTGTTACTGAGAGGGCACCTGGAGTACATTGTGTTGTTTGTGTTTCTGTAACTGGGAAGGAATCCATCAGATACAGTTTAACGGCTGCTCGTAATCCACTGGTTGCTGTGTCATTTAATGTTTCTGGTCTGTTACACAAGGACAGGAGGATGCCATTCAGCCTTTCCAGTCTATGACAGAGGGCCACGAGGAGCCCATTCAGCCTCTCGAGCCTGTTACAGAGGGGCAGGAAGTGTGTATTTAACTTTCAAGTCTGTTACGCTTAAATATTAGTTTTAAATTAGTTTTGGAATAGGAAAGACCTGATGTAAACATTAAAGTGCTAACTTTCCTCAAGGCCAACTTTGAAAGTATTAGGTGAGCCCTGTGAAAGGCTGATTGGAATACCCTATTCACAGGTAAAGGGATGGTTGGAAAATGCAAGGCCATCAAAACCTGGTTTCAGAGAGTCCAGAGCCAAGGTGTTCCCATTAGTGAGAGTGGCAAGGCTGGTGGGTGCAGGGAGTGCTGGATGGCTAGATATATTGATGGTAAGGAAGGAGGCATATATCAAGGTAAGGAAGGAGGCATATGTCAGGTAACAGAGCTGAGATCAAGTAAATCCCGAGAGGAATATAAGGGCAGTAAGTGTATAGTCAACAGGGAAATCGGGCCAGAAAAATGTAGCCATGAGATGGCTTTAGAAATAGGGTTAATGAGGCATTGAAGAAATTCTACACATCCTTTAATGGCAAAAGATTAACTAGGGAGAGAATAGTATACCTTAATGATCAGTAAGGCTACCTGTGCATGGAAATGCAAGAGATTGGAAGGTTACAAAACAAGCATTTCTCCTCAGTATTTAATGTGGAGGAGGTTACAAGAGTGAGAGGATGAAGAAATGTATAGTGATACCTTGAAACGTATCTATACTACAAAGAGGTGTTGGACATTTTAAAACACATAACGGTGAACAAATCCCTGGGACCTGCTCAGTTGCATCCCAGAAGTATGTGGGAAGCTAGGAAAGAAATTGCTCAGCATTTTGCTGATATATTTATAACATTGATTTCCACATCTGAGGTGTCAAAAGACTGGAGGGCTGCTAACGTAGGAAAAAACGGGTAACTATAGATCAGTGAGCCTGACTTCAAGGGTGCCTAAATTGTTGGAGGAGATTTTGTGGGAAAGTATGTATATGCATTTGGAAAGACAAGGACTGAAGAGGGCTTTATACATTGGAGATCACGTCTCACTGACTCGATGGAATTTTTTTAAGGAAGTGATTAAGGCAGGACAGCGGATGTTGTCTTTATGGAATTCATTAAGAAAACCAAAATGTTCTACATGGTAGACTGGTTAGCAAGTTTAGACTGCCTGGGATCGAGGGAGAGCTCGCCATTTAGATTCATGATTTTCTTGAATATTTCAAACTTGGAGACCTGTGACCAGTGGCGTGCCACAAAGATCATTAGTGGGTCCACTGCCTCTTGTCATTAAACAAATCATTCGCATTTGAGTATATGAAGTATGGTCAGTAAGTTTGTAGATAATACCAAATTTGGTGGTGTACTCGACTGTGAAGAATGATCTCTCAGACCACAATGGGACTTTGCTGAGGTGAACCGAGGAGTGGCAGATGGAGTTTATTTTAGATAAATGTGAGGTATAGCATTTTGGCAAGACAAATCAAGGAAAGACATATAGGTAGGATCCCGTCGAAAGCTGCCAATCAAGGAGAACTCCATCGAAATTATCGAATCCTTACAGTGAGGAAACAGCCTATTCGGCCCATCGAGGCCACACCGAACATCTAAGCAGCTTCCCAGTGGACAAACCCCTACTCTATCCCTCTGAGCCTGCATTTTCCATGGCTAATCCACCTCGCCTACACATCCCTGGGTACTTTACGCAATTTAGCATGGCCAATCTACCCTTATTTGTATGTCTTTATACTGTCGGAGGAAAACATAACATCCGGAGGAGACGCATACAGACACGGGGAGAATGTGCAAACTCCACACAGGCAGTCATTCAAGGATAGGATTAAACCCAGATCGCTGTGCTCTGAAGCAGCAATGTTAGCCACTGAGCTACTGTGTCACCTTGTGGTGCAGGTTCTCCGTTCCTTGAAAGTACCGTCACAGGTAGACAGCGCAGTGAAGAAGGCACTTGGTGATGTTCCCTTTATTGGTGCGTGCTTTGCGTCTTAACATTTTCTCGACATGTTGCATCTGTCCAGGACATTGGTTTGGCCACTTTTGTAATACTGCCTTTAATTCTCGTCTCCTTGCTGTCGGAAAGATGTTGTCAAACTTGAAAGAGTACAGAAGAGATTTAAAAGAATGTGTCAGGTGTTGGAGGGTTAGAGTTACAGGGAGAGTTTGAATAGGCTGGGGCTATTTTCAAGTGTTGAGGCTGGGGGTGACCTTAAAGAGGTTTATAAAATCATGAGGGGAATAGATAAGGTAAACAGTCAACGTCTTTTCCCAGTATAGGCGAGTCCAAAATTAGAAGACAAAGGTTTAAGGTGAGAGGGGAAAGATTTAAATAAGGACATGAGGGACAACATTTTCACACAAAGACTGCTGCATGTATGGATTGAACAACCAATAGAAGTGGTGGAGGCAGGTACAGTTACACCATTTAAAAGGCATTTGGATGGATACATGCATGGAAATGGGCCAAATGGGCCAAGGGGAACGAGATTTATTGAGGATATTTGGTCAGCATAGACGACCGGACTGAAGTATCTTTTTCTGTACTGTGCATCTCTGAGACTGTATTGCCTCTTGAGTATATAACACAGGAACAGGAGGAGGCTACTCAGTTTCTGAATTCTGTCAGTCAACTTGTTTGCTCAATTACTGAGAGTAAAATACAAAAATACATTATTCAGATTTTGATGGTGGTTTACAGATTCAGGAGAATTGCTTTTGTTCAACAGAAGCTGTAAGGAATGTGAAATGGCTATTCAGTCCCTCAATTCCATTCCACAGGAGCAGGTGGTGAGCACAGAGCTTACCCCCAATACAGGACATTGAGAGAGAAGAGGATTTTGCTTGGAACAAACATAAATACATGAATAAGTTGCATTCGTGGTCCATTCAATCCTGCCCCATAATTCACGAAGACCACGGCTGATCTGATGGTGATTCCCTCATTCCATTTTACGGAGACTGTCCTCTCTGCAGCCTTTGCTCCATTTGTTCGTCATGTTGCAGACTCAGATGCTTTTACAACAGTCACCATCACTCATCCAGAGGGTCGGGTCTAAGGATGAGTCAGGATTTGAAGGGTCCAATCACAAGAATGAAAACACAAAATAAAGGTATTTCCAGGTGTTTAGTTCTCTCACATTCGTAATCAAACTCACATAAACAGCCCATCCATAATACATTCAGGATAGGGCACTGTGTAGATATGGCGAGCGTACTGCTGAACACAACCCAGCAACATCCAGAATGGAACTCTGTGCAGCCCACACGAATACTTGATCTATAATCCTGGGATAAGTGTCAAGCGTGGGGAGCTGTGCAGACCTCACTGGTTCATTCATATATAAACACAGGTTGTTCCAGTTTTCGGTAATACTGTGTTAGATCACTGCCCAGTGTGGTAAACTTCTGGAAGTAACAGGATGTGCAGCTCCCATTCAGTTACAGCGCCATATCTCCACTGTACCATGACAAGTTTTGTTGCAGATGTGAAAATCATTGCCAGGTAGAGATGTAAATGGAAACAGTTGAAATACCAATAGTTCTGATTATGGCGAGTATCACACAAGTATTTAAAGTTGCAATAACTGAGATAATATCCGATGAGTTTTTGTGAATGGTACAACTAAGTAAGAGGGGGATAGTGATGTTATAGTGGTTGCACTATAAGCCTCCAAATCATCAATGGGAATTAGAGGAACAAATATGCAGGGAAACTGGTGAGAGTAGCAGGAGCATTAGGATTGTCATAATAGGTGATTTAAATTTTTCTAACATAGATTGGGGTATCCAGATGGTTAAGAACTTCAATGGAATGTAATTTCTTAAGATTGTTCAGGACAGTTTCCCCAAGCAGTATATAAAGGGTCCGACACGGGAAGGGACAAACTTGACCTACTGTTGGGAAATAGGTTCGGATAGGTGACGGTGGTAAAGTGGGGGAGTATTTTGGGAAAAGTGACTGGCGCTGTATTAATTTTAAATTAGTTATGGGAGGTACAAAATTGGTCTCCAGATTCAAGTTCTAAATTGCGGCAAGGCATATTTTATTGGAATTAGACAGGGGATTGCAGTGGTTAATTGGAGTAGTTTGTTTTCAGGTAAAAGGATATTAGGCACGAGGGAGGGCTGTAAAAGTGAGATAGCTCGAGTTCAAGGTTTACATGTTCCTGTGAGGGTGAAGGGAAAGTGGGGCTGGAAGAGAAAACCCTGGCTGACAAGGAATATTATGGCCGTAGCCAGCAAAAATGAGGCTTGGCTCAGGTACAGACAGCTGGAATCAAGGGAATCCCTGGAGGTACACAGGGAATACAGGAGTTTACTGAAGAAGGAAATCAGGAAGGCGAAAAGGGAGTATGAGATAGCCTTGGCTGAGAGGATTAGGATGAACCGAAATTCACTATAGTATAGAAAAAGAACATCGAGAGAGTGAATAGGACGCCTTAAAAACCAAAATGGGCTCGCATATGTAAAACCTCAAGAGATGGGTGAAGTCCTCAATTTCGCCTCTGTGTTTACCATATAGAAATACATGAAGGCCTGTGACATTTGGAAGGTTAATTGTCATATATTGGTCCTGTCCATATCACAGTAGAGGTGCTGATGGACATATTAGAATGCGCAAAGTCAGATAAATCTCTTGGTCCAGACCAGATATATCCAAGAACACTGCAAGAGGCGAGAGAAGACAGGGGCCAAGGTCCCTGAAGACTGGGCAGTAACAAATATAGTGCCCTTCTTTAAGAAGGGCTGCAAATAAATGCCTGGGAAATATAGACCAGTAAGCTTCACATCTGTTTTCGGTAAACTACTTGAGAAGGTTCTGAGATATAAGGTATGCATGCATTTCGAAAGACAGAGTTTGACTTGGATCAGTCAGCATAGCTTTGTGCGTGACAGATCATGCCCTGCAAATTTTATTAGAGTTTTTTGAGGAAGTGACCAGGAAAGTTGTCGAGGGCAGGGTGGTGAACATAATCTATATGGATTTCAATAAGGCCTTTGGTAAGATTCCACATGAAAGGCTGCTCTAGATGGTTAGATCGCACGGACTCCAAGATAAGCTGGCAATTTGGCGACGCAATTGGTTTGACATTATAAAGCAAATGGCTATAGTGGAGGTATGCTTGTTGGACTGGAGGCCTGTGACTAGTGCAGTGCCTCAGGGGTCGGTACTGTCCCCATTGCTGTGTGTTATCTAGATGAATGATTTAGACGAGAGGGCACAATGCTGGTTAGTAAGTTTGCAGATGGCACTAAAATAGGAGGCATTGTTTGCAGTGAGGAACGTTATCGGAAATTGCAGCACTACCTTGATCAGCTGTGGAAGTGGGCAGAGAAATAGCAAATGGAGTTTAATATAGATAACTGCGACATCTTTAATTTTGGAAAGTCAAATTCAGGTGGGAGTTTAATGGTGAATGAGAGGGCCTTAAGGAGTGTAGTGGAACAAAAGGATGTAGGAAATCAGGTGCACGGTTGTCTGAATTTGAGTCTCAGATATACAGGACAGTGAAGAAGGCTGTTTGTACACTGGCCTTCATCAGGGCATTGAGTATTGAAGTTGGGATGTTCTGTTGCCGTTTTACAGGATATTGCTAAGTCTGCAGTTGGTGTATTGTGCTCAGTTTTGAACACCTTGCCCTAGAAAGGATATTATTGAACTGGAAAGATTGTAGAAGAAAGTTACAAAGATGTTTCCTCAGCTAAAGGGTCTGAGTTCTAGGGAGAAGTTGAACAGGTTAGAACATATTTCTTTACAGCATAGAAAACTGAGGAGGATTATTTAGAAGTGTGGCTCTTATCAAGTCATGAAAACCATGCATAGAGTGAATATTTCAATTTTTTTTGCAAGGTTGGGGAACCAAGGACTATAGGACATCTATTAATGTTTGGAGAGGACAAAAATAAAAAGGAACCTGAGGGTCAACTTTTTTATACAGACTGTGTTTTGCATATGGACTGAGCTGCCAGTTGAAGTGGTTGAGGTGGGTACAATAACAACATTAAAAAGGTATTTGGATAAATACATGGATCGGAAAGGAGCAAGGGCAGGGAAATGTGGTGATTGTGGATGCACATTTTGGTCGGCATGTACCAGTTGGGCCGAAGGGCCTGTTTCCATGCAGTAGAAACGTATGACTGTAAATACGTGTGTTTCAGGATAGAGACAGAGAGGGACAGACTGAGAAAAAATGTCATGGAAAGATATGTTCACAGGTTTCAGAATGCTGATATGAAGACATTTCGATAGTATCATGCAACACGGTTCAGTATTATGAAGAATTATGAGTGAATGGAATATTGTTGCGAATTCAGGCGATGGAGAGTTTTGAATGAGCATTTGTTCTGCAGCATTGTAACTGGGAGTGAGGACAGCAGAGTCCATGGCTCATTGAACTGTATAACACAGCAATTTGTCTATGTGTCATTTTCATTGAGTGTGACAGAGGGATTGTCTGTACGAAGCTGAGCTAGTTTCCTTGTGCTATCTTACCGAACTCACCTCATTAAATACCACCCACCTCACCCACCTCTCATTGAATTCCAGCCCGATTCTCCCGCCCATTATGATTGGAGATACTCACAGTCGCAAGGATTTCCCTAGATATTCCGTGCTCCCTGTCACTAGTGCCATCTTTAAAAGGCCAAGGGGCACACGGCTGAGCTTTTCAGTTTGGAGCTGCCCTGTACAATTTACCCCGAGCATGGCAGATAAGAAGCAATTATACCACAGTTTGTTGACGGTGCATGGTGTGCATAGTGGATGGGCTAGTATAGAGGGGGACCATTCCCTTCCCAGAGGGGGCCATACCACCAGGCCCACAGAGCATGGTCTGTGCTCACCACCGAACTCGGTGTAGTATCTGCCACCTGAAGAAATATCTAGCAAAACAGGACAAGGATCAATAACCTTCCCCGCTCTGTCAGGGTAAATAGTAACCGTATTCTCTCTGCTCCCTCACACTCACTGTATATCTGTTATAGCACGACCAAGGCTCATGCTCCACCACTCTCACTTCCGCATGCAACAGCTTCGCTCTCTCTCTCTCTCGCCTTTGCAATACCCCCCACACAGTTAGAGAATATTCCGGAGAATACCAAATATGGAATGTTCCCGATAGTGTTACAAATAATGCCCAGTTTCAGGAAAATGGCAGTGCCCCAGTGTGTAACCACATGAGTTAAAAAAATTATAATATTATAATAAACCAGTAACAACACAACTCAAGTAACTGATCAAAATTGCACCCATGTGCATGTACATACAAAACAAGTTAAAAACACTAAACGGACAGAAGAAAAACAAAACTAAACAATAAATAATGAATAAATAATGCAGCTCAGCGTAACAAAATGATAGCTTTCATTCTTCAAGAGCATTAACTGATATCCCTTTTATGTTCATTATTCTTCCTCTTTGGATATAAGATTCATTAGATAATATCGTCAAGGCTGTATAAAAGCCCTTCTGAGCGTGGCAGATAAGCCTGCATCTTGGTAATTCAAAAAGGTCTGCCATGGTCTTATATAAATCTCTGTTTTTGGTGCAGCATGTTGGTGAGAAAGGGCAAAGGGATATTCTCCATGAAGAGCTTACAACGACCCAACAGACCCGGGCTGAGGGTGGGGGAGGGGGTTGGGGGGTGGGGGTGGGGTTGATTCAGACATCCAACACAACAGAATCTTTTCCTAGCACAGAAAGTAAGGATATTTTTTCACCTGTGCATCTGTGTAAAGTAACCTGGGCAGGTCCAGGAAAAGAGAAACCAGGTCCATCTCCAATTCAGTCCCCTCGACCCACTCTCTCACACCTGACACAGTGCTCCAATATATATTAAGCCTGCAGCAGGACCACAAGCAATGATTACAAGTGTCTGTAGTCATTCTGCATTTCGGACATGCTGAAGATAATCCCACTTTAAAGTTTGGGAGATAATCTAGGGTCAGATAGACCCTATGAAGAACTTTCAACTGCATGGAATGGGGGTACTATTACAGATTAAGTTCTTCAAGCATTTTAACAAATATCCTCCCATCTCTCCGAAGTGTTCTGAAGCCCCAACTCTCTCTCGCAGACATTACAAAGCTGCACAGTCTCGTCTGAGGGGACACTCTCCAACTCATGATAAAGGGTACTGACAGAGAGTGTATTCTAAGAAATAAGCGGCCTCTTCTCTCTATCAGATCTGTAAGAGTCTGATAAAAGTGTGTTTTTTTTAATCAAATCTCTGATCTGGAAAAGAAAGAGAAGAGGTCTCTACTAGCCAGTCCATACGTACGATTTATTTGATCAAATGACATAATTGTTTCTCCCTCAAATAGCACGAAGTGGCTCAGTGATGAGCATTGCTGCCTCACAGCACCAGGGTCCTGATTTGGTTCTGGCCTTGGGGTCCTGGCTGTGTGGAGTTAACATATTCTGTGGTTTCCTCCCACAGTCCAAAGATGTGTTGGTTAGATGAATTCATGATTGATAAATCACCCATAGTATTCAGTGATGGGTAGGTTGGTTCATTAGTCAGGGAAATTAAAGGATGGTAGGGGAATGGGTCGGGGGGGCTATTCTTCAAAGGGTCAAAGTGGACTTTCTGGGCCCAAGGGCTTGTATCCGCATTGTAGGGATTCTACTAATTCTAAATCACTCAAACAAGGCACAACCCTTGCTGCCCACAGTTTAAGCCTGGAATCCATTATCCCAGGATGACAACCCGGTATACCAATTAGAGGGGTAAGAAACATTATTTTGGCTGTATTGCCCTCAATCTGACGCATTGCCATTCATGCTTTAACGGTATTGACAATTATTTGGTTATGACAATACTCCTTAAATGTTCTCATTTTGTCTAAGACCAGCAGACTAATAAGGGTTCACTTTGTCTGAGAGGGTTCAATATTTAATCCTATTGAAGCCGAGTTCTTAGCGGCCCAGGCACTAACAAAGGATAAAAAAGAACTGAATTCATAGCTTTTAATCTGGTAGATCTACTCCCCATAATTTTGGGTAGTTACAATTTGGTTAGCTTGATAGAGAGTCGCTTATGGTGCCAAATGAAAGAGCTAAACCAGCCATAAAGTCTCCTAAATGTCTGTCTGAGAAATGTCAAAGGAAGCATTCACACGGGGTATCGTAAATGAGGAAGAACATTCATTTTAAGAACAGCTATCCATCCTAGCCAGGATATTGGAGGTGCCTCCCTTCTTTGAAGGTCTTGTTAAATTTTTCAAACAAATGGACATAGTTCACGTTAAATAAATGATCAAAAACGGATGTAATGAGTATACTAAAATAGAGAAACCTCCCCCCACTCCCCGTCAGTTCAAAAGGAAAACAGGATTTACCCTCAAAACCTGGTATTTCCCTAAGACCTCCCATAGGCATGGCCTCCAACTTTGTAAAATTAATGTTAAAGCCCAAAAAGGCGACGAGCGAATTAATGCATTGCATCACGTGACCTGCCGAAATTGCGGGATTTGACAAAAATATAAGACCTTCATCTGCAAACAACATAATCTTATGTGACTTCATTTCCACTTCTGGGGCAGGTATGTTGGGGTAATATTCCCAATTGTGCAGGATGCCAATGAATCTAAGATTGTTGCAGGGACGGGGAAGAGATCAACCCTCTTGTGCCATTTATGCGGGTTCAAGAAGAAAATAAAATCTCTACTTGTGAAGTAGAACTGACTACAGACATCCACCAGCTCTGATTCTGCACACAAATCCACTAATTATTTACATTATAACTAGGGTACTGGGGGCCTTTGGACATTATGTCCACTGTGGAGCGCATAAGACTGTTGTAATATCCTTCTACAATAATGTGCCACGATGCAAGATAACTTAATTTGGGAAATGCATCTACCAGGATTTTAAGAGGGTGCATTGGGTGGCAATTCAAAATACTGTATTAATTCCCATAGTTCAAGGCTTTGAGGATTATGATCCTTCCATGAGTGTTTAATACAACCTAGTAATTTAAATGGAAAATACTTACTATCCATTATGACTTTTCCCCTATTCCCAATATTAATAGACGTGAACTAATCCCGATCAAAGCCGCCCTGCTGTCACGTCAAATGTTCCTTGTCATCACGGTGCATCTCCTGCAATCGAGCAACATCCATCCACTTTTTTTTATGACGAGAAATTACATTTTTCTTCTTGACTGGCAGATCGCTCCTCTTAATGTTTCAGGTACACCATTTAAGCACATAATAGTCCATAACACACTGCAGCAATATTTGAATTCGAGAGAGTTTCAAATCGAATTACACATCGCTGAGCATTAATGATAAAAGACTCAGCGACCCTAAAAACGATACAAACTATTACTACTACAACTAACAAGCTCACCAAACTTTCCAAAGCTAAACACATAAAAAAACAACGAACGAAACAAATCGCAAGTGCCAATGACACTTTATAGGGGAATTTACCCCGCCCATTGAAGCCGCTTACATATCCCAAAACTTTATCTTCTCCCCGCTATCAATATGACATTCAGGGCAAGTAATAACAAAAACCAGGCTTCAACTGTCCTTAGGTCGGCATTTTGTCATCACAACTACCTTTGTAACTCCCTCCAGCTTGAGCCACAACTCAGACACAAGCAAAGAAAGAGAAATCGAGTAGTAATACTAATGAACAAGTTAAAAGTGTGAAGCCTACTCATCTCCGACTATAATTCAACACTAGTTAATACCAGAAAAATCCGACAAAATTTCTTTAAGGGAGAAACATGATTACCTAAACATCCAGCTTACTTTAAAATGTCCACAAGGTTTTCGCTTTCTCTGGAGAATCAGACGAGTTCATTGATCCATTCAAAGCAATACGGAGCACCGCTGGGAACCTTAAGGAATACTGAATCCCGAGTTCTCTTAATCTTCTCTTGATATCATCAAAAGATTTTCTTTCCTGAATCACCGATACTGAAAAGTCCTGAAAGAACATAATGCTGGAGCTCTCGTGGATTAAAGCCACCGGAAACCAGACTGAGCTTCCATCAGTCTTTTTTTATCCCTGTAACTATGTAACCGCACAAGGACAGGGCAAAGGCGTTGGTCTGAGTCTGACCGCAGTGTCGTAACCAAATGAACTGTCTTCACCCGTCCCTCTTCAGCTTCGAAGTGAAGGAATCACAGCAGCCAGATCAAAGCTGACCACCTGCCGTCTGGCCCAGCAGATCGACGATGTGAACATTCTTCATCCTGTCCCTGTTCTCAAGGTGGTCATCTTGTTCAGTTAAGGTACGGACCTGTATTTCAAGGGGGTGGATCCTCTCCCGAGAGGAATTGATCACAGTCTCTGTCAATACAGTTCGGCACTTGACATTGTCTGTTCTGTTTCCAAGGCTGGCTAGTTGCTGCTCATGTTTTTGGAGCACGTCTGACAGCGGTTCTAGCCACAGCTGAACTTCTGTTCAGTCATGCCTTCAATCATTTCACTTTAGTTGGTGAACTCAGTGACCAAGGCCTGGTGAGTAACTGGGTCTATTGAATGAGCAGATTTAGGTTGCAACTGCAGCCTCAGGCCTGCTCGATGCTTCTGACTGGTGCACCGTGTGTTGGGACTTGCTCGATCCTTCCCCATGTTTTGTCATTTCCACTTGACAAAACGGGATTAGTAAAGATTCTATCGCTCTTTTTAGTGTTGAATGTTAAGTAACTGGCTGGGATGGGGTGGGTTAGAGAACCACTTAGCCTGTGCTGTGAAGCCGACCCCAGTAAAACAGACCTTCAAGATCGCCGACATCTGGGCTTCCCCCTTAGCATTTTATCGATATTACCATTTCGTTTTGAATTATATTCCTGGATGTTCTGGAGCAGTGTCATTTGTTACCACTGTCTATATTTTCCCCCATACCGCACATTACTGCCAATCCCCGATAATCCTCGATACCGTTGTTATTTGTGAACATTCTGTCTGTGTCTCAAAAATATTCAATATCTCTGCCTCCAATGCACTGTTTGGAAGAGACTTACAAAGAACCACAACACTGAGAAAACAAAACTAAAAGTCAAGATCTGAGTGTGAGATTGTTTTTTGCTTTGTCTCCTTATCTGAGAAAGGACATTGGAAGCAGTTCAGAGACTTTTCACTTCACGCATTCCAGGAATGAGTACCTTATATTATGAAGGCTTTAACAAGTCACTCTTGGAAAGAGAGGTGATCTTATTGAAACATACAAGACCTAGACGAGAGTGGATCAGACAGATACCCACTGAGTATAGTCCAAATTTCTTGTCATTTTCACAGAATCTCAACAGTGTGGAAGCCGGACATCCCATCCAGCAAGTCCACACTGACCCTCCAAACAGCATCCCCCGGACATGCTCCCCCACCCTATCCAAGTCACCTTGCATTTCCCATGACTAACATACCTAACCTACACATCCCTGGACATGATGGGCAATTTAGCACCGCCAATCTACTCTAAGCTGCGTATTCTTGGACTGTGGGAGGAGATTGGAGCATTGGGAGGAATCTCACACAGATAAATGCACAGAGAATACTCAAACTCCACACATAGCATCGCCTGAGTTTGGTATTGAACGCAGCTACTTGATGATGGGAGGTAGCAGTGCTAACCAGAGATCCACCATGCACATCCGTCAGTTCTATTAATTATTTGTGGCTGACTTGTTCCTGTCACTGAACTATGACGCAGTCTGAGAACTTTATTATCGGCCATATCACCAACCTGGTTACATTTAAAGTTGAAAATGTGTTGCTGGAAAAGCAAAGCAGGTCAGGCAGCATCCAAGGAACAGGAGAATCGACGTTTCGGTGGTAAGCCCTTCTTCAGGGATCGGCCGGGGCAGTCAGGTTTGTGGATTTTGGGCAGGAGGTAGAAACAGGCAGTGCGGGGTTGTGCGACTATGAGGCTGGAGGCGGTGGATGGGAGATCCCCTGAGGTGATGAGGTTATGGATGGTCTGGGAGCTGATGGTTTGGTGGTGGGAGGTGGGGTCATGGTCAAGGGGGCAGTAGGACGAGGTGTCCGTGAGCTGGCGTTTAGCCTCATCGGTGTAAATGTCGGTGCACCAAACTACTACCGCGCCTCCCTCCGGCGCCTCCTACATTTAACGTTTATGAGGAGAATAGCTCATCCACTTTACTAACACCTTCCACCCTGACCTCAAATTTACCTGAACCTTCTCAGACTCCTCCCTCCCCTTCCTAGAGCTCTCAATTTTTATCCCCGACGACCGACTCAACACGGAAGTTTACTATAAACCGAATGACTCCCACAGCTACCTAGATTACACATCATCCCACCCTTGCCCCTGTAAAAACGCCATCCCATATTCCGAATTTCTTCGCCTCCGGCGCATCTGCTCCTCGGAGGACCAATTCGAATACCAAACAACCCAGCTGGCCTACTTCTTCAAAGACCGCAATTTCCTGTCAGACGTGGTTGACGAAGAACTCCACCGCATCTCCTCCATTTCCCGGTCCTCCCCCTCCAATCGCCAAAAGTACAGAACCCACTGGTCCTCACCTTCTACCCCACCAACCTCCAGATACATCGAATCAACCTTCTGGATTTCCGCCAAATCCAAACAGACCCCACCACCAAGGATATATTTCCTTCCCCACCCCTATCAGCATTCTGGAAAGATCACTCCCTCCACGATTCTCTCGTCAGATCAACACCCCTCATCAATCCAACCTCAACTCCCGGCACCTTCCCCTGCAACCGCAAGAAATGCAAAATATGCGTCCACACCTCCCCCCTCACTTCCCTCTAAGGCCCCAAGATATCCTTCCTGCAAATTCACCTGCACGTCCAGGTGCATCACTTCCTGCATCCGCTGCATCTGATGTGGCCTCCTATACATTGGGGAGACAGGCCAGAACGTTTCAGAGATCACCTCTGGGACACCTGCACCAACCAACCCATCGCTGAACACTTTAACTCCCCCTCGCTCTCCGCCAAAGACATGCAGGTCCTTGGCCTCCTGCATCGCAAGACCGTGTCAACACGACGCCTGGAGGAAGAGCACCTCATCATCCGCCTAGGAAACCTCCAACCACAAGGGATGAATGCAGGTTTCTCCAGCTTCTTCATTCCCCCCCCTCCTTATCTCAATCCCAACCCTCAGATTCAACACCGCCTACTTGATCTGCAATCTTCTTCCCGACCTCTCCGCCCCACCCCTCTCTGGCCTATCACCTTCACCTTAACCTCCTTCCACCTATCATATTCGCAACGCCCCTCCCCCAAGTGACTCCTCCCTACCTTTTATCGTAGCCTGCTTGGCACACCCTCCTCATTGTTGAAGAAGGGCTTATGCCAGCAACGTGGATTCTTCTGCTCCTTTGATGCTGCCTGACCTACTGAGCTTTTCCAGCAACACATTTTAAGCTACATTTAAAATTTGTTGGGAGCAGTGGAGGAGTGGGATAAAAATTGAACAGTGACACCCTTCAACCTCAGTCAGACCATGAATTCGGAGAAATTCACCAAATGGGAATTTATTCCAGTGGGAATTCTATTTTCCAGAAATTTGGGATGGCTGAATCTTTATATTATGTCGAGACTGGCTTCGATATTTTATAAAATGATTTTCCACAGACAGGTAAATCAGGGATAATGGTGCATGGAGAGCAAAGTGCAGCTGGGACCACAATGAGATGAACCACAACCTTATTTATTGGTGGAGTAGTGTCAAAGGGCCGAATGGCCCCCTCGTGTCCCTCAGCCCCACATTCTGATGTTACGTTCAGCCCTTCAGACCTGCTACACAGAGGCACATCGAGGCCACTCCGATGGTTAGGTGTAGTTTCAGAAAAGTACTTGAAAAATCCAGGCTGGGTCAGGAACCGATCCCCACTCCCAAGCTCTCTTTCCAGGCTTCCCTTCTGTGTAACCTCTGCTCCCGATGTGGGTCATGTTACAGACCAAGATACGCTAGGTATACAGCCCCCATACCCCACCTACTGTTAACTGAAACAAATCATCTGCTGTCCCTGAATGCAACATTGTGCAACACGACTTCCAGGAAAATAACCTCTTAGTTTCCAATAGTGTAACATGTGAGATTAATAAATAGGAACAGAAGTAGGTCATTCGGCCGCTCAAGTGAGCCCTGTCATAAAATAAGAGCATGGCTGATCCATTCCAGGGCTCAACTCCACTTTCTTGCCAGTTCCCCTATCTCTCCACACCTTTCTGGGTCAGGGAGTTCCAGATATTCACTACCTTCTGAGAGAAGACATCACTTTGCATCTTAGATTGAAATCGACGTTCCTTTTTGGTATCTATATCCTCGAGTTCGACACTCTGCCCACGAATGGAAACAACTTCTCAACATCTACCTTCTCAAGCCCGCTGTGTATCTTGTACGTTTCAGCAGTATAACTATTCATTCATTTAAACCCCAATGGATAATCACCTCACCATTATAGAGATTCTGAATAACTCAACCGTTTCATCTCTGGAAGCCGGTTAACGATCCAACCGCATTACTTGCTGCATCAGCATGCTGACGTTTTATTTCATATACAGGAAGACTCCAATCTCTTTGTACTGTTCCTTTTCTGTGAGTCCTCTCCATTAAATAACTGCCTGCCTTTTGGTTCTCAGTGTCTTCCACAAACTCGGATGTATATTGCACTCAGCTCCCTCCTTCAGGCTGTCAGTATAGATTACAATAACTGATTCCATCAGACTGATATATGTGGTACTCCAGCAGATACACTTTTATCATAAAGATCCATTAATCCTGACACTCCGATTTCTATGTGTTAACCAATCATCATCGCATGTTAATACATTATCCGTCATCCTACGAGCTTCCGGCTTGAGTAAGATCTTTTATTTTGTAATACCCTGTGGAAAATCTCTGAAAAGCCTCTTGTCTACCAGATCCCCTTTTTCAAGTCCGCTTGTTATATTGTCAGGCTTCTCCAGAAATCTTTGCATGATCTTATAGGGCAAAACATAATTTCCCTTTCACAGATTCACACTGTCTCTGTGTGAAGCTTTTCTCAATGTTCATGCTGGCAAGGTTTTCCAGACTAAACTAGTCCCATCTGCTTTCATTTGGCCCATAGGCCTCTAAATGATTCCCATTCATAAGTTTGTCCAAATGATTTTTAAATTTTGTAGCTGTACTGGCATCGACCACTCTTCCTCTGACAGCTCATTCCATACCCACACCAATCTCTGAATAAAAACACTGCCCCTGCATCCCTTTTAAATATTCCCCCTTTCACCTTAAACTTATGCCTTCTATGGTTGAACTCTCCCCTCCTGTGGAAAAGCCCTTGGCTATTCACCCGATCCATACCTCTCATGATTTCATAAACTTCTATAACGTCAGCCGACAGCCTTCCACACTCCATCTGATACTAACTTCAAGAACAAGCATTTAAAGATAAGTGCTGCAAATTTGAAACTATATTAAACATGACAGTAAAACAATACTCAGCCAAAACTTCGTATTATTATTTGTTTTTCTCCTTCTTGCAATACTGAGGCAGTATGAAACGCTTATTTAGTGCCAATAAGAAGTCACGCACGTGAATTTATTTGTCTAACGGGGGTGATGATCTCGACAATGAAAACGTATCTGTGGCCAGATCTATATAATACCATATAGTGATCATTCCCCCTCCTGGCCTCCCAATGACCTTGTGTGCTTGTGTCTTACTTATCTTGTACTCAATAGAGAGAACCCCTTTCCCCTAATCACATCTTAATTTCAACCCGTTTCACAGAATCTTCTTTTATCATTTGCCACACCCTCTTTCCCCTGTCAATCATTCACAACTCTGGCAAGAGATTTAAAAACCCAGCTTCCAATCCTTTTCAGTTCTGAAGAAGTTTCACACTAGACTTGAAACACTAATTCTGTTTCTCTGCCTCTGCAGATGCTGACAGATCTGCTGAGTTTCTCCAGAAATGAATAGGGACACAGAACATATTTTCAATTAAGCAAATAACGATCGATACTGGAAATAAAAATGCCAAAAATTGCTGGAGAAACTGGGAGCTTTGTAGAAGTTTCACTGGACCTGAACGTTTATATCTGCATTTACTCCAGAAGATGCTGCAATATCTTCAGCAATTTCTTCAGCCATTTCTGTTTTGAACAATTTCCAACGACATATGGCAAAGATGCCCAAACATTGTGTCCAACATGGAGAGTCGTACACTGGGAACTGTACGATAACACATGGTGATAAGTTCCTTGACTCTGAAAGTGCATAAGGCTGGCATCACTGACACTGCAGAGCTCTGAATCATGGTCAGGAAGAAAAACAGAAGGAGACATATTCACTTCAAATGCAGAAGATGGCATTACTGAAAGGAAAAGATTTAGATTCGTACTTTAAATTGATTGAGTTAAAGTAATAAATTGGAGGCGTGACACCAAGGAAAGAATTTCAGCACAATGAGAATATGAAACTAGAGTGTTACCGCATCAGACACCAGAGTAGGTCACTGAATACAGGGCTGTTGGGTGAATGGGTCTCGGTGTGAACTGTGGAACAGTCAGTGGAACTGAATTGTAGATATTGCAGCTTAAATTGGGTTATCATCTGATGCTGTCGATCACAGCATCAGCAGCAGAAGCAGAATTGTATTCAATGACAATCTGTAACATTACCCTCAGGATAACCCCTTAGTCCACCATTGCCCTCAAGCCGATCTATGGTTTAGTGACGAGTGTGGGTCAACATGTCAGGGTCCGTACCATGTGTACATTTACCTGATGACAACCCATTAAAGCTACCGCAATTGGCTGGTTACTTTCGAAACAGCAGAACTACCATCCGCTACAGAGGCAGAAATGATACCACGAGTAACAAATCAGATCTAAACAATGTCATCCTGCCGAATCCAAGCATAAATATCGATGGACCATTAAACAACTTACTGGAGGAGAGTACTCCACAAATATCCCCATCCTAAATAATGTAACAGTCCTGTACTTCAGTGTAAAAGTCAAGTATGTGGTGTCTGCTCTATCCTCAGCCAGATGTGTTGAGTGAATGATCCAACTTACCCTATCATGATGCCCACAGAATCACAGATGCCAGTCTTCAACCAATTTGATCAGCTGCACGTGATATGAAGAAACAGCTGAACACAGTCGATACGGCAAAGGCAATGGACCCTGACCCAATTCCTGCAATGGGACTGAAGACTTGTGCTGCACAACAAGCCGTGTCCCTGCGGAAGCTGTTTCAGTCCATCTCCAACTCTTAAATCTCCCTGGTAATGTGGAAAATTAGTAAGCTATGTCCAGTTTCCGAAGAGGGGAATAAATACAATCTGGCCAATTACCACTCCATTGGTCCCATAACGGCAATCAAATTGTTGGGAGTTCTATTTTACAGAGGGTTCAAGCAGCACAGAAATAATCTGCTCAGTGTGGTTTCAGATAGGTCTCCATGTGGAGATGGTGCTGTTGTGGAATTGTCATTGGATTACTAAAAAAGACTAGGCTCATGCTTGAGGAGAAAGTGAGAACTGCAAATGCTGGAGATCAGAGCTGAAAATGTGTTGCTGGAAAGGCGCAGCAGGTCAGGCAGCATCCAAGGAACAGGAGAATCGACGTTTCGGGCATCAGTCCTTCTTCAGGATGCCCGAAACGAAGATTCTCGTGCTCCTTGGATGCTGCCTGACCTGCTGCGCTTTTCCAGCAACACATTTTCAGCTCTCAGGCTCATGCTTGGGCAACTGGTGGAAGATAAAAACAATTATTAACACATCAAGATCTAAAATCTGTCACAGTAACAGTGATCTTGAGTCCAATGTTGATTGTAAACATCGATCTCCTTACCCAATTTACGTTCAGGAAGTGAATCTCCGTGCTTGCCTGGTCTGTCCTAAAAGTGACTCCAGACACACAGCCATGTGATAAACTTTTCAATAGTCTCTGAAACGGCCAAGCAAGACACTCAATTGTATCAACTGCTCCGAGCTCTTAATGGATATACCCAGAGAGAACACCCGGCTCCAACTTTGGTGTCAGAAAAGGAAACAGTAAACATAGTCCTGTTGACCCTGCAGAGACCTCCTTCCTAACATCTGACAATATGTGACAACATTTACTGAGCTTTCCCACACACTGCACAGGAACATCAGGAAATAAGTACATCACACAACACATTGAGCTTTCCCTGTACTCGTTAATGGTCGAATATCTCCTTAATGCAGGTTTACCCATACAATATTAATATCCCTTAATATGTTTAAACTTTGTGAAATATAAAATGAGAACTGCTGTCGTCCCTTCAGCCCATCAATTTTGCTCCTCCGTTCAATGTACATGCAGTTCTCAGATAACGTGTGTTGATTAAAAACAATTTGGCTTCAATATGATTCGTGAACCTTTTTCCATAAAGTCAGCTCCCATTCATTGTGACGCAATTCCTTTCCAGGAAACAGCTGAACAGATAAATCCAGCCTCAGAATCCTCTCTCTGCAAAAGTACAATCAGGAATACAATCCGCTCTGGAAGCCTTGAAACTGAGCCTGAAACGGGGAATTGTAGTATCCATTTAGAAAGAACTTTACTTCAAACTGTGGGTAGAATCTTGAGGAGAACTGGAATTTCCCCATTGGCATCACGTGGTCAGTCAGCCCCCCGCGCTTTCTGGTGAAGAGTGTGGTGAAAGGTCTGAAGCCATAAGTCAATAGTGGGAATGGCTTTGACACGCTGATTAGTGTATGTAGACCCAGCAAGTGGGGCGCTGTAACATTGAAAAGAATCTGGTTCACTTTGTACACCTGTCACTAAAGAAATATTGTAGGAGCAGACAAGATAGCAGACAAAACAAGTAGGCAGTGACCTGTAGTTTGAAAGTGTTACATTTACAGCACTGTTTTATTACAATATGTGACTTAAAGATTTATTTCGACTGTGCTAGTGTGTGTTAGACTAAAACAATTTTTTGGCTTTACTGATATTTTTGGGGGTTCGCCTCTTACCCTCTTTTTCCCATAGATCCCATTATTAATATTGCACGATTTTGTACGATACGATGATGCACAGGAACGCAGCTATTGAGTTATTGGAGAATAACCTGGACTGATACCTGATCATCTATCTTCACACGATACTTCTGCTTTCTGCCTAACCTTTTAATATCCAGAAATCCTGATTGATATTCAGTGCCTTGGTTTCCACAACCCGAGCTGGGTAGAGTACTCCTGGTTCGCCAGTCTCTGAGTGAAGACATGTATTCTCATCTCAATGCAAAGTGGCCTGTCTGTACTTAATGCTGTGGCCCCTTGTCTGAGACGTCCAAGCCAGCTTTCAATCTGTCTCGCCCTGTCAGAGTTTTATATATTTCACTGTGATCACCATTCATTTTCCTAAACTCCATAGAATACAGGTCGAGTCGACCCAAACTCTTCTCCCACAACAAGCCTGTCATCCCATAGATCAGTCTGGTCATCATTCGCTGCTCTCCCTCAATGTCAGCTTTGTCCTTTATGAGATAAGAAGACCAATAATGCACACAATACTATACAATGTTCAAGATGGGGTCTCACCAAGGCCCTGTACAGCTGCAGTAAGATACTCTTAATCCTGTACTCAATTCTCCTGAAATGAAGGTGAATATGTCATTTATCTGCCTACCTGCTTTCTGCTCCTACAATATTGCTTTAGTGACTGGTGTACAAGGTGATCCTTCAATGTTACAGCTCCCCACTTGCTGGGTCTATATACACTGGTCAGCATGTCAATGCCATTCCCAGTATTGACTTCTGGCTTCAGACTTGGTGTCCTGCATGTACTTAGAGGGCTGCGAAGACATAAACAAAAATGTTAAGTTCCTTTATAGAACAACATTATTCAATCATTCCCTTTTCAAATGATAGGCTGCCATTCTATTGCTCCCATCAAAGTACACAACTTCTCATATCTCATATTGCTCTCCATCTGCCACGTATTTTCCCAGTAATTTCACTTGTCTCAGTCACTTTGGAGCTTTTTACATCCTTCTCACCGACTCACAAGCTGACATCGTTTAGTGCTGTCAGCAGACTTGGGAGTATTGCATTTGAGCTCCTCAACCAAATATATAATATGTATTGGGAATAACTGGGGCCCAAGCCACGAACCTTGCTATATCCTCCTAGCCTTCCATTTAAAAAAAAATGTTTTATTCCTACTCAGTGTTTCCTGCCAGCTCTCCCATTCTAAAACCATGATCATATGTTCGACCCAGTCCCACGGGATTTGATATCGCACAATAGGCTTGGGGCTTTATCAAAACTCTTGCTGAGATTCCACTCGAATTGCGTTGATACCTTCTCCATAATGTTGTTAAAAGCCACTTTCTCAAATATGATTCCCATTTCATAAATCTATGTTGACCTTGTCTGCGTCCATTAATGTCAGTCCAATACTTTCTCTGTACTATTTACTTGTTAATTTCATTCTATTCCCTTTTTCTCACCAGACTAAAGGTCCCTAATATTGCTAGGAAGTTTTCTTTTTTATTTTGTTTTCCTCAGTGAAGGCATGACTGAAACTTTTGTTTCATAGTTCTGCTATTTCCCGGTCCTCAATTATCTGACATCAAACAATAAGAAAGCTGCACATTTCTTTCTCTTAATTTTGCCAGTAACATATTTTCAGATAATATCACAAGTTCTGTCTTATCAACTTTGTTAAGACATTCTTCAGAAACCTATCAATTCCTATTTTAAGGTACTCACTGATTGGCCTTCCACAACCATACAATCACAGAGGCAAAGACTCTGTACTATCAGAAATACAGCATGGTCTACATAAGGCCCACTGTCCGACACAATACGCCTAGCCGTGAATCTTAAGGCATTTCAAGTGCACAACCGTGTATTTTCTAATGGTTTTGAGTTTGCCATGGCATCTCCCCTCTGAAGAAGTGCACTTCAGACCCCAATACACACTGGCTGGAAAGCAATCCACAAATCTTCACTAAACCGGAAACCCTTCACTTTGACCAAAAGTGGCCCTTTGACCAAAAGGAACAGCTGCTGTCCATCCACCCTGTCCATGCTCCTCGTAATCCTATGCTTCTAAATACGTCCCCCTCAGCCTCCTCTCCTCGAAACTAAGTAACTCAAGCTTATCCAGCCTCTCTACATAGCTGATATGCTCCATCCCAGGGAACATTCTGGTGAATCTCCTCTGCAAACCCTCGTGTACAGTCACATTCTTCCTGTCATATGGTTCCCAGAACTACACACAGTATTCCATCTTGGCCTCACCAAAGTCCCGCATAGCTCTTATAATCTGAGCCTCAATGAATCAAGGTTATATTTACAGTCCTCTATGTTTTCCCAAATTGTGTATGAACCTGTCCAGTCACATTCAGGGATGTGTGGAGAAGCACCCTCTGACCTTCCTAGTGTGCTCCCATTCATTGAGTCCTGTCCTATTTGGTTCCTTCTTCCAAAATGTATCACCTCATATTTATCAGGGTTACATTCCATCTGCCATTGATCTTCCCAGCTGACCATTCCATCTGTATGTACCGTAACTTAAGGCCTTCCTCCTCACTGCCAGCCAACGGCCAATCTGCATATCAAACACGAACTTACTTATCACACTCCCCACCCCTCGTCCATATTCACAGCTACATCATTTATGAGGACCAAAAATATTAAAGTTGAAAATCACACAACATCAGGTTAGAGTCCAACAGGTTTATTCGGAGGTACTAGCTTTCGAAGCATTACTTCTTCATCAGGTGATTGTGCGTTTTGATGAAGAAGCAGCACTTCGAAAGCTAGTGCCACCGAATAAACCTGTCGGACTCTAACCTGGTGTAATGAGATTTACAGCATTGTCCACCCTGCCAACACCAGCACCTCTGAATCACAAACAATAAGAGACACAGCACTGATTCCTGTGTTATACCATTGGACACTGGCCTCCAGTCACACAAGCAGTCAGCCATCACTTTGTGTCTCCGACCACTAAACTTCATTTGGATGCAATTTGGCAAGTCACAAATGACACTTACCTGTTCCCTGGTTATCCTGTTCTGCTGGACACACTTGTAGAATATCTGGGAATTCTGCCTAATCTTCGCCCTGCCAGCAGGTTTCCATGGTCCTGTGTTAGTTAGTCCCAGAAGCGTGCAGAGTTTCCTCTTATTGCAGTCTTAAATGGTCTGTCCTTTATCCTGCCATTATTACCCTTGAATATGGATTAGGCAGCCGGAGAAACATCCTGTTAATTTCCAACTTATCTCATATTTTGCGAATTTTATACATTTCACAGTGACCAATCTCTCATTCTTTGAAATTCTAGAGAACACAGGCCTAGTTTCCTCATCAAGCAACCTCGCCAACTGAGGGATTAATCTGGAGAATGTCCATTGAACTTCCTCTGCAGCCAGTATATACTTTCTCAGATTTGGTGACCAAAAATGTACTCAATATTCCAGGTACAGTACTCACCAACACGCTGTTAAACTGCTTCAACGTGTATTTACATTTATATTCTGACTCCCTTAAAGGAAGTCAATCCAAAATTTATCTTACCATTTGCATATATTCCTCCAAATAACCTTCACATTCATTGCATTTACGAACTCATTGTGTGAGTTCTTATAGAAAGCCTTCTGATAATATAAAATATGCCAATTGTACTGATTCCCCATTATCTATGCTGTAAGAATCAACTTCAAACAATTACAAAGCTTATCAAGTATGATTGCGCTTTCAGAAATACATACTGATTCTCTCCAATGTTGCTGTTAATTGATAAATAACGAATATCACATCCTATATGATAGATTCCAACAGTCTCCTCACAAATGTCAAGTTAATTGGTCTGCAGTTCGCCACACTATCTCTTCTTCCCTTTGTAGATGCTTGGATCACTACCGTACATCTATAGTGCTTGGATCACGTTTACTAATGTCCATTTATCTACAACGGCTTCTAGACTATGCAGAATGCACTGGGTAATAGAACACAGTCATTGAAAGTGCAACTAATATTTCTATGAGTGGTTTATTTCTGAAGATTTTGGTATGAAGTACATTTGGTTTGTCAAGGTTAGCAATGTTCAATCCAGCTGCATGTTCATGTAAAGCCTTGTTACTGATATAAGTTGACTTTATGTCTTTCGATCCACAAGTCTTATATAATGACGTCGTATTTCTGGGTGATTTTCTGTTTCTTCCTCCATGAAGACAGATGCAGAGTAACTGGTTATTAGCTTGGCCATTTCCCAGTTATCCATAATAAGCTCGTCTCTCCTGATTGCAGATTTCCACATTTGACTTTGCTTTTCTCTTTCCTTTGAAACATGGAACATAGATTTATGCAGTCTTTGTGTTCCTGTTTGTTTGCATGCATGTTTGCTTTTTGATTTACTTACCCGTTTCATGGCTCTCCTTTTCTGGATCGTAAATTTCTGAGAATTCTCAGGATTCCACAATGTCTGGAATTCTTCTGAAGTCACTTCCTGTGATTAATATAATCTTTAATTTATTATGCTAATCATTGTTAACTCACTTTCTCACTCTTGGGTGTTTTACCTGAAATAAATAGACATATTTTTCAGATTTTGTAGTATTTCTATAAATCTCCTGGTCCTGACCATATATATTCAGGAACACTGCAGGGGGATAGGAAAACAAATAGCGGGGGCCCTGGTTGGTTCTTTTGCATCAGCGGTAGCCAACGGGTGAAGTCCTGGAGCACTGGAGGGTAATGAATGCTGTGCCGTTATTCAAGATGGGCTGCAAATAAAAACCGGGGAACTATAGACCAGTTAACCTAAAAATCTGTAGCAGGTAAGTTATTTGAGAAGATTCTGAGGGAGAAGATATGCATGCATTTGAAAAGACAGGGCCTTGTGAATTGGGGATTATGGCTCACATATTTGTTAGACTGCTTTGATGAAGTGACCAGTAACTGTGGCAAGGGCATGGTTGTATATATAGTCTATATGGATTACAGTGAGGCCTTCAATAAGGTTCCACATGGTACACTACTCTGGAAGGTTAGATCATATGGAATTGAGGGGGAGCTGGCAAATTAGGTCCAACATTAGCTTGATGATAGGAAGAAGAGGGTAATTGTGGAATGATGCTTGTCGGACTGGAGGCCTGTGATGAGTGGAATGCCTCAGGGGTCGATGCTGGGAACATATATTTATATATCACACATATCTATGATTTAGATGAGAATGTACAGGCATGGTTTGTAAGTTTCAAGGTGACACTAAAATAGGTGGAATCGTGCACAGTGAGGAAGGTTATCAGAAATTTCAGAAATTGCAGCAGTACCTTGATCAGGTGGGGAATTGGGCCGAGAAATGGCAAATTCAGTTTAATTCAGATAAGTGTAAGTTCTTGCATTTTAGAAAGTCAAATCAAGGCAGTAGTTTCATGGTGAATGGTAGGGCCTTAATGAGTATAGTGGAACAGAGTGACCTTGGAATTCAGGTGCACGGTTTTCTGTAAGTGGAGTCCCAGGTAGACAAGGCACTGAAAAAGGCTTTTGACTCAATGGCCTTCATTAGTTAGAGCACTGAGTATTGAACTTAGGGAGTTATGTTGCAGTTATACAAGATGTTGGCGAGTCCATACTTGTAGTGTCATGTTCAGCTTTGTTCACTTTGCTCGAGGAAGGATATTATTAAACTGGAAAGAGTGCAGAAGAAATTTGCAAGGATGTTGCCAAGACTCAATGGTCTGAGTTATAGTGAGAGGTTGAACAAGCTAGGAGGTTTTACTTTAGCATGTACGAGGCTGAGGGGGATCTGATAGTAGTGTATAAGATCATGGGAGGCATGGATAGAGTTAATGCACTCAGTCTTTTTTTCCCCAGGATTGGGCAATCACGGACTGGAGGGCAGAAATTTCAGGTCAGAGGGGAAAGAGTAAAAGGGAACCTGAGGGGACATTTCTTTTACACACAGGGTGGTATGCATATGGGATGAGCTGCCAGCAGAAGGCGGGTACGTTCACAAAATTTAAAATGCATTTGGACAAATACACAGGTAGGAAAGGATTAGAAGGATAGAGGGAAATGGCAGGGAAATGGGGTTAGTGTGAATGGACATTTTGTTCGGAATGGACCAGTTTGGGCCGAATGGCCTGTCTCCTTGCTGTAAGACTATATGGGTCTAACAACCATTGTTCCCCTACTGAATGTTATATTGTACTTTCCCAATTCACTAGAGTGAACTTGACCCTCTAACCTCTGGGCTTCCATGATGTTTGACCAGAATGTTCAAACATTCCACATTGAATGCAGACGCCGTGTAAAATACAACATATTAATGTCACTACTCCTCTAAAGCTGCTTCAGAGCAAGGTCAGTAATTAGTCCTTCCAACCACACAATAGACAATTGACAATAGATGCAGGAGTAGGCCATTCTGCACTTCGAGCCTGCACCACCATTCACAACATACTCTTCAACCTACCTGATATACACTTAAGGAATTTCTTTTTCACAACATTAGCAGTCACTTAGTGATCTTAGTTTCGAAGCAACTTGACACCATCCATTATTACTGCTAACCCACGAGTATTTGCTACTCATTCACAGGATGAGGGCTTAGCTGGATAATCAGCATTTACTAGCCATACCAGAGCGCAGTTAAGCATCAACAGCATTGCCTTGGATCTGGAGTGACACGCAGGCCAGAACAGATAACAGCCGTTTCCACCTCTAAAGGACATTAGTGAACCAGATGAGTTTTTTCAACAACCAGGAATGGATTCCTGATCATCATAAACCCTTGATTCCAGATACTTATTGAATTCAAATTCCACAATCTGCCATGGCAGGATTTGAAACCATGGCTCCAGAACATTACCTGGGTCTCTGGGTTAAGACCCCAGTGATAATATCAGTATGTCATAGCTTCCCTTTACATATAGTTGCATATATGATTTCCAGAGCATATGATGCAAAATATTTGCGCGACAGTTTTGTTTCAGATATATAGCATAACAAGTCTGTTTCTCCTTGCTATTTGTAAGACCCACCCAAACTGAATCTGTGGAATCTGAGGGACAGAGCCTGCGTCGTTATTAGTGATAGACTTGGATAAGACATTCAGCGAGGTTTACTTCGATGCTGAGATGATCTGAAGACATGTCCGGCAATACAGGACAAGTATCCATTCCGCTCTGTCAGGATAAGTGTCACCGTATATTCTCACTGCTCCCTCACAGTCACTATATGTCTCTTATAGCACCTACCCTCGACCAAGGCTCACGCTCTATCTCCAAATAAGGCTCAAGCACGACCACTCTCACTGTTGAATTCAGCACCTTCCCGCCCCCACATTTTCTGTCACTGATGCAATAGCCCCTTCACACGAATAGCACTACATGGATACAACACTATGGACAGACTCCCTCCGGCCACCTCACCATGTCACACCTCACCTAGTCCAGCACTAACAGTAGGGACATCCACTCCCACCCTCACTCATTCCCTCCCTTTCTCCCATTCCAAGAGAAACAGCTTGGAATAGGACAGAAAGGGCCAACCCGGTGGTGGAGTGCCGGATATCCGTTCCCTCATCCCCCTACCCTGACATGAGGGTTGGACCCTGAAGAGAGCCAGAGAGGACCAGGTAGCCTTGTGTGGAGATTCTGAAACAAAACACGTCCCACCTACCGAATAAGGAGCAGTGTTCATTAAAGAGCAATTCTCAATTAAAACCTGCTGTCAGTTCCAACCTCATCTCTCTCATTCGCAGAAGAACAGATACCCCATTGCACAGAGATGCAGGCATTGAAATACACAGACGTATTGGTAAATACCCCAATATACTAACATACACAATGCATACAAGGAGATAAGCATACACACATGTAGAAGCACACAAAGACATAAACAGTCATACACAAATAGTCAGAAACACAGATAGAAACACACAGGCTGATACAACGACAGACAGACATAGTCACACAAATACAAAAATAAGAAGCACATGGACACACACACACATAAATACACATTAAGACACAGAAGCGAGTGCCATTAGGACACAAATAAATAAGTTTTTGATTTTTAAGAGATCAAGGATTCTAGGGAGAACGTAAGAGAATGATGTTGAGGAACATATTAGAAATGACTGAATGGTATAACAGACTCGATAGGCCAAATGGTCTAATTCTGCTCCTTTTTTAATGCTCATGTGGTGTTATGCTATCAGCTATTCTCTTCCGAAGACAGCAGCAGCAACAGCAGTGGTAATGTGGGAAAAGATTGGAGTGCAGAATAGTTAATGTCTATTCCTAGTTATTGTACCACTATATCCGAAAAGGGGCAGTGATTTGATATGAGGTTAACACAGTTTTTTTAAAAATGTGTCCCACAATGAAAGAAGGATATCCCTTTCCCTTTACTGTTGTGCTATCTGTGGTGCCCTCATCCTCAGGGAGCAGTGAGGACTCGGTTAATTAAGGTATTTTAGTTTGAGCTTGACTGATCTTTGCCGGACAGAAGAGTCAAAGTTTATTGGGAACAGACAGGAGACGGATGGTCAGGCACACTCGGATCAGGCATGAGCATTCTGAATTGTGCCGCTAAATGTCCAACTGCTGCCCCTTTCCAAGGTGTTGTTCCCTCAATCCACCCCTTGAGGCTATTACAGAGATACACTGCTGTCCCTACCCCATGTATTGTTCCCTCAATCCACCCCTCGAGGCGGTTACAGAGATATACTGCTGCCCCTACCCCTTTTGTTGTTCCCTCAATCCTACCCCTCGAGGCTGTTACAGAGATATACTGCTGCCCCTATCCTTTGTGTTGTTCCCTCAATCCATGCTCCTGGCTGTTAAAGAGATATACTGCTGCTCCTATCCCATGTATTGTTCCCTCAATCCACCCCTCGAGGCTGTTACAGAGATATACTGCTGTCCCTACGCCATGCATTGTTCCCTCAATCCACTCTCCCGGCTGTTACAGAGATATACTGTTGTCCCTACCCCTTGTGTTGTTCCCTCAATCCACCCCTCGAGGCTGTACAGAGATATACTGCTGCCCCTTCCCCATGTGTTGTTTCCTCAAACCACCCCTCAATGCAATTACAGGGTAGAGGACCATCCCATTCATCCAGACTGGATCGTTACAATGAGACGGGAGGAGACCATGCTGCCTTTCCAAAGAATTACACAGGAATATAGGATGAATTAATTCAGCTCGTTGAGTACATTACACAGCCCAAGACGAGGCCATTCAACCCGCCTGAACTGCTGCACAGGAACAGGGATGCTGTCACTAACAGGAAATAGAGAGTAGAGATGTATGATTTTTTAAAACAAAACTGTAACTAGTTTTGACTCAGAGATCACTGTAGGGTCATCAATGATCAATAATCTATGTCAAGTATCTGGATGAAGGGACTGAATGGATCAAAGCTGAACTACCTTGTACACCACAATGGTCAATCAATAGATCTTCAAATGGAGGTAGTGAATCTGCATAATAATGTGGACAGGGAAGGTTAGTGAGCATACCCTCAGCAGTAATAATATAATGTGAGTTGTCTATTGCAGGCAGGAACAATTTAAATGGAGAGAGATTGCAGATGTTTTTCATGTACTTGGTACATGAATCATATGAAGTCTGTCTGCAGATGTAGCAAGAGATTCGGAAGGTAAGTGGAATGATGCTGTTTGTGGCAACGGGTATTGGGTTTAATGAGGAATATTTCACTGTATCTGTGCAGGGCATTGCTGAGACCACATCAGATACACTGGGTGCAGTTCTGATCCTCTAAACTAAAAAAAAGATACAATTCCTTTCAAAGATGTTCAAAGATGCTTCCCTTTACTCATTCCTGAAATGAAGACCTTCTGTTATCGGGGATTATCTGTTTATATCTTAGATGAGAAATCTTATTGAAAAAACGATTTTCAGAGAAGTCTTTCAGCTGGATACATATTTTCTCTTGTTAAGAAGACTAAAGCTAGATAATATTTTTTTGAATGAGATGCATTGGTATCAACACAAATATTATGAAGATATCAACTCATTTTTAAAAATTATGCAGATGCATATAAACATCTCATCAAATCATAAAACGGGCACATTATTTTATTTTGCTAATGAAAGGCACTGTGCACAACAACAGCAATGATGCTGCATACAGCATACAGTCTTATATCATCCATTCCAGAGAATGTACATGGAGAGTGCACATGGTCCAGTTTGGTGTTCAGTTGACATTCTTGTATTTTTCCACACAGAGACGGAGAAAAATATTACTTGCTTCAGAAGGAGCAGCCAATCGGTCTCTCTCTTTTACTTTGTTCTGCCTAAAAACAAGGCGTGAGAGCACAAAAATCCGGAGTCATCTTTACCACTCGTGGAGGATTCCTGATGAGGATTCATAGGAATCTCTGTACAGCTCGAAGCAAAGGGAATTCAGCCAAATCCAACAGTTCCGGGAAGAAATCCGCAATCCCAGACATTTGTGTGAGCAGAATAAGTTCAAAGTCAGAAACATATTTGAGACACTCTATCATTTTACCATTTGTTCACAGTTCAACTTTCTGCGTCTCAGATTTTTCTAGAAAATTACCCAGTCCGATACCTGTATCATTGGACACAGCACTCCACTGGTTACATTTAAAATTTGCTTTCACCAATAGAGGAGTGGGAAAGGACATGAGTGACCCTCCAACATTGTTCAGAACACGGCATTTTTGTGCGGCACGGTGGCACAGTGGCACAGTGGTTAGCACTGCTGCCTCACAGCGCCAGAGACCCGGGTTCAATTCCCGCCTCAAGCGACTGACTGTGTGGAGTTTGCACGTTCTCCCCGTGTCTGCGTGGGTTTCCTCCGGGTACTCCGGTTTCCTCCCACAGTCCAAAGATGTGCAGGTCAGGTGAATTGGCTAAATTGCCTGTTGTGTTAGATAAGGGGTAGATGTAGGGGTATGGGTGGGTTACGCTTCGGCGGGGCGGTGTGAACTTGTTGGGCCGAAGGGCCTGTTTCCACACTGTAAGTAATCTAATCTAAAACACGAACAAGAGATTCTCAATGGGTTGTTAAGGTGTGAATTCCCTTCCACACAATATTGTGATGCCTGGATATTTCCATTTGTTTAAAATTATCTATGTAAGACATTTGAAAGACAAATGAATGTAGGGAAATGGTACACTGACAGAAAAGTGCTGCTGAGACCTTAATCAGATCATAGTGCATGGTAGTACCGTGACAAAGTGTCTGATGACCCACTATTGCTCCACAGTCCCGTTTTACTATGGTGCATTCAGCCTCTCACAGCTCGTGTAAGGTGCAGATGGGGGCCACCTGCTCCAAATACCTGGTCCACAGTCAAACAGGATCTCAAATAATTCCTCACAACTGTCACACACAGATTGGTACGGATTGGAAAATGTTATTTGGAAATCCAGGCTGGTTTTGAAAGACCCCTCTGGTCTGTTTACAGAGTGCCCCCTCTCTGCAACTTGTGCTTCATTTGTTTGTCTTGATCTAGACCAGGATTCGTTATGATTAAAGCTCCATACCTCACTCAGAGATGGCTCAAAAATGCTTTGCTCTCTCTGATTACAACATACAATAACAGTACATCCAGGAAAATTACAGCCGTTTACTTTGAAATTATAGAAAATGAAAACATAAGGAACAGGAATAGGTAATTCGGACGGTCAAGCCATTGTATATGATCATGGCTGATCTACTGTTAGCAAAACTCGTCCTTAATGCCCAGTTCTTCACACTCCTCATCTCTCTGACAGGTCAAAGATTCATGTACCACCTTTTTAAAGACTTTCAGTGATGTAGCTCCCCTAACTCTCTAGTCCAGATAATTCCTGACATTGATTACCCTCTGTGAGAGGAAAACACTCTCTACACATACACCGTTACCTATTGATATGAACAAGAGGTGAACACAGGGGCTCAGGAAAGAGTGAATGGCCTTGATATCAAGGAAGTAGTTGACTGAGGATGTCATCGGGACCACCTACTTATTTGAGCTTAATGAGAATCAGGTCTAACCTCCTCACTGGTTGGGGTCTTTCAGAGCACAAAGGAAGATGTTTGTGGTCGGTGGCCGATAATCCTCTCAGTCCCGGGACATCACTTCAGGAGATCCTCAGATTAACTTCCTCAGCACAAACATCTTCAGCTCCTTCGGCAACGCCTATGTGCCCCCATTCCCGGCGCCCCCCCATTTATCCCAAGATCAGAAGCGGAGTGATCACTGAAGATCACAAAATATTCAGAACATTTCGTCCTCACTCAGCGCCTGAACCGGTCTGTGTCCATATTCAGCAAGACCCAAACCACATTCACGTTTATGCTATTAAAGTGTCGGTAACATTGATGTAACAGAACGGCCAGGCACTGCACATTTCCACAGTTAAAAGAGGATCTCATTCAGCACCTCAAGCTGGTTACACTCGGATATGTGGAAACTATTCAGCCCATCGATATGATTGATTAAGAAGAGGGACAGCCCATTCAATCCTTCTGCCTGTTCCACAGGAAGAGGAGGCGTCTGGTCTGTACATTGAGCTGTTAAACAGGCAGAGTCCAGTAAGATCCCTAAACCTGTTCTATGGAACCAGGAGGAGACCTCGAGACACTTACACAGGAATAGGAGGGTGTCATTGATGCTCCAACCTGGAAAACGAATGGAGCAGATGTTGCACTCATAAACTGCTTACAATGTACCTCGTGGCTCCATTGCCTGTGGAACAAATGATACTTTAACGTGTTTTGCCGGCAGTGAGGAAGGACGCTAAATGTTTTGTGCCAAGCCTCAAGGAGGTATCTTCCATCTCCAAGAAGACAGACCCATTAATCATCTCAAGTGTTAACTGTTTTAGAATGAAGGTATTGTGGCTCCTGTCGCGATGATGGATAACGTGAAGTTCTATGTATGATCACACACCAAATGCACTGTATTCATGTTGGAAGAGTTTAGTTAAAGACTGGGTCTCTCTCTCTCAATCGAAATGGGGAGTGGCGTGAACTGAGAAGATCGTTCTCAGAGTCTTTTAAGCCACTGAGAATCATGTAAACCAAGTTAAAAAAAACATGGAATTTATCATCGTATTAGTTCTGTTTGGAATATAATGAGTGATTGTCCATTACCTTAAGTTTCAATACAATCACCTCTTATTCTTCAATGCGCAACAGATTAATCCTCATGCACTCCCGATGGTACAATAACCCCACCAATGAGTCTGGTGAAATTCCTTTATACTCTTTCTGCCAAGAGGATTATTCCTTATAGAGGAGAGAAAATCTGTGCACAATACCCCAAATACTACCTCTACAACACTCTCAGGGCTGATCACAATAATTCTGTTACCTCACTTAGCTGTCTCAGCTTCTTTCCTGTGGTATAAAAAGCCATTCCTTCTCTCTGCACTGCGAATGATGTGGAATTTTGAAGTTTCTTACATCTGTGCATCATTCATCACCAGAGGTGCCGTTGGAGATGCATATCACGTTCAGAGGGAGAATCAATCAGAAAGAATTCAATTGAAACAGGGAATGGTCACCTACCGGAATGGAAATGACTTGCAGGAACATGGAAATTAGGCAGAGAAAGGGAGCTATCTTTCCTTTTGTTCTTTCCTCACGGGATGTGTGCAGCCCTGGTCAGGCCAGCATGTTATGCTGATCTTGAACTGAGTGGATGATTCAGCTGTTGCACAGGACAATAAAGAGTAAACCACATTGCTGTGGGTTTGCAGTCACACAGAGACCTGAACATGGAAGGATAACTCATTGCCTTCTCTAAAGGACATGAGGCAAACAGATATGCTTCTGTGGAAAACTCGTGGAGATGATTTCATTTGCATTCCATCAACTTCCTTCATGAGACACCAAAAGATTATTATTCTGTGCCGCTTGATTGTGCGTAAATGACTTGACCACCATGCACTGTCTGCCAATCTGACAGATTCTGTGGAGAGGATAAATTAACCATCTCAAGTGCAAATGTTTTGTGACGTAAGCATAGTTAGAAGGGACTTGGAAAGGCTACATCTGGATTTACCAAACGCACAAACGATGGATTATTCAGAAGCTGCATTGAGGCTGAGAAGGTGACTGAAATATCTTGATAGTGGTCTTGGGCAGGATTGGTGAGTGGGGAGAATATTTAGAAATGTAAATACGAATGAAGAAAAAAGATAATGGAGATTAAGAACAGCCTGGTTTCTCCTCGTGTATTGTTGAGTAAGCTGTGTATAGTAATTTATTTGCTAGTTATAAATCAGTAAAGGATAAAATTTTTGACTGGATCTGAAAATGATGACTTCCAAATTTTAAAATTTGAATATGAACAGCAATTCAGTTCAATTCAGTTTCATGGTCAGATGGAATGACTTACCAGGAACACCAACTATAGCGAGGATGGGATAGTAACCACCTTGAATAATCCAAAGGATATCTTCGATCCGTGATGCTAATGATAACCAAGGCTGAGAAAGGCAGTAAAGACCCAAGGATAAACTCCTGTCTGTTGTAATATTCCAGTCTAATGTTCTCAGATTCTGATCCACTATTGGAAAATTCCAGTCTAATGTTCTCAGATTCTTATCTCTCCTCCCCTGTCTCTCGAGCTACTGATCCCTGTTAGTCCAGCCATTGATGCTCTCGCCCAGACTGGGATAATACATTGAACCGAGTCCTTAATTAATAGAAGAGGCAAACACTCCAGTGACACATCTCGGATCCACGGAGATTGACATCAATCACAGTCACTGAATAAATGGCTCCAGCCAACGCCTTTCAATTCAATATGTTTTATTCAAATTCAAAACAATGATTCAAACTGTCATTTTCTGGATGGGCTATGTGAGGGTGACTGATGGAACAAATCTTGAGGCCGATAGATCAATTGAGCGTAACCATTCAATCTGACTTGGATGCAGGAGTAATGCCATAAGTTTATCAGAGCGTAAACGTGTGTCTCTGATTATAAATGGAAACATACATCCTGGAACTATTGATCAAGCATCATAATTTCAATTAAACATTGAGACAATTTTTATAGTTCATGATCTGAGGTGAATGTGTGTCTGAGAAACGTGGGGTTGGAACAGACAAATGGCATGGATATGTTAACAGAGAATTGAACGTGACAAATCCAATTCAGATTGTTATTCCAGGTTTAGAGAGAGGCAGATGAGGCCTGTGCTATTGATGTTATCGATGTTCGTGGACTGTGATGAAATGTCATTTACTGGACTTCAATTACTGGGTGATTATGGTCTTGTGGAGGAGACAGAAAACAGAGAGAATTGTGGGACATGGCAGTTCAGACTGGAGGGAGGACAATAATATCCCTCAGTCATCAGTATTGGAATGTTACACTTTATAACTCATATGAAGAACAGGTTCAAGGATACATTTAAAGAGAGGCATGAGGAGTAAAACCTGTTTATTGAAAACAAAATATAGGGCAACATGATTTTCTGTCCGTACTGAACTATGGGAATTACAAAGAAATAAGATACACTCATGATATTGAGCTACATACATTGAAATGTGTATTACAAAACCACGGAAGTGGTGTGTAATCTTTATCAATCATTATTTGGCCCACAGCTGAGATGTTGATTTCCCCTCTGTCAGTGATCCACCTCATTGAGATTCTCTGGTGCAGTATCTCAGTATTGAGGGGGTTCTCAGTTCCTGCTGCTCTTCACCCAGTTTATTTAAATTAAATCACTGTAAAGAAAAAAAAAATCACTTGGCCGTTTGGACTCTGTTTAACTGTCAGCAACTCAGCTCTGTGATATTATTGGCGATAAATGCTCTGGGAACACAGCCAGTATCTGCACAGTGCAAAAATGGTATGGAAATAGATAAAGACCTTACCACCCATGAGAATTTCTAAATAAAACTTTCATTTTCTGTCCGTTCCTGTCTATCTCCCCTCATGCTGTCTTCTGATCTATCCAACTCACCCTCGTTTAGCATCCCTGTTTCCAAATTGTGCAGTTGTACAGCTTGATGTCTTGGCCATTTTGTAGAAATGGATAGAGCAGGGACAGGACTGATCGTTGTAGGGTCCGGGGTTTAGATGCTTCAATAAAAACAAGGAAAGTTCTAAAAGTGGGGCGGGGGTGGGGGGTTGGGGTGGGGGAAGGTGGAGTGGCATTGAAAATCAAAGACAGCATTTACGTTGGAAGAAAGAATGCTTGATAAGGACTCGCCTCCTGAAGTCGGATGGGAAGTGGTTAGAAACAAAAACGGAGAGGTCACCCGATTGAAAGTTCTCTATTGCCATCTGAAAAGTTCCAGAGATGTAGAGGAAAGGATTACAAAGATGATACTGGATAGGAATGAAAATAACAAAGTAGTTGTTATGGAAGAATTTAACTTTCCAAATATTGACTGGAAATGCTGCAGTTCAATTGCTTTATATGGGTCAGTTTTTGTCCAATGTGTGCAGAATGGTTTCCTGACACAGTACGTAGATAGGCCAACAAGGGCCGAGGCCAAATTAGATTTGGTACTGAGTAATGAACCAGAACAGGAGTTAGATTTGGAGGTAGGAGGTCCCACTTTGCTGATAGTGACCACAATTCAGTTATGTTTTCCTTAGCGATGGAAAGGGACAGGTGTATACCGCAGGACAAGAGTTATAGCTGGGGGAAAGGCAATTATGATGCGATTAGGAAAGGTTTTAGGATGCATTGGATGGGGAAGGAAACTTCAGAGGATGGGTATAATTTAAGTGTGGAGCTTTTTCAAAAAACAGCTACTGTGTGTCCTTGATAAGTTTATACCTGTCAGGAAAGGTGGAAGTGGTCGAGTGAGGCTGCTGTGGTTTACTGAAGCAGTTGAACCTCTTGTCAAGAGGAAGAAGGAGGCTTATGTAAAGATGAAACGTGAAGGCTCAGTTCGGATGCTTGAGAGTTACAAGTCAGCCAGGAAGGACGTTAAAAAGAGCTAAGAATAGCCAGTAGAGAGCATGAGAAGTCTTTGGCAAGTAGGATCGCGGAAAACCCTCAAGCTTTCTATCAGTATGTCACGAATAAAAGAAGGAACAAATGAAGATTCATGGCAATTAAGGACAGCAGTGTTAAGTTGTGTGTGGAGTCTGAGGAGATAGGACAGGCTGTAAATTAATATTTGAATCAGTATTCACAATGGAAAAAGAAAATGCTGTCAAGGCCAATACTGAGATACAGGCTATTAGACTAGGCGGGATTGAAGTTCGTAACGTGGAGATGTTAGCAGTCTGGAAAGTGTGAAAATAGATATGTCCCCCGGGTCAGATGGTGTTTATCCTAGGATTCTCTGAGAAGCTAGGGAGGAGTTTACAATACCATCTGTTCGGATTTTTACATCGCCATTGTCTACAGGAATAGTGTCAGAAGACTGGAGGACGGCAAATGTTGTCCTTCTGCTCAAGAAATGGAGAAGAGACAACCCTGGTAATTACATACCAGGCTTACTTTGGTTGTGGGCAAAGTGTTGGAAAGGATTATAAGAAATAGGATTTACCATCATCTACAAAGGAAACATTTGATAGGAATATTCAACAAGGTTTTGTGAAATGTATGCCATGCCTCACAAATCTTACCGAGTTCATTGAGAAGGTGACCAAACAGGTGGATGAGGGTAAAGTGAGGTATGTGGATTTCAGTGAAGCATTTGATAAGGTCCCACATGTAGGCTATTGAAGAAAATATGGAGAGTGTGGTGTTGGAAAAGCAGAACAGATGAGGCAGCGTCCAAGATGCATGCAAGTTGATGTTTCTATTGTAAGCCCTTCATCAGGAATCAGTTTTCTAGTCTCCAGCATCTGCAATCTTCATTTTCTCCTCACTCCTCGGATGTTGCCTGACCTGCTGTGCGTTTCCTGCGCCACACTCTCGACTCTGATCTCAAACATCCGCAGTCCTTACTTTCTCCCAGAAAATATGGAAACGTGCAATTGTGGGTGATTTAGCTTTTGGATCACAAATCGGCTAGCTGAAAGCAGACAGAAGGTGGTCGTTGATGGGGAATGTTCATCCTGCATTTCAGTCGCTAGTGGTATACTTCAAGGATCTGCTTTGGAGTGACTGTTGTTTGTCCTTTTGAAAATGACCTTAATGAGGGTATAGAAGGATGAGTTCGTAAATTTACGGTTGTCAGTACGGTCGGTGGATCTGTCGGCAGTGCTGAAGGATGTCGTAGGTACTGAGCTGCAATGTTCTATGTGCATGGATCTACAATGGGCTAAATAGCTTCCTTCTGTGATGTAACGATTCTGAGGTACTCTGACCCACAATAAAAGTTTTAGGTGTCTGGAGAGACAAGCTGGTCTAGTAAAGGACACACACTGCACATTCATCCATCATCTCTTCCTGTTTTCTGATATACAGCGGCCTCAAAATATCAGTCCAAACAAAGTAGATAGATCCAAATTCAAGCAGTCAGGAGGACGTTCACCCAAGGAGATTGCCGCCAGAGGATTCAATGAATAAAAAGATTTCAGAATAACACAAAAATAGAGCAATATCACAGCAGCATAATAATTGGCAGCAGAGTAAAACTTACAGTTCCAAATATGTCCAAGTTCACCATTGTGTTCAGTTTTGGTCACCTGGCTGTAGGAAGGATGGTATTAAACTGGAACTTTACAAGAATGTTGCCAGGACTCAAGGGTCTGAGTCATAGGGAGAGGTTGGATAAGCTGGGACATTTCTCTTCAGAGCGCAGGAGACTGAGGGGAGTGAAGTGCTTCGAGGAGCTCGTCATAGCCCACAGCAGTTCCAGTCTCCCAGCCTGCCTCGAAACCCTAAAATTATCTTACCAGTGTAATGGGTCCATAGCGGGTACCATATCCCTGGAACATCTGGACAACAAGGACACCCACGTCAAATCACTGCTCATTGACTATAGGTTCTCCTTTAACACCATTATTCCCTTCAGACTGATCACCAAACTCCCTGACCTTAGTCTCGGCCCCGCCCTCTGAAGTTGGATCCTCAGCTTTCTGACCTATAGTGCACAATCAATGAAAATAGGTAAGTGTGTCTCTCCCATGATAACATTAAACACTGAAATGCCAAAGGATGTGTCCTCCGCCCCCTACTATACTCCCTGTACACCTACGACTGTACTGCCAAATTTTGAACGAACGCTATCTTCATGTTCACTGATGACACCATCATAGTAGGACAGGTATGTAATGATGGCATGTCAAAATACAGAACGAAAATAGAGGACTTAGTGATGTGCTGCACTGAGACCAAACTCTCTTTCAACTTTGGTAGAACTAACCAACGGATCAATGACTTCAGAAAGAAATGAGGAGAACATGCCCCCATCTACATCAATGGAAATGAAGTTGAAAGAGTGGAAAGCATTAAGTTGCTTGGAGTGACGATAACCGACCTCCCATGTAGATGTGACAGCCGAGATGGCACAAGAACGCCTCTTCTTTCTCTGGCAGCTCAGGACATTTGACATGTCCACAAGGACCATCACCTATGTCTACAAATGCGCCACTGACAGCAAAGTATCTGGGTGCATAATGGCCTGGTGGGGCCACAGCCCTGCCCAGGACAGTAAGAGAAATGACAGAAGGTTGTGTGCACAGCCCAGGCCATCACAGAAATCAACATCCCATCCATTGTCTCTATTTACACAGCTCACAGCTGCGGAAAGGCTGACAACATTATCAAAGACACATCGCACCCTGGATCTCCTACAATCTCTTCCATCATGTAGACAATACAGAAGCATGAACACACAAACTAGCGGCTCATGAACATCATCTTCCCAGCCATTATTAAACTGAGGAATGGACTTTCTATCCTCAAATTATGCTGATCTTGCTCACATGGATGTTGCCTATAGCATGCCTTTCCTGGTGTAGCCTGTATTCCTCAGTATAAGTATTTCCTTTACCATATGATCTGTATGTCCTTGCTTATTGTAGGAGCGAGATTCCCCAGCTAGGGACAAAGACTCTTGAGGCAGACAGGACACAGGCATGGAATGGACTTTAATTCAAGCAAAACCTGGTTAATACTGGGAGATTACCAAAGGATCTTCCTCGAATCTGGCTTTGACATGAGAAGACAATCCTTTCCTTAATCTTTAGCTCAGATCAGAAGGCAAATCAATGACCCACTTCGGTTTTACAGTAAAAGTACAGTATTTTTATACGTTCTGTGTTGCAATGATCGTACACAACTTTGTCAGTGTACCCTCCACTCCCCTTCTGCAGAACCAATCTTGTAAAACAACTGATCAATGAGGGACACTCCCATGGACAGCCCGAGGTTCTTATTTGTTTCGGATGTTTAACGATTGTTGTTATCTCTAGGCCTTGGGATCTTTCTATAATGCATTCCAAAGTTCAGGGCTCTGCTCTTTTTAGTCATATCCCTCATTGTTTATCTTGAAGGATTGCATAAATTTTATTCTCCAATGGGCAGGCTATCTCTAATCAAATTCCGTGATCACATTTTACATTAAAAAGTTGAGTCTGTTACAAAATTTTTAATATCATTATTATTTCTACTGTTAACATTTTTCTTAGCGAATTAGACAAGACAAGCCAGGCATCTCTTTAAGGTTTTATAATTACGTTGAAATCTGTGTCCATGATTATTTGCCAAATATTTTACTAGAACGTATTACTATTGTAAATAGTTTCAAAGGCACAGCTAGCTTCTGAAAGATAACTTGAGTTGCTGTTTTTGTGGATGAAAACAATCCTTACTGAGATCAGAATAAGTTACTTTTGTAGTGATTCTTCAAAATGCTTGTGCTACAATGTCATTATTTCATCTGTGTTTTGTTATAAATCATCAATTTTTTTAAAAAAAACTTTCTTTATCACTATGTTGGCATGTTTCAGAATCTTGCGAATCAGATTATCCTTTCTTTTGCCTTGGAATAATTCCTTTTTCAAAGGCCCTTTTTTTCACTAATGCTGAAGCAATCTATTTTAATTTCTGGCTATTTTGTGGTTCTTCAGAAACAGACAGCTGAAGTAGACTTTTAAATTTCGTCCACTCCATGTCTCAAAAAAAGGCAGCTCCAACTCTCACGATGATCTGCCAGAACTGTGTATAAATAAAGAGTTTCACTCCACTTAGATACATGCGACAATGAATCTTATCAAATCAAATGCAACCAAATCTAATGATAGAGAGAGCGAAATTGTCACAAGGTCAATACACCCAGATCGAACTCTGCAGCCTGCCACATCCGGCCAAAAATCGTGATAGACGATAAAACATTTAACTGAATATTCCCATTTTATCAATGGTTCTGCTCTGCACATCAGTGTAAAAAACAAGGAAATAGTATCTGTACCATCTGAGCCGGGGTTATTGAGTCGACGATTCAACTCACCGTCATCATAATGCCCACAGAATCACAGATCAGTGTTCAACCAATTCGATTCGCTGCACGTGACATGAAGAAACAGCTGAACACAGTAGATACGACAAAGGCAATGGGCCCTGACCCCATTCCTACAATAGGACTGAAGACTTGTGCTGCACAATAAGCCGTATCCATGAGGAAGCCGTTTCCTTCCAGCTCCAACTCTGACATCTCCCTGGCAATGTGGAAATTTACTCAGTGTGGGGGAATAATTACAATCTGACCAATTACAACCCTCTCAGTCTCATCACGATAGTCAAATTGGGAGTTCTTTTAGATAGAGCTGTCAAGCAGCACAGACATAACTTGCTCAGTGTGGTTTCTGATAGGTCCCCATGTGGAGATGGTGCTGTTTTGGAAAAGTCACTGGATTAATAATGCAGACCAGGCTAATGCTCTGGCAGCTGGTGGAAGTAAAAACAATTAATAAAATATCGAGATCTCAAATCTGTTGACAGTAACAGTGAGCCTGAAGCCAATGTCGATTGCAAACAACAATTTGTTTTTCCAATGTACTTTCAGGAAGTGAATCTCTCGTGCTTTCCTGGTCTGGCCTAAAAGTGACTCCAGACACACAGGCATGTGATAAACTCTTCAATGGTCTCTGAAAAGGCCAAGCAAGACACTCTTTTGTATCAAACTGCTCCTACGTCTTTAAGGATAAAACCGGACAGAACACCCAGCCCCAGCCTCAGTATGGAAAAGGGAACGGGAAACACAGTCCTGTTGACCCTACAGAAACCTCTTTCCGAACATCTGCGAACTTGTGACAACGTTTACAGAGCTTTCCCACAGAACGCTCAGAAACATCGGGAATGGAACAGGCCACACAGCACATTGAGCCTGCCCCATTCTAGTTCATGTCTGAACATCTCCTCAATGCACTTTCCCCACACACTGTACACATCCCTTAATTTGATTAACCTTGTGAAGCTACAAACTAGGAACTGCAGTCGTCCCCTTGGTCTGTCGAGTTTGCTATCCAATTCAATATAATGATGGCTGACACTTTATTTCTACACCATACTCCTGTTCTCTCCCCCATCCTTTTGGTGTCTAGACATCCTTATTAGTCTTCACTGCCTTGTCTTGCACAGCCTTATGTGAGAGAGAATTTCCAGGTTCACCAGTCTCTGAGTGCAGACATTTATTCTTATCTAAATGCAATGTGACCTGAGTGTACCTAACACTGTGGCCTCTTCTTTTAGACGTCCCAGTCAGGGGAACTATCCAATCTACACTAACCCTATCAGTGGTTTACATATCTCACTGAGATCTCCACTCATTTTCCTAAACCCCATGGAATACAGGCTCAGTCGTCCCAGACTTTGCTCCCACAAAAAGACTGTCATCCCAGAGATCAGTCTGTTCATCCTTCTCTGCATTCCCTCAATGTCAGCTTTGTACTTTACTAGGTATCGAGACCAAAACTGAACACAATACTGCACAATGTTCGAGTTGAGGTCTCACCAAGGGCCTGTACAGCTGCACTGAGACACCCTTACTCCTGGACTCACGTCCCGCTGAAATGAGGGCCATTTCCCCTTTTACCTTCTTGACTGCTTTCTGCTCCTGCAATATTGCTTTCAGTAACTGGTGTACAGGGAGATCCCTGATCCTTTTCAATGTTACAGCTCCCCACATGGTGGATCTGCGTAAACTGGTCTGTGTGCCAATGTATTCCCTGTATTGGCCTCTGTCTTCAGAACTCAATGCCCTGAATGGAACTCAGATGTCTGTCCAAACAATAACAAAAGAAAAGTGCAGTTCCCTTTATAGATTGACATTTCTCAACCACTCCCTTTTCAAATGGTTCGCTGGAATTTTAGTGTTTCCCAAAAAGTAGACAACATCACATCTATCCACACTGATCTTCATCTGCCACATGAAGACCATTTGTTTCAATCACCTTGAAGATTTTATCACATAGTCCTCACTTTTCAAAATCCTAGTTCCGTCAACAGACTTAGAAACTTTGCATTTGATTCCCTCAACGAGATGTTTGAGACGTATTGTGAATATCTGGCGCCCCAGCACCAATCATTGCGATGCCTCATGAGCCATCCAAACTGAAAACCATCCATTTATTCCTATTCATTGTTTCCTGTCAAGACTCCCATTTAAACACCATATTCATATATTACCCCGTATCCCATGTGCTTTTACTTTGCACACTAGGTTTGGGATCTATTAAAATTCTTGCTGAAAATCCAAGTTCAGTTCCTCTATATTTTTTCTGTAGTTAATCTACCAGTCAGTTTCTCAAAAATGTTTCCCATATCATCAATGTGTGTTGATTTTTTCCTATGCCCATTATATTCAGTTCCAATAATTTCTCCAAATTAGTTTATTTACTAATTTCATTCTACATCCTTTTCTCATCAGGCTCAGATTTTCTACTATTGCTGGGAAGGCTTTGTTTATGTCTTTTTTTGTGATGACAGAAGTGAAGTAGCTGTGTCATGTTTCGCTGTTCTCCATTCTCCATTCCCTGTTTCAGACTGGAAGGAAGCTGGAACTTTGACTAAAAAGAACAGCTGTTGTCGCCTCACCCTCTCCATGGCCCTTATAATCTTAAACCTGAATTACTTATCCGCTCAACTTCCTCTGCTCCAAAATAAAAAAAAACTCTAGCTTACCCAGCCTCTCTCCACAGCTCATACGTTCCATCCTAGGGAACATCCTGGTGAATCTCTTCTGCACCTCATCCAGTACAATCACATCCTTCTTGTAATGTGGCTCCCAGAACTCTACACAATATTTCATTTGGCCTTACCAAAGTGCGATATAAAACTCATATAATCTTTGGGTCAATGAAACAAGGCTTCATCTACAGTAATGCTGAACTCATCAATTAACATATCCAGTCACATTCAGGGATGTGTGGAGCAGCACGCTCTGAGCTTCCTAGTGTGATGCCATTCTTTGAGTCCTCCCCTGTCTGGTTCCTTCTTCCAAAGTGTATCACCTCATATTTATCAGGGTTACATTCCATCTGCCATTGATCTGGCCATCTGACCATTCCATCTGTATCTTTCTGTAACATAAGACCTTCCTCCTCACTGCCAACCACCCGGCCAATCTTTGTGTCAAACACAAACATACTTATCACACTCCCCCTACACACTTCACATTCACATCACTTATGAATACCACAAATAATAAGCGACATAGCATTGATCTCTGCGGTGCAACAGAGGAAATTGGGCTCCAGTCACACAAACAGCCTTCTACCATGAAGTTGAGTTTGGATGCAAATTCGCAAGACACTAATAGGCCCTACATGTTCCCTGGTTGTTCTGTCCTACCTGAAATACGTGAAGAATATCTGGGAATTCTCCTTAATCTTGCCCTGCCACTGGCTTCCATGCCCCTGTGTTAGTCAGTACCCTCCGATTGAAGAATTTCCTCCTTATTATGGTCTTAAATAGCATATCCCTTATCCTGTCAATATTTGCCTTAAATATAGAGTAGACAGCTAGAGAAACATCCTGTCTGTTTCCACCTCATCACATGTATCATAGATTTTTGAAATTTCACTGCAATCACTTCTCATGCTTTGAAACTGGAGAGGTCGCAAGACAACTCTCTCCATCAGAAATTCTTGACATCTGAGAAATTAATCTGGAGAATGTCCATTGCACGTCCTCTGTGATCAGTGTAATCTTTCTTAGATTAGGTCACCAACACTGCACTCAATACCTCAGGTACACTCTCACCAACGCTCTATGCAACTGCTTCTTGATGTCTTTACCTCTATATTCCGATTCCCTTAAACAAACTCCAACCTAACTTTAACTTTCCCACGACACGTATTCCTCCAAATGCCATTCACACTAATTGCATTTACGACCTGACTGTGTGAGTGATAGAGTCATAGAGATGTACAGCATGGAAACAAACCCTTCAGTCCAATCCGTCTATGTCAAGCAGATATCCCAACCCAATCTAGTCCGACCTGCCTGCATCAGGTCTATATCCCTCCAAACTCTTCCTATTCATATAACCATCCAAATGCCTTTGAAATGCTGCAATTGTACCAGCCTCCAACACATCCTCTGGCAACTCATTCCATATATGTACCACCGTCTGTGTGAAAAAGTTGCCCCTTTAGGTCTCTTTTACGTTTACGAGTGTATCTGAGGTATTGAGTGCAGTGTTGGTGACCTAATCTAAGAAAGATTACACTGATCACAGAGGACGTGCAATGGACATTCTCCAGATTAATTTAATCAGATTACTTACAGTGTGGAAGTAAGTCCACACCGACCCGCCGAAGCAAGACTCACCCAGACCCATTCCCCTACATTTACACCTTCACCGAACACTATGGGCAATTTAGCATAGCCAATTCACATAAGCTGCAGATTTTTGGATTGTGGGAGGAAAATCACGCAGGCACGGGAGAATGTGCAAACTCCACACAGCCTGAGGTGGGAATTAAACCTGAGGCTCTAGCATTTTGAGGCAGCATTGCTAACCACTGTGCCACCATGCCACCATGCCACCCGACATCTTTCTCCTCTCACCCTAAACTTATGCCCTTTTGTACGGACTCCCCGACCCCAGGGAAAAGACTTTGTCTATTTATCCTCTCCATGCCATTCATAATTTTGTACGTCTCTATAAAGTCACCCTGCAGCCTCCAACGCTCAAGGCAAAACATCCGCAGCATGTATAGCCTCTCCCTATACCTCAAATACTCCAACCTTGGCAACATCCTTGTAAATCTTTCCTGAACCCTTTCAATTTTCACAACATATTTACGATAGGAAGGAGACCAGAATTGCACGCAATATTCCAACAGTGGCATAACCAGTGTCCCGTACAGCCGCAACATGACCTCTCAACTCCAATACTCAATGCTCTAAAAAATAAAGGAAAGCATACAAAACGCCTCCTTAGCTATCAGATCTACCTGTGACTCCACTTTCAAGGAGGTATGAACCTGCACTCCAAGGTCTCTTTGTTCAGCAACACTCGCCAGGACCTTGTCATTAAGTGTATAAGTCATGCTAAAATTTGATTTCCCAAAATGCAGCACCTCACATTTATCTTAATTAAATCCATCTGCCACTTCTCAGCACGTTGGCCCATCTGATCAAGATCCCGTTGTATTCTGAGGTAACCTTCTTCGCTGTCCATTACACTGCCAATTTTGGTTTTGCAAACTTACTGACGATACCTCCTACGCTTGTATCCAAATCATTTATGCAAATGACAAAAATAGAGGACCCAGCACTGATCCTTGTGGTACTCCACTGGTCACAGACCTCCAGTCTGAAAGACAACCCTTCACCTCCAGCCTCTTTCTTCTACCTTTGTGCCAGTTCTGTATCCAAATGGCTAGTTGTCCCTGTATTCCCTGAGATCTAAACGTGCTAACCAGTGTCCCATGGAGAATCTTGTCGAATGCGTTACTCAAGCCCATATAGGTCACATCTACCGTTCTACCATCATCAATCCTCTTCGATACTTGTTCAAAAAAACTCAATCAAGATTAGGAGATCTGGGTTCCCACGCCCAAAGCCATGTTGACTGTCCCTAATCAGTCCTTGTCTTTCCAAATGCATGTACATCCTGTCCTTCAGGATTCCCTCCAACAACTTGTCCTCCACCGACGTCAGGCTCACTGGCCTATAGTTCCCTGGCTTGTCCGTACTCCGTTCTTAAACAGTGGCACCACGTTTGCCAAACTCCAATCTTCTAGCACCTCTCCTGTGACTATCAACGGTACAAACGTCACAGCAAGAGGCCCAGCAATCACCTCTCTAGCTTCCCAGAGTTCTATGGTACACCTGTTCAGGTCCTGGGGATTTTTCCACCTTTACCCGTTTCAAGACATCCAGCACTTCCTCCTCTGTAATATGGACATTATTCAACGTGTACCGATCTATATGCTGACATTCTAAACCTTCCATATTCGTTTCCACAGTAAATACTGATGCAAAATACTCGTTTAGTATCTCCCCTATTTTCTGCGGCTACATACAAAAGCTGCCTTGGTGATCTTTGAGGGGCCCTAGTCTCTCCTTAGTTATGATTTTGTCCTTAATGTATTTGTAAAAGTCCTTTGGATTCTCCTTAATTCTACTTGCTAAGGCTATGACATGGCCCCCTTTTGCCCTCCTGAATTCCCTTTTACATATACTCCGACTGCGTTTATACTCTTCCAAGGATTCGCTCGATCTCTCCTGTCTATACATGACATATGCTTCTTCCTTTTTATTAATCAAACCCTTTAGTCATCCAGCATTCCCTATATCTACCAGCGTTTCCTTTCATCCTAACAGTAATATACATTCTCTGGATTATTGTTATCTCATTTCTGCAGGCCTCCCATTTTCCAGCTGTCCGCTTACATGTGAACATCTGCCTCCAATAAGGATTTGAAAGTTCTTGCCAAATACCTTCAAAATTGGCCTTTCTCCACGTTAGAAATTCAACTTTAAATCTGGTCTATCCTTTTCCATCGCTATTTTAAATCTAATAGAATTATGGTAGCTGGCCCCAACGTGGACCTCCACTGTCACCTGCCCTGCCTTATTTCCCTAGAGTGGGTCAAGTTTTGCACCTTCTCTAGTATGTTCATCCACATACTGAATAAGAAAATTTTCTTGTAAACATTTAACAAATTCCTCTCCATCTAGACCTTTAACGCTATGGCAGTCAAAGTGTGTGTTTGGAAAATCTCCTACCATAATCACACTACTTTCTTGCAGATATCTCAGATCTCCTTACAAGTTTGTTTCTCAATTTCCCTCTGACTATTAGAGGGTTTATAATACAATCCAAATAAGTTGATCACCCCGTTCTTATTTCTCAGGTCTACCCAAATAACTTCCCTGCATATATTTCCAGGAATATCCTCCCTCAGTACAGCCGTAATGCTATCCCTGATCAAAAACGCCACTCCCCCTCCTCTCCTGCCTCCCTTTCCATCTTTCCTGGAGCATTTGTATCCTGGAACATTTAGCTGCCAGTCCTGCCCATCCCTGAGCCATGTTCCTGTAATTGCTATGATATCCCAGTCCCATGTTCCTCACCATGCCGTGAGTTCATCTGTCTTCCCTGTTAGGCCACATACATTGAAATAAATGCAGTTTACTTTATTAGTCCTACCTTGTCCTTGCCTGCCCTGATTGGTTGACTCGTTTCTGTTCTCAACTGTACCAATCTCATATTGATCTATTTCCTCACAATCTCCCTGCCCCCTCCCCCCAACTCCACTTACTATTTTAAATCCTCCCGAGCAGCTCTAACAAATCTCCCTGCCAATATATTCTTCCCCTTCCAAGTTAGGTGCAATCAGTCCTTCTGGTAGAGGTTCCGTCTACCCCAAAAGAGATTCCAGTGATCCAAAAATGTCAATCCTTCTCCCATACACCAGCTCCACAGCCATGCATTCATCTGCTCTATCTCTCTGTTCCTTCTCTCACTAGCTCGTAGCGCCGGAAGTAATCCAGATATTACTACTCTCGAGAACCTCCTTTTTAAATTCCTGCCTAACACCCTGCAATCTCCATCCATAATCTCAAACTTTTCCCTTCCTATGTCGTTGGTTCCAATTTGAACAATGACCTCATGCTGGCCCCTCTCCCCCGTGAGAACATTCTGCCCCATTTCTGATCCTGGCACCAGGGAAGCAACACACCATTCTACTTTATTCTCTGCTGGCAATAAAACAGTCTATCTGTACCTCAGACTAGTGACTCCCCTAACCCAAATGACCTCGTGGAATACGACGTATCTCTTGTTGAATTAGAGCCAGTCTCCATACCAGAAACTTGCCTGTTCGTGCTACGTTCCCCCGTGAATCCATCACCCCCTACATTTTCCAAAACAGCATATTTGTTTGAAAAGGGGACAGCCCCAGAAGACTTCTACACTAGCTGCGTACCTCTCTTACCATTCTTGGAGTTAATCCATCTATGTGACTGTATCTGAGACATACCCCCCTTCCTATAACAGCCATCCATCTCATACTATTGCTGCTACAAATTCTTCATTGTCTTTAAATTTCTTTCCAACCGATCCATTCGATCTGATTGGATTCACAACCAGGAGCATTTATTGCAGATATAATCCGCAGTAACCCTTAAATCCTCTTTAAACTCTTACATCTGACAAGAAGCGCATATGATTCCACTAAAGCCACTTGTGCTCCTTCACAATCTACAGACCCAGAAAAACAAAACTGTCTTATTCGTCTACAAAACACTGCCCAAGGTTAAATTAATATTTATGGCTTATATTTTAAGATTAATCAAGAGACATATCTCAAAAACATATAATTAAGGAAGAACCCAATCTACACACTTCTGCAGACTTTCTGTAGGACACAGTTAAAACAATTCACTTACCTTGATGGGAACTTTGCCCAAACAGTTCCTCCAAACCAGTTGTAAATTTCACTGCTTGTTAATTTTCCTAGACACACTCCGATATCCAGCGATACATGAATTCAAACAGCAAAGGTAGGAACTGTGCAGGTTCGCTGTACTGTCAGTTTCTTCCCCTCACCATGTGTTGCCTTTGTCTGTTCTTCTCCCTCTTTAATCTGCTGTTGCTTTGACATTTTCCCCCAAAGTTCCAAAATTATGCAACAGCATACAAAACAGTAATTGCTGCTCCTGGAATTCGAGGAAATCACCTCCAACACCTAAAATACCTCAAAAAAAGGAACAGCTGTTACAGCCGGAAATCTTTCCCACCAAATACACTACTTCCATTGGTTGTCCGTGGTCTATGCTGCAAGAAACATCTTCAAATATTTCCGACGTTTGTCACGCATGATTTCTCTGTCAGAAATGCATTGTGATTCTCTGCAATTTTGCTGTTCATTTCTAAGTACCCAATATCAAATCTTATATAATGGATTCCAACTCTTTCCCTGCATATGTTTAATCAATTGGTCTGCAGTCCTCCACATCATCTCTTCTTCCCTGTGTACATAGATGGATCATGTTTACTACCTTTCAGTTATCTACAATGTCTATAGCCTTTGCAGGATCTGTAAGAAAATAAATCACAGTCACCGACAGTTCAATAAATATGCTGTTTTTTTCTGGTATTTTGATATGAAGTATATCTGGCCCATCAGACTTAGCAATGATCAATCTAGCTCAATTTTCAAGAACTACCTTGTTGCTGATACGCATTGACTTTATGACTTTAGTTCCACAAGTACCATGTGATCACTTGCTTTACACAGAGATTTCCTGGCGCTTCCTCCATGAAGACAGATGCAAAGTAGCTGGTTAGGTTCTCTGCCATTACGTTGTTCCCCTCAATAAATTCTCCTCGACCTTACAAGTTTCCAACGTTGCTCTTGCTTTTGTTTTCTTTGGATATGGATCGTAGATTTGAGCAGTCTGTGTGTTTCCTGTTTGTTTGTATTCTTGTTCTTTTTGATTTCCTTCAAACTTTCTTCGTCCTTATTTTCAGAAAAGTAAATCTCTTTATATGTTCGGGTTTGCACAATATCTGGAATTCTTCTGAAGCTGCTTCCTTAGATTTAATGCAATCATTAATTTCTTACGTAAACCATTAATGAGTCACCTTCCCTTTCGTTAGTGTTTGTAACTTAGTGAAATGTACATTTTTTCAGACTTTACAGTATTTCTATCACTATCAGCCAATGTATGTCTCACACTAGATGTCATTTTGTATTTTTCCAATTCACTTGACACTCTAGCCTTCGGGTTTCCATGATATTTGAGTGTAATGTTCAAACATTCTATATTGCTTGCAGGTGCCTAGTAAAATGCAACATATTAATGTCACGATTGCCCAATAGCTGCATTAGAGCACAGTAAGTAATCAGTCCTTCTGACCACACAACATCACGCCCGAAATAACCTGCTCTCTAGATTGGTTCACAACATACTCTTCAATCTACCTCATATACACTTATGAAATTTATTTTTTACAGTACTAGCAATCAGTTAGTTAAAGCAGTTTAGATGCAATTTTAGATCCAGTATTACTGCAGCACCCACGATATTTGCATATCTAATTTCCAGAGAATCGGATGCACAAAGTTGCACAACAGTTTTGGTTCAGATATGTAAGACACCAATGTGTGTTCCTCCTTGTTGTTTGCAAGATCCTGCAATCCGATTCTGAAGAAGCTGTGGGATGTGCTCTGTGGTGTTACTCGTGATAGACGTGGACACGAGACGAGGCTCACCCCGATGCTGAGATGATCTGAAGAAATGCCCATCAATACAGGACAAGCAACAATATCCTTCCCCGCTCTGCCAGGACAAATGTCTCCGTATTCTCTCTACTCCCTCACACTCTGTATTTATCTGTTACAGCACCTACCCCCGAACAAGGCTCTTGCTCCACCACTCTCACCTTTGAATGCAACACTCTCTTTCCTTCACTCTCTCTGTCACTGAAAGCAAATCAAGATTGAATTTGTTTGTTTCGCCAACATTGAACCAGTGAGACAATTTGATGCTGAGGACATAAAAATGCGATTATTTGGAAAATTAGGGCGAGAGCAGATGCTATCGAGACGGAAGAAGCCTGGGGATCAACCATCATGCCCCACAATAAATTAGGAAATACTCACTAACATATATATTTTCTCACATGAAACCTATTCACAGTAAAACAAAATACGACGACCCAGGGAATTCAGCAGCCAGGAGAGTAAGATCACAGAGGACGGCAGTGGCTGTGTGGTTTTGAAATTAACTTGATGTAATCTTCGTATGTGTCTTATTGAAACAGCATATTGTTAGAGATTTGGGGGCAGTTGTGGGGGATGGGTTGGTTAAAAATGTAAATAGTTGTGGCGAAATGTTAACTTTTGCTGTTAAAAATAAATTGGCGTTATTTTCTTTAAAAAGTGGAATTTGGGAGTTCTCTGTCACTCATATTCTAATAGATTACGAGGTGAGGTGAGCTCTCCTGGGTGTTTGGTTTAATTAACAGATGCGTTCACCACCATGTCGTAACACTTGCAAAGACCAACACAGAGAAAAAAAAGAGTGAGAATGCTAAATATGAGGGTAAGTAAGCCCGTCATGTAAAGAAAGACTGTAAGAGCTTCTTTCGATACATAAAGGGAAAACGAGAGGCAAAAATGGGCATCTGATCGCTAGAAATTGACACAGGAGCGACAGTAATGTGATACAATGAAATGGCTGAGGAGCTGAAAAATTACTTGGTGTCACTTGGTGTCACGGTTGAAAACGCGAGTAATATCCCAAACATTGAAAAGACTTAGTGGACAGACCTGAGTAAGGTGGCCATCACCTAGGAGAAGGTGCTGGGAAAACTGAATGGCCTGAAGGCAAGTAAATCAGCTGGACCAGATGGACTGCACTACTGATTTCTAAGACAGATAGCTGATGAGACAGTGGAGGCGTTGGTGGTGTTCTTTCAGGAATCCCTCGAAGCAGGGAGATTCCCAGAGGACTGGAAAATCGCTAACGTGATACCAATGTTTAAAAAGGGAGTAAAGCAAAAAAATGGAAAATTACAGACTGATTAATCTAAATTTGGCTCTGCGTAAGATCCTGGAATCCATTGTGAAGGATGAGATTTCTGAATACTTGGGTGTGGATGGTGAATTAGGACAAAGTTAGCATGGTTTCATCAAGGGGAGGTCATGCCTGGAATATGTGCTAGAAAACTTTAAGGACGTAACGATCAACTTAGATGAAGGAGAGCCAATGTATGTCATCCACCAGGACTTCCAGAAGAGACTTTGAGAATGTGCCGACAGGAGGCTACTGAGTAAGGCAAGGGCCCATGGTGTAAGAGGCAATGCGCTAGCATGGATAGAAGTTTGGCTGTCTGGCAGGAATCAAACAGTGTCAATAAAAGTGTCCTTCTCAGGATGACAATCGGTGACAAGTGGTGTTCCATAAGGCTCAGTGTTGGGACCACAACTTTTCACTTTATACATTAACGATCTAAATGCAGGAACAGAAGGCATTCTGGCTACGTTTGAAGATGATACAAAGATAGATGTCGGGAGAGGTAACGTCGAAGAGGCAAGGAGGCTCAAGGAAGATTTGGATAATTTAGGATAATGGGAACAGAAGTGGCAGATGGCGTACAAAGTGGGAAATTGTGAGAACATGCACTTTGTTAGGAAGAATAAAAACATGGACTACCGAGAAAATTCAGATGTCTGAAGCGCAAAGGGACTTGGGAGTTCTACTCCAGGATTCTCTCAATGTAAACTTGCAGGTTGAGTCAGTAGTCAGGAAGGCAAATGCAGCGATGGAATTTATTTGGAAAGGATTTGAATATAAAAGCAGGGGCGTACTTCTAAGGATCTATAAGGCTCTTGTCAGACCATATTTGGAGTATTGTGCGCTGGTTTGAGCCCCATATCTCAGGAATGAAGTGCTGACCTTGGAATGGGTTCACAGGACGTTCACAAGAATGGTCCCAAGAATGAAAAGCTTAACATATGAGAACGTTTGAGGACTCTGGGTCTGTTCTTGATGGGGTTCAGAGGGATGTGGGGGGATCTAATTGAAACATACAGAACACTAAACGGCCTGGGCAGTGCGGATGGTGAGAAGACTTCCATTGGTAAGAGACACTAGGACCCAAGGATATAGCCTTAGAGTAAAGGGAAATCCTTTTAGAACGGAGGAAAGGAGTATCGTCTTCAGCCAGAGAGTGGAGAATCTATGGAATTCATTTTCACAGAAGGCAGTTGATGTCAGGTCTTTGTGTATATTTAAGATAGAGATAGTTAGCTTCTTGTTTATCGAAGGGATCAAGGGTTACAGAGAGAAAGCAGGAGAATGGTGTTGAGAAACCTGTCAGCCATAATTGTATGGTGGATCAGAATCGATGGGCTGAATGTCCTAACTTCTGTTCCTATATCCGTTGACCTTATGGCCGTCAGCCACAGTCTATTGCTACCCTCTCTTTACTTTGTCCCTCCTGACAGCAAAATGTGAATGTAAAAAATCCCTGAGATATCTTTACCAAACTTGGAGGATTCCTGTTGAGGATTAATGGGAATCGATCCACTGCTTGAAGGAAAGGAAATTCTGCCAAAACCAACTGTTCGAGGAAGAAGTCTCATACAAGCAGCTTGTTTGAGTAGAATAATGTCGGAGACAGAGTACCATTTGAAATGAGTTCAACTACTATGAAACTCTGGAAACTTTTTCCTATTACGTTTCCTCTTCAGACAGTGCGATTGCGTATGTGTATGTGTGTGACTCTGTGTCTCACATTTTCCGAGAGAATGACCTAGGTTACACTTCAAACCTGTCGTAATCAGTGGAGAAGTGGGGCTGGAAAAGGACACAGTGACCCTCCAACATTGGTCGGACCAGAAATGAGAAATTCGCACCAGCTGTACAAATGGGAATTCTCTTCCCCAGAGGTTTCATCCAAAGATGGCAGCTCAACATCACCATTTCCAGCGTAATTAGACATGGTCCATAAATGTTGGTCTGTCAACAACACCCACATTCCTGAACAAATCTTAAATTATAAACTGCAGCAGAATTAATTCGATGGGAGCAAGACTGGTAGATAAATGCCTGTTGCCTTCCAGAACTGTACTGCCTTTGTAATTTGGCTTTGTGTAGTTCCCTAGTATTGTGCCTGGGTACTTGTATTTATTCAAAGTTGAGTTTGTTCAACATTTGACAGACATGTGAATGGATTAAAATTATGGACAGACAGAAAAGTGCTGTGGAGACCACACTCAGATCAGCCATGATCTTACTGTCTGGTCGAGCAATGACAAAGTGTCTAATGACCCACTCTGGTTCCTCAGGTCTCTGTTCCTATGTTCCATTCAGTCCTTAAAACCATTTGTATAGGAGCAGATGGAGACCACTTGCTCCAAATACCTGGTCCACAGTATTACAGGATATCATTCAGTCCCTCAACATTGTGTGGTTTGCTGTGGGTTGGAAAATGTGATGGGAAATCCAAGCTAGATATGAATGTGGTCTCCCACCTCTTTAAAGAGTGTCTCATCTCTGCAAGTGGTATTTCATTTGTTGTTCATGTGGTACATCCAGATTCACTGTGAATATCGGGCCCATATCTCTCCCAGAGATGGCTCACAAAATACTTTTCTCTCACTGCCCTCAACATTCAATAGCAACACTTCCAGGAAAATTACAACCATTCATTTTCCAAAGACAGAATATGGGAACATAAGAAACAGGAATAGGTAATTTGGATGCTCACGCCATTGTATGCCATCATGGCTGACGTACTGTTGGCATTACCTCTTTTTTAATGAGCAATTCTTCACGCCCCTCAACAATCTCACAGGTCAAAAATCCATCTACCTCCTCTTTAAATATTTGGAGTGATCTCGCTCGCCTAACTTTCTAGACCTGAGAATTCCTGACAGTCACGACTCTCTATGAGAAGAAAACACTCTCCACACAGATACCATCACGTATTAACATTAACAATAGTGGTTAACTGACCTGCTTAGATAAGAGGGATTAACCCTGATATCAAGGCAGGATTTGACTGAAGATTTTATCCTCAGAGGCATTTAAATATCCAGAATCATGCATCCCGTGTAAAAATAAAAATACAAGCCATGGAATGTATCACATACTTAGTGTCTGTGTAGAACATAACGAGTAATTGTCTATCTATATCAAGTTTCAATGCAATGACCTCTTATTCTCTGACAGTGCTACAGATTAACCTTCACTCACCCCTCTTTTACCATCAGCACAGGGATTATTCTTGTGAAATACCTTTACACAGCCTCTATTCCAATGAGATAATTCCTTTTAAAGGAGAAACAATCTGTCCATTATACCCAAATACTGGCTCAAGCACACTCTCAGTGATGATCACAATAATTTCTTTCCCTCATTTAACGGTCTCCGTATCTTTATTATGATGTAAACCCCCATTCCTTCTCTATGCACTGCCATTGTTGTGGAATTTAAAAGTTCCTTACATCTGCATGTTAGCATCAGTAAAGCCAGCAAAAGAGGTGTCCGTGGAGATGAACATCACAATTGGGGAGTAACTCAGTCAGAAAGTCTGCACTTGAAATAGGGAATTGTCACCTACCTGAATGGAAATGAAATGTAGGAATAAGGAAAACAGGCAGACGAAGGGAGCTAACTTTACTTTTGTTCTTCTCTCAAGGGATGTGTGCAGCCATGGTCAGGCCAACATGCTATGCTGATCTTGAACTGAGTGGCTGGTTCAGCTGTTCCACGGACAGTAAAGGGTAAATCACATTGCTGTGGGTTTGCAAAGACTTGTCTGAGGAAGGATAACGCATTGACTTCTCTGAAGGACATGAAGCAAGCGGATGGGCCTTTTCTCACAAATGACGACAGCTTCAGTTCAATTACATCAATTTCCTTCAAGAGATACCAACAGATTATTATTCTGTGCCTCTAAATTATATGTCAATGACTTAAGCAGCATGCAGTGTCTGCCTGTCTGACAGAATCTGTGCAGTGAACAAGTTCAACATACTCAAGAACAATTATTCTGTAATTGACATGTGGTTAGAAAGGACTTGATAAATTGTATCCAGTTTTAACAAAGGCACAGTCGATGGTTTATTCAGAAGATGCACTGAGGCTCAGGAGGAGACAGGGATATCATGATGATGGTATTGGACAGGATTCGTGAATGTGGAGGATTTAGAAATGTAGATCTGTGCAGGGATAGAAGTATTATGGAGTTTGAGAACAGTCTGGTTCTTCTCACAGATTGGTGAGTTATCTGTCTTGAATAATTTGTTCGACATAATTTGTGAGGAATGGAATATTTCTTTGGAATTGAAAGTCTTGACATCTACCTTTCTAAATTTTAAATAATATGAACAGCAATTCAGTCCAACCTGGCTTAATGAACAGATAGAATGAAATACCAGGAACACCAACGATAGCAAGGATGCGATAGCTTGAATAACCAGCGATACATCATAGATCCGCAAAACTAAAGACATTCAAGGTTGAGAAAAGCAGTAAAGACCCCCAGATAAACTCCTGTCCATTGTTGGCAGATTCCAGGCTAATGTTCTCAGATTCTGATCCATTGTTGGAACATTCCAGTCTAATGTTCTCAGATTCTGATCTCTCCTCCCCTTCTCCATATGGAGTTGATGATGCCAGTTAGTGCTGTCGGTGATGCTCCCACTGATACTATGGGATAATACATGGAACTGAGGCCATAATTAATAGAAGAGGAAAGCCCTCCAGTTACACATTTAGGATGCACGGAGATGGACATCAATCACAGTCGCTGAACAAATACCTCCCGTTAACCCATTTCAATTCAATACGTTTTATTAAAATTCAAAATTATGATTAAAATTTACATATTCTGGAAGGGATATGTGGGGGTGACTGAGGGAACAAATGTTGGGTCTGGTAGATCAATCATGTGTAACCATTCAATCTGCCTTGGATATGGGAGCAATGCCAGAGGTTTATCAGAATATAAGCACGCTTCTCCATTTATAAATATAAACATAGATTCTGTATCTACTGATCAGGCACTGTAATATCAGTAAGACATTGAGAGAACTTTCATCATCCATCAACTGAGAAGAAATTATCCCTAAGACTACGTGCAGTTATAACAGACAACGACATGGCACCTAAGAGAGAATGGGGACTGCAGATGTTTGATAATTCAGTGTAGGTAAAGCATGGCGGTGGAAAAGGCACAAGAAGCCAGAAAAAAATCCGAGGAGCAAGAGAGTCGATGTTTCAGGCAGGACCTTTCTTCAGGACAGGAGAAGGAAAGGGGGGCTATGAGAAACTGGGTAATGGGATTAGGCTGTGGAAAAGTGATAGGTGAGAGAAGGTAGGAGGTGATAGCGATAGATCGGTGGGGAGTGTGGATTAGATGGGGGGAAGGAAGATGGGCATTACGTCTCCTCGAGAGTGCAGATGTGAGTCCGGCGATTGGATCTGGGATCTGGGTTGGTCAGGGGAGATTATAAATCAGTGAATCCAATGATCATGCTGTGTTTTTGCTGGCTTCCAAGGCAGAAGATGAGGTGTTACTGGTAAAATCCTAGTAAATATCTTCTGAATCCTCTCCAGCTTAATACTCTCCTTCCTATAACAGAACTGCACACAGTACTTCAGAAGAGGCTTTATTAATATCTTCCTAACTTCTAAACTCAAAGGTATGAGCAATGAAGTAACCTTAAACACCCTGCGCCACAAACTACAAAGAAATATACCTGTGCCCCGGGTCCCTCTTTTCTAAATAACTACCAAAGCCCAGCATTAATTGTATAAGCCCTCCCCTTGTTTGTTTTATCAAAATGCAATGCCTCACATGCATCCATGTTAAACTCCATCTGCCACACCTCAGCCCAGTGAGTGATATTACTGCCCCCTCACACTCCCCCTTCGGATTAACGCCAATCCCCTCTCCTTAAGGCCAACAGACATCAGCCTGGAGTTTCCCAAAGACGTTGAGCTTGGTTTGCCTTGCGCAGGCAGAAGGAGGCGTCGGTAAGCAAAAGCTGGAAAGGAAACAGTTGCCTTGTATCAATGAATGATTTTAGGAAGAGGGAAGCCAGATGTTCGAGATTTGAAATAGTGACCGGTGTTTTGGGACCACAGTTGTGCTCCTTCCTCATCTCTGGTGTTCAGTATTGATATCTACTCGAGATCTTTCATAGTGCTCAGTGTGTTGCAGGATTTCATCCCCTAATATAGGAGACTACTGATAATAGCCATTTAAACCAGGAATGATAGCCAAGCAATTAACGATCTTCATTGTTTATCTCAATGGCACAGCAAATGCACTCAACATCCTACAGTTAAGGCAATTAACTTGCACCTTTTTCAACGAGAAATGTCCCCTGTAAATTTTGGTAACGTTAACCGGAATTTAATAGATCCATAACTTAAAATATGACCCAAATTCTGGGCATGGTTTAGGCCTTGTTTAATGGATGGTGCCCACGTTTCTGAGGCGGAACTCTGGAGTCGATTCCACACCATGACTGTCTGATAGTGCCCCTATCACTGGAGAAGGTGGTGTGTATTTATGTCCTGTGGAGGTGTGTCACAGCATGTTACAACAGGCTGATGAATAAACACACAGAAACATCATGTTGCAGCTTTAGCGGCTAATGCTGAATGATAGAAGTGTCCCTATCATTGGGCAGGAAATTCCAGTTTTAAAGCCCACAGAGCTGTTTCATATTATGTCTGAACAAGTTGATTAAACTCTTCTTGGATTCGTGCCTTGATAGAGAAGGAAGAGGTACGATTCCTGAATTTTAGAATTTAGATGCAGGATGACTGAAAGCACAGCCATTCGTGTTGATTGGAGTCACATTTGCACTTTCTAGAAGTTTATAAAATGATGAAATGATGAATAGGGTCAGTGGTCAAGGGGCACCTGATGTACGTCTGGAAATACAGAGTAGACATCATTATTCATTTTGTGTTTGGAAAGCTGTAACTAGTGGAATTCTTCGGGGATCTGAGTGATGTCATCAAACAATTACAATCCATACCAATGAATTGGATGAAAGGGATGGAGCTCAGTTTGCACATGCACCAGGATAGTCATTCAATAAGATGTAAAATGGAGACAGACCGTCTGCAATGGCATACAGAGAGGGGGAGGGCAGAGCTACAATGGGAACAGACAGGGGGAGAGCAGAGCATCTGCAATGGGATAGAGACAGGGGAAGGGCAGGGCATCTGCAATGGGGTAGAGACAGGGGAAAGGCAGAACATCTGCAATGGGATAGAGACGGGGGAGGGCAGAGCGTCTGCAATGTGATAGCGACAGGGGAATGCGGAGCATCTGCAATGGGTTACAGACAGGGGAGTCCAGAGCGCCTGCAATGAGATACAGAGAAGGGAGGGAAGGGCGTCTGAAGTGGAATACAGACAGGGCGAGGGCGTAACGTCTCTAATGGGATGCAGATGGGGGACGGTAGGGCGGCTTCAATGGGATACAGACAGAGGGAGGGCAGAGTGTCTGCAATGGGATACAGATGGGGTGAGGAGAGCGTTTGCTTTGCGATACAGAGTAGGGAGGGCAAAGTGTCTGCAAGGAGATTCAGACAGAAGGAGGGCAGACAGTCTGCAATGGGATAAGCCAGAGGGAGGGCAGAACGTCTGCAATGTGACACAGACTGGGGGGAGGTCAGGGCGCATCAAGCAGACAGACAGAGAACAGTTGTGAGCCAGCCTTCACCAGAAAAAAATAACTGTACTCTCTCTCTCTATATGGGAATTTACTGTTTTGAGGAAAAGACCAAAGAGCAGAAAATGATTTAAATGCAAGGACAATGCAGACCTTAGTGGTACCGAGGGATTTCTGTGTTCTGGCACATTACTCACATCAAATTACTGTGAAGATGCAGCTAATGATTAGAAAGTAAATGGAATGATTCTGTTTCGTGCAAGGGGTGTTGGGAATGATCTTAGCGACACTTTTCTGCATCAGTACAGGGCTTGGCTGAGATCACATCTGAAGTATTATGTGTAGTTGTAATTGCCTAAATTAAAAAAAAACAAAATTGCTTTCGGAACGTTTCAAAGTTTTTTTTTCTCTTTACTCATTCTTGGGATGAAGGCATTACGTTATGAAGAATTAACAGTTCAGCCTGAGAATGAGGGTGGTTTTATAGACTATATAAGAACTTGAGAAGAGTGTAGTTGGTGAATACCGGATGGATATTTCTTCTTGTGTGGGAGAATAAAACTGGGGAAATAATTTCAGAATAAATCAGTTTGAAACGAAAGGTCATTGGACAGAAAAATTGAACTCTGACTTCTCTTCATACATGCTGCAAGACAGGCTGAGCTTATACAGTAATTTCTGTATTTGTTTAAGAATAAAACATATTCATCTTACCACAGATATTGTGAAGACATGAAACGCTTATTTTTTACATTATGCAAGCACATATTAACAGATCTTCAAAACAAGCAGGGCCATTTATTGTTAATGAATTGAATCTGTGTACGACAACAGCAATAATGCACTGACCTGGAGTCGAGAATGTGATGGTGACATATAGTTCTGACAATGTTCAAGGAGAGCTCACATGGTACAGCTTGGGGTCTGATAACGTTATTGATTTAACTTAGAGATGGAAAAAATGTAGCCTCTCTGTGAAGGGACAGTCTATTGCTCCCTTTCTGTTTCCCTGCCGCTCAGCACAACATGTGAGAGTGAAAATAAAACAGTCACCTTTCCCTCTCATGGAGGGTTCCTGATGATGATTCATTGGAATCTCCCCACTACATGAAGCAAAGCAATTCAGTCAAATCCAACTGTTTCAGGAAGAAATCCCATTGTCAGAAGATTGTGCGAGCAGATTAACTTCAGAGGTACTTATTCAGACTCGATAGTGAGGGTGACAGACAAGAGATTCTGTGTCTGCAAATGGGAATCGAGGATAGTGTGTAGCTTCCCACGTGCCAGGGTTCAGGATGTCGCAGAGCGGCTGTAGAACGTTCTCACCGGGGTGGGGGAGCAGCCAGAAGTCATTGTGCACGTTAGTACAAATGACACAGGTAAACATAGGCATGAAGTCAAGAGTAATTTCAGAAAGCTAAGAAAAAGGGTAAAAGACAGGACCGCGACAATGGTAATATCCGGTTTACTTCCAGTGTTCTGTGCTCGTGAGGGTAAGAACAGGAGGATATGGCAGATGAATGGGTGGTTTAAGAATTGGTGCAGGGGGCAGAGATTTAGATTTCTGGATCACTAGGATCTTTTGTGGGGCAGAGGTGATCTGTTCGGGAAGGACGGGTTGTACCTGATCTGGAAGAGGACCAATATCCTGTCAGGCAGGTTTGCTAGTACTACAAGGGAGGGTTTCAACGAATTTGGCTGGGGTTGGGGAGAGGTGGGATCCTCAATAGCAGGAAGGCAAGTATAAGGCCGGAAAGAGATACAGGAATCAGAAACAGTAAAGTGAAGAGACAGGTTAGACTGGAACACGACAGGCCGCAAGGAACGCCTGTTGGATTAAATTGCAACTGTTTCAATGCAAGATGGCTGACAGGTAAGGCCGATAAACTCAGGATGTGAATAGTTATGTGGGACTGGGTTTTATAGCTATTACTGAAACATGGCTAAGGGAGGGACAGGAATGGCAACTTAATGTACCAGGGTACAGGGACTTTATGCGGGACAGAGATAGCGGAAGGAGGGGACGAGGAGTTATATGTTTTGATTCAAGCGAGTAGCACAGCAGTAATCAGAGATAAAATAAATGATGGATCGTCCAGTGAGGATTTGTGGGTGGAGCTCAGAAGTAAGAAGGGAATGGTGATAGTATTTGGGTTGTTCTCGAGGCCCCCAAATAGTAAATGGGTAATTAGAGGAATAAAAATATGTAAAGAGATTGGGGAGACTTGCAGGGTCAATAGGATTGCCATAGGAGGAGATTTTAATCTTCCTAATATAGACTGGGAATGACATAGAATTAAGGACTAGATGGGCTGTATCTATTAAGTGTGTTCAGAATAGTTTCCTCCAGCAGTAAGTAGAGGGTGCAACTCGGGAAGGGACGAAACTTGACCTGCTCTAAGAACGAGGGCAGGACAGGTGACTGAGGTGTCAGTGGGGGAGCACTCTGGGTCCAGTGACCGTAGATGCATTAATTTTAAAATAGTTATGGAGAAGGACAAAACTGGTCCACATGTTCAAGTTCTAAATTGGGGAAAGGCGAACATTGATGGAATTAGACAGGAGCTTGTAGGGGTTGGTTAGAGGAGTTTGTTTGCAGACGAAAGGACGTCTGGCAAGTGGGAGGACTTTAAAAGTGAAATATCTACAGTTCAAGGTCTATATGTTCCTGTGAGGGTAAAAGGCAAGTTGGGAGGAATAGGGAAACCTGGATGTCAGGAGATATTGAGGCTTTGACCAGCAAAAAGGAGGCGTGTCTCACATCCATGCAGCTGGGATCAAGGGAATCTGTGACCATGTGCAGGGGATACAGGAGTTTACTGGAGATGGAAATCCGAAGGCCGAAAATATAGCCTTGCCTGAGAAGATTAGGGTGAATCCAAAGACGTTATTTAAGTATATTAAAATAAAAGGAATAACTAAATGAGAATATGACCCCTCAAGGTCCAAAGTGGACATGCATGTCTGGAACTGTAGAGGATTTGCGAGAGTCTCAATGAATATTTCTTCTCTGTCCTTACCGTGGAGAAATACATGAAGACCTGGGAGTTTAACAAAGGTCGTGGTGATATCTTGGGGTTAGTCAATATCACAGGAGAGGACGTGTTGGATGCATTAGAATGCATGAAGGTGGATAAATCTCCTGATCCTAAGCAGATTGATCCAAGAACACTGCAAGAGGCTACAGAAGATATTGCGGGGACCTGGTTGATATTTTTGCATCATCGTTAGCCACAGGTTAAGTGCAGAAGATTGGTGGGTAGCAAATGTTGTGCCATTATTCAGGAAGGGAAGCAAAGAAAAATCTGGGAACTATAGGCCAGGAAGTCGAACATCTGTGGTACGTAGGTTACTTGAGAAGACTCGGAGGGCTAAGATATACATGCATTTGGACAGACAGCGTTTGATTAGAAATTGCATTTTTTCAGATTCTCTACTGTATGGAAACAGGCCATTTGGCCCAACAAGGCCACACAGACCCTCCAAACAGTAACCCACCCAGTCCCATTCCCCTCCCCTACATTTACCCCTGATGAATGCACATAACACTATGGGCAACTTAGCATGGCCAATTCACTTAAACTGTACATCTTTGGATTGTGGGAGGAAAATGGAGCACCCGGAGGAAACCCACACGAACACAGGGAGAATGTGCAAACTCCACACGGAGAGTCTCCCGAAGTCGGAATCAAGCCCAGATCCATGGCACTACGACGCAGCAGTGAGCCACCATGCCACACTTGTTTGTTTTCAACACAGTTCAAACACAGGAAAAAAATCTAATCAGCCCTTCAGCCATGATGCACGTTCCAATACAACATACCATCGACAATATAATCTCCACTGAAAATCTCATATTATTTTTATTTATTATTGCTTGTTATTATTAATTTTCATAATTATTATTAATTGTTTTTTAGACTGAGCAGATTGCATGGCTTTGTGAATGGGAGATCACGCCTCACTTATTTGTTTGAGTTCATTGATGAAGTGAACAGTAATGTTGATACAGGCAGGGCGGGAGATGTCGTCTGTATGTTTTTCAGTAAGGCCTTTGGCAAGGTTACCATTGATAGGTTGTTCTGGAAAGATAGAATCGCATGGAATCCAGAGGGAGCTGGCAAATTGGACACACAATTGGCTTGATGGTAGTAAGCAGAGCGTAATAGTGGAAGGATGCTCTTGGACTAGAGGCCTGAGACACATGACGTTCCTCTGGGGTCAGTGCTGGGCCCATTACTGTTTATTATCTATGCCAATGATATTATTGAGAATGTACAAGGCATGATCAGTAAATTTGAAGATGACACTAAAATAGGTGGTATCATGGACGGTGAGGAAGTATATCAGAAATTGCAGCACGACCTTGATCAACTAGCGAAGTGTGTCGAGGAATATTTTTGCAAAGTTAGATCAAGGTAGGAGTTTCACGGTGAACGGTAAGGCCTTAAGGAGTGCAGCTGAGCAGAGGGTCCATGAACTTCAGGTACACCGTTCTCTGAAAGTGGAGTCACAGGTGGACATGACAATGAAGAAGGCTTTTGGAACACTGGCATTTATCAGTCAGCACATGGAGGAGAAAATTGGGATTAAATGTTGCAGTTATACAGGAGGTTGGTGAGGCTGCAGTTGTAGTGTTGTGTTCAGTTTTGGTCACATTGCGATCAGAAGGATATTTTACAATTGGAATATGTGCAGATGGAATTTACAAAGATGTTTGCCAGAAATCAGCAGTGTGACTTATAGGGAGATTTCGGACAAGCGAGAGCTTTTTTCTTTAGAGTGTAGTAGATTCAGCGGGATCCAATAGAAGTGCACAAGATTATGACAGGCATGGATAGGGTGAATGGACTCAACCTATTTTCCCAGAGTTGTGGAATTGAGGACGAGAGGCCATCAGTTAAAGGTGAGAGGGGAAAGAATAAAAGGAAACTGATGGAAACTGTCTTACACAGTGAGTGGTACACAACGGGAATGAAATGCCAGCGGAAGTGGTTGAAGCATTTATATTAACAATATTTAAACGTCATTTGGGCAAGTACATGGGCAGGAAAGGAAGAAAAGTCTATGGGCCAAGTGCTGGGAAATAGGGTTAGTGTGGATGGACATTTGGGTCAGCATGGGCCCGTTTGGGCCAAAGGGCCTCTCTCCATGCTGTAGCACTTGATTACTCTATTAAAGGAACAGCATTTGGGTCAAACTCCTGTTTTTCCTTTGGTCATAAGTTCGAATAATATTTGGACAAAGTTCTTTAAAGTTAACTTTGCCAATATTTTGCTCTCCAGTTTGTTATCAATCGTGTGTGTGTGTGTGTGTGTGTGTGTGTGTGTGTGTGTGCATGTATGTGTGTTTGTATGTATGTGTGTGTGTGCATGTCTCTGTGTGTGTACATGTGTGTGTATGTGTGTGTGTACATGCGTGTGTATGTGTGTGTGTGTGTGTGTGTGTGTGTGTGTGTGTGTGTGTGTGTTCCACTGTATTTTTCAAATGGAAGTATCAATGTACATATTTGCAAATCCATTCGTCATTCTTGTTTCCATCATAGTTGGAGGAATTTTGCTTTTGTCATAAACGTGTTGCTTTAGCAGATTAAAGAAATCGATCTGACTTGTTCCTAGCACTGACCCTGACACACTCTGAGAACTATATTCTTGGCCACATCACCATACTAGTTATATTTATTTTATGGAGGAGTGGGACGAGAAAAGGGAACTGCGATCCAAAAGCACATGAAATTAGACTCAGTGAGCCTAATGTCAGTGTAGAGGAGTTTGTAGGAGAGGATTCTGAGGAGTAGGACTTCCATCCATTTAGAAAGACAAGGACGGATTAGGGATAGTCAACATGGATTTGTGTGATGAAAATCATATCTCATTGATGTGTTTGAGTATTTTGAAGAGGTGACCACGAAGACTGAAGAAGGCACCGTTGTATATGTTGTTTACATAGACTCCAGCAAGGTGTTTAATAAGGTTCCCCATGGTAGACAGGTTAGTAAGGTTAGGTAACAAAGAATCCAGGGATAGATCACCAGTTGGATGCAAAATTGTCCTGAATGTAACAGATTGTTTTCCAGACTGGAGGCCTGTCGCCAGCGGGATGCTGAAAGAACCAGTGCTGAGCTCACTGCTTTTCATCATGGATATAATCGACTTGGATGGGAATATCGGAGGCATGGTCAGTTTACAGATAACATCAAAATCATGGTGCAGTAGACAGCGAAGAAGATTATCTCAGAGTACAACGGCACCGTTGACCATCAAAGGGCCAAGGACTGGCAGATAAAGTTTAATTTAGATATTTGTGAGGTTTTGCATTTTGGTAAGTTAAAGCAGGGTCGTGCCCTGGTGAATGTTGATGAACAAAGTGACCTACGGGTGCAGATTCATAGTTCCTTAAAAGTTTAGTCGCAGGTAGACAGGGTGGTGGACAATACAGTTGGCATGCTTGCCTGAATCGGTCAGAATATTGTGTATAGAAGTTGGGCTGGCATGTTGCGCTTGCACAGGGACGTTTGGGAGGCCACATTAAGAATACTGCGTACAATTTGGTTGGCTCTGCTAAAGAATTGATGTTGTTAAACTTGAAAGCGTGCAGAAAAGAATTATAATGGTTTTCTGCAACCTGAAGGTTTCATCGACAGGGAGAGGATGAACAGGTTGAGGCTTTTCCCCCTGGACTGTCGGATGCTGAGGGGTGACATGAATGTGGTTTATAAAATCATAAGGGGTATGGATAGTCTAAATGGCCAAGGTCTTTTCCCCAGGGCCGGTGAGTCCACAAGTAGAGTCACACGTTAAAGGTGACGTGGGAAAGATTTAGAAGGAACCTTAGGGGTAACGTTTTTCATGCTGAGGGTGGTGCATGGACAGAAAGTGCTGTCAGAGAAAGTGATGGAAGCGGATGCAATTACATGTTTAAATGCATCTGGACAGGTGCGTCAATAGGAATGCTTCAGAGCAATGTGAGCTAAATGCTGGCACGTGGGACTAGATCAGATTGTGATATCTGGTCAGCACGGACTAGCTAGAATTAAGGATCTGTTTCAACGCTGTATGACTCTCTAATTGAATAAGAGGGATGAGGAAAAATTCTAAAAAGGGCCTTTCAAGTGAAAATTCTCTTCCCCAGAAGTTTGAGATGCCTCTCTGATTACAAGAATTCAAAGCTGAGTTAGTTAAATATTTGACAGAGAAGTGAGTCACGGATAATGGAATACAGACATTAAAGTGGGGCTGACAACACAACCTGATCAGCCACAATCTTCGCACCTAGTGGAAAAAGCTCGAAGTATCTCATGACCCAATCCTGCTCCTCAGTCCCATGTTTCTGTGTTCCATTCAGCCCCTAAAACCTGCTAGACAGGATCAGTTGGAGATCACTTGTTGCTATAAACTTGTGCAAGAAACAGAGGCTACCATTCAGTCCCTTAATACTGTCACATACGGTTTGGGGTGATTTGGAAAATGTAATTGGAAATCCCAGAATGATTATGTAAGTGAACCCTCATCTCTTCTTACAGAGCTGCCCCTCTCTGCAACTTGTGTGTCATTTATTGGTCATGTTGCAGACCCAGATTCATTGTGAATACAGTCCCCGTACCTCACCCAGAGATGGCTCACAAAATTCTCTGGTCTCCCAGGCCACAACATTCAAATGGACCTTCCAGGAAAATAACACCCACTAACTTTCTAATAACAAAATGTGAGAACATCAGAAACAAGAGCATGTTGTTCACCTCCCCCCACCGCCCCCCCTCCCACCCCCACGCCTGCCTTGCCCTTCTCTAAGATCGTGGCTGATCTGCTCTTAGTCTCAAATCCTCTTTAACGTCCAAATCTTCATAACTCTCAACTCTCTGACGGGTCAAAATCCATCTCCAACCTCTCCAAACACATCCATAGAACACAGAACATTGAACAGTAGAGGCCCTCGACCTTCGATGTTGTACCATCCGTTTATCCTACTCTAAGATCAGACTCACCGACATTCTTCCGTGCACTTTCTTCCATGTGCTTATCAAAGATTCTCCCAAGTTTCCCTCACATATTTGACTCTACACCCACCACTCTCTGTGTGAAACAACCTACCGCTGCCATCTCCCCTAAATCTTCCTTTAATTGCCTTAAAATTATGACCCCAGGTGATAGACATTTCTGCATGGTGAAAAGTCTCTGGCTATTCACTCTCTCTTTGCCTCTCATTGCCTTTTACACCTCTGTCAAGTCACCTCTCATTCTTCTTAATGCAAATGAGAAAAGCCCTAGCTCCCTCAACCTTTTTTCATAAGACCTGCTCTCCAGTACAGGCAGCATTCTGATAAATTTACTCTACACCCTTTCTAAAGCTTCCTCATCCTTCCAATAATGGGGTGACCAGAAGTGAACAAAATACATCAGGTGCGGTCTAACCAGGGCTCTACAGAGCTGCAGCATAACCACACGGCTCTTAAAGTCAATCTCCCTTCTAATGAAAGCTAACACGCCATTCGCTTCCTTAGCAACCCTATCAATTTAGGTAGCAACTTTGAGGTATCTATGGAGATGGACGCCAAAATCCCTCTGTTCTTCCACACTGCCAGGAACCCTGCCTCTCACCCTATATTCTGCAAAGCTGAGCTTTCAATGGGAATTACTTCACGCTCTTCCAGCTTGAATTCCATCGGCCACTTCTTAGCCCAGCTCAGCATTATCTCAGTGTCCTGTTGCAACCTACAAATGCACTGCAAACACCTATGTACCACTTTACAAACCTTCGTGTCATCGGCAAACTTACTAACCCACCCTTCCACTTCCTCATTCAAGTCAGTTATAAAAATCACAAAGAGAAGAGGTCCTAGAACTGATCCCTGCGGGACACCACTGGTCGCTTTCAGTGATCTAGCTCCCATAACTCTCTGTGCAAGAGAATTCCTGACATTCGCTATCCTCTGTATGAAGAAAACATTCTCTGCTTCTGCACCATGACCTACTCATATGAACAAAAGAGGAAACACGAGGGATTAGACAGATAGACTGGACCTGAACTCAAGGCAGTATTAGACTGAAGTTGACATCAAGGAGTCTGAGGAAAATCGAACTTAATGAGAATTGATTACAGTCTCTATACTGTTTGAAATCATTCACATCACAAGGGAAGCTGTTTATCATCAGTGGACATCAATCGTCTCAGCCGTGGGCCATCACTGCAAGAGATTCCCAGAGTAGCTCCTTCAGGCCAGGCATCAACAATTTCTCAACATAGAATCCTTACAGTGTGGAAGGAGACCATTAAGTCCATTGAGTCCAAACTGAGCAGAATTGAGGATATTCACTGAAGTTTACATAGTTTTCAGAACAAGGTGACCCTCCTCAGATATTGTAGCAGTCTGTGTCCATGTGCAAAAAAAAAAATTGGACACCATTCAAGATCGTGCTGTTAAAGTCTGGGTAACATTCATGTAACAGCACTGCTAGACACTGTACATTTCCACAGTAAAAGGTGAAGCTCATTCGGCACCTCAAACTTTGTTCACAAGAATATGTGGATGTCATTCAACCCATCAAACTATTGGACAAGATGTGTGATAGCTCAATCAGTCCCTCCTGCCAAATACACAGTAAGAGAAGGAATCTGCTCACTCCCTCACTTACACGAGATCAGAAAGAGAGTGTTTTGCACCTGGAGTTACTTACTGAGGGACAGAAAGCGATTATTCAGCTTCTCCATTCAATAACCCAGGAACAGGAAGGTGTCAGAGATGCTCCAGCTTCACAAACAAATGGAACAAGGACTAAACAGATAGACTGCACCAACTTGTTCCTCGTGGCTTAATTACTCATAGTACGTATGTATAACTTTAACATGGTTTTCTGACAGTAGGAATGAAGCCAACTTTTTTCCCCATTCACCAAGGGGTCTTGAATCTCCAAGATAGTAGACCCATGGTCTCCATGGACGTCAGAATGTGGTGCAGAATTGTTAACTCTTTCAGATTGATGGTATTGTGACTGCTCACAGGATTGTGTCCAAAGTGACATTCAATTCAGTGTCACACAGTAATCGTGCATTAAAATGTCAGGGTTCATTCAGAGCCTGTACCTCTCTGTCAATGGACGGGAGGGTTCTGCACAGGCATGCAAACTATCGGGAGTCAATTATCCAGTTAAAAATACGGAATTTCACCCTGTTCAGCTTTTTTGGATGTAATGAGTATTCGTCTATAGCCATCAAGTTTCAACTTCTTATTCTCTCACAGTGCTACCCATTAAACACAGAGTTATGTCCTCTCTCCGCATGGTGCCATCATATCAGGGTTTAGTCCGTTGAAACTCCTTTGCATTTTATTGGTGACAAATAGATCATTATTGATAGCACTGACCAAATATGTACACAGTGCTATAAAATACTCTCTCAACAAAACACACCATTAGGAAAGATGGACTAACTCTGGCTCTTTGTACGAAGAGCCACATATCATTTACTTCCTGTCCCGTATGAATTCTTTTAGTGATTTATAACCAAGGACATTCAGGTCCTTTTCAATAACAGAACTTCCCAACCTATCGCCATTTGATAAATATAAATGAGAATCATAATATTTGCTGTACCCAGCTGAATCATTTTATACGAAGCGAATCACTATTTCCCAAGCACTAATCCTTCTGATACCCCAGAAGACTTCCACCCAGAGAAAAACACTACTCCCTTCATTTTGCCCATTATCCAATTTTTGATCCATTTGGTGTATTCCACCCCGACCTACCAATGGACTCTAACATTCCCCACTCTCCAGTATTCAACCGTGTCAAACTTTTTTGTGAAAAGTCAAATACTCTGCTCCCATTGATTCTCAGTTGTCGATATCACAACGGACAATCTCCACCAACTCCAGCAGGTTTATCAAAGATAATTTCCCTTCCCTGAATTAAGGCTGACTCTACCATGTCACATCATTATTCTCGAAGCCTCCAGTTGTTACGTTCCTTATAAAATGTTACAAGGTGTTTCTCACAGCTGATGTAAAGCTGTTTATTTTCCTGATTTCCCTCTACATCCTATTTTAAATATTTAGTTAAAAATCACGCAACACCAGGTTATAGTCCAGCAGGTTTAATTGGAAGCACACTAGCTTTCGGAGCGTCGCTCCTTCATCAAGTGGTAACGGAGGGCTCAATCCTAACATACAGAATTTTTCGCAAAAATGTACAGCGTGATGTAACTGAAATTATACATTGAAAAATTGACTGTCTGTTAAGCCTTTCCTCTGTTAGAATACCGTGATAGTTTCACTTCTTTCATGTGTAATTCACAAAACATTTTTAAAAAGTTGCATTGTCTGGTTAGCTGTTAACTATGGTGATAGCTAGACAGTATGTTGAAGGTGTTGGCCCCCTGTGTTCTCTCTCAATGCCGCGATGTTTCGGGGTCACCATATGTTTGGGTCTCCCTGAATGGACGCAGCAGCTGATAACACAAACTCAAAAAAAGCGTCCATAGAACCTCTCTTTCCGCTGTAATGACAGAAGCAATCAAATCCTCACACACACGGTGCACCCATTTAGTGTTGAAAATGATTCTCTTCTTAGCAGAAAAAGCCGTTACATCTCTCCACCGTCCACACTCAAAGTCCCTCTCTCCAGAGAAGCAGGCGACAATGTAACATTACATTTCTCTGTATCTCAGCAACTATAATGGCAGTACTTGTATTGCAGATGTCGTAGATCACCACACTTAGAGAAGAAGGGCAGAGGGAATATTACTCAGTTTAAACAGGGACACATCAAAATTAATATGATATTCATGAATATGTGAAAAGGGGAAATCTGAGAATAAGCTCTCATTTTATTGTCCTTCTGGTTCATCATCAGCTGTCCCTTTGTTCGCTTTTCATTTCTCTCTCTCTCTCTCTCTCTCTCTAACTCTCTCTCTCTCTCACCCGTCCATCCCAGATAGAAATAATGTTATTTCCCAGTTGCTTTCAGTTGTGATGTTGGGTCACTAGATTCGACACTTTATCTGTTTTTTTTTTCTCCTGAGAGACGCTGCCATAGTTGCTGAGATTCTCCAACATTTTCAGACACTGGAGAATTTTATTTCAGATCTCCATCATTTACAGTTCCTTGGTTTATTTCACCTTTAATGCTGTTGTTTCACAGATTGCCAGCATCACTGGCAAGGGCAGCGTTTGTCATCCATCACTAATTGTCGTTGACTGCGAGACCATTTGTTAAGACAGTATGGAGCTAATCTTTTTTTGTCACATGTAGTTTCTTTACCAAAGGCTATCAGTGAAATAATAAAAGAAATCCTGATTGTTTATGATTGCCGTTTGTGAATTGAGGTTTCATCCCAATTGTTTCCATTCAAATTTAAGTTCTAACATCAGCTGTGGGAGGATTTTAAAGAATGCTTTTAAAGTCATAACTGGTGCCTGTGAATTGCATCTAAATTACACGGCCAGTGACATTATTACTCTGATATGAGATCACTATTTTGAAATAATTGGAGAGACAAGAAAAAGTTTGTGGTCAAAATATTTGTAACTGGAAGAGTTGTCAGAAAAGAACTGGAGCCGTAAAACATGAAGTTATGAAGGAGGCAGATGATGGCTAATTCAGCAACAGCACTGAGGTAGAGTTGGAGACTGGGGATATTATAAAGTTAGGTGTAGGCAGGTTTGATGACAAAGAGAATACAGAGTCATAAAACAGTACAGGGAAAAAGGGAGACTCAACGGTCTGAACTGTATTGTTCCTTCTTTGATGTTTATGAGTGAGGAGTCTGATATTGATGTACATGAAGTGGAGTTTGTGACTGAAACAGAAGATAATAGTTAATGCGTTTTTAATATATAAATAATCGAAATAGCAGTAACCAAAACCATCGTTTATAAAATGGCCATAAATTGGCTTACCAGGAACACTGCTAATAGCGAGGATGGGATAATACCCAGCTTGAATAATCCACAACTCTATCCATGCCCAATCCTGAGAAAGTTTCTAAAGATCCGCAGATAATCTCCTGTCCATTGTTAGAACATTCCAGTTGAATACTCTCAGATTCTGATCCATTGTTGGATCATTCCAGTCTATTGTTCTAAGATTGTCTTCCTCTCCATAACTCTGTAGCTGCTGATCCCAATCACCTTGAGGATGCTGCTGCCGCTGATACTATGTGAAAACAGGTTGAAGAAAGGCTCTTATTAATAGAAGAGGAAAGCCTCCAGGGACACAGTTAGGACCATGAAGACTGACATCAATCACAGTCACCGAACAAACAGCTCAATTTCACCCCTTTCATGACAATCATGACAAATGGCCATAATAATTTGTCTTCCTGAGATGTTGACGTTGCTGACTGTCGGGCTAATGGCACGTCACGAATTATAAAGTTAGAAGTGAGGCAGAGAGATAATGCTTTCTCTTCACTAGCGCAGTGATTCTCCTCTGTTTTGGCAATGTAGGAATTGCTCGGCTCCTGAGGCTGTGTCTGATTACCAGGCCTGCTGCGTCCTTTGGCGTTATGTATTTCTATTAATTTTGACATTTATCTTACCGACATTGCATGGCTTAGGTGGGGTTAGGCATTTTTGACAGACCTACTACAGCTGTATAGACGGTGTAGATACAGTCCATTCCTTGTTGTCCTTGCAGCCGCGGCCTGGTCCTGTAGAGTGATGGTCAAACTCTCACTGAACCAGAATTCTTAGTTTTACATTTCACCAGTTATTGCTGCGGTCTCAGCAGGGGTGGAAGGCAGAAAACCTCTCCCAACTGCTGCACACTCTGAGATTTCTCTCAGAATTGGCTTTTGATGTTCATTCCTCCTGGATTGGAGAACTGCAGGTCAGACAATATGTTTCCTCGATTGGTTTTTGGACAAGTGTGAGTTTCTAGGATGTTACCATATTGGAGCCATTACTGTTTAATAATTAAATAACCTATTAATCTGTTACGTTTTCCAATAAATAAAGTTATTACAAGTTCCTCTTTTTTTGTCTACAGCGTTTGAATAAATTGCGTTTTGCTTAATGTCTAGTATTTTGATCAAACGTATTGCATCTGAAACACAGCGCCTCACAATTACTTTTAAAATAAGAAAACGTTGGGGTCGAGACGACCTACGTCATATATTATGAGAGGGGTCTGTTCAGGTCCATAACAAGAAGGACAGATAATCATGTTTTAATTGGATACTTATTTAATGGACAATAAGTTTCAGGAACACGGCGTTTGACAGCGGAATGCACCGAGCTGGATGAGTGATAACTCTATCAGGAATTATATCCTATACACAATCCACACGACAGTTCCAGCCCAGATATGTATATAAGACCAGATGAGATATCTGCTCAGCACGGAGTACTGTGCAGACCATGTTCAGTACAACTCAGCAATCTGTCCAGAATGGAATACTGTGCAGCTCTCAGTAATCCACTAGCTGTCTGTCCAACATAGAGAGGAGTACAGACCACACTGGTGCATTGATTGTGAAGCCTGGACAAAACGGTTTGTCCAACATGGGCGTTATGTGGCCCACACCAGGGTCTTCCTTTGTAAACGCGGACATGTTCAATTTGAGGAGCTGTACTGTGAATAGCAGTGAATTCATCTATTACCCTCCCACCATGCAGAGCTGTGTGCACCACCCTTGTGCATTTTTCAGTAACACTGTGCTAGATCCCTGCCCAGTGTGGAGAAACTAGCAGCCCATGCTGGAAGTGACAGGATATGCAGCTCCCGTCCATTTACAGCTCCATACCTCCGTTGTACGATGGCAAGGGGTGTTGTGGGTGTGATGACTGAGAATGATGACAGAGGAATCAGTTAAAATGCCAACAAACAAAAGCATTTTGTGAAAAAGAGAAAGAGAGATTGAGAGACAACTTCATGGAAGATGACAGTTTTCAGAATGCTGAAATGAAGATATTTCGAGACCATCCTATAACCAGAGCCAGTATTCTCAGGAATGATGGGTGAATGGGAGATTGGTGTCAGTTCAGATGATGGAGTATTTTGGATAAGCATTTGTTCTGCAGCTTTATAACTGGGAGTGAGGTCAGCAGAGTCTATGACTCATTGGGCTGAATTGAACAATAGTTTGTCTCAGTGCCATTTTCATTGAGTGTGACAGAGGGATTGTCTGTACGAGGTTGAGCTACTTTCCTGGTGCTATCTTATGGAACTCACCTCATTAACTACCCGCCCACCCCATGGTGTCCCACTCATTCAATGGTGCTCCTTCTACTGCATGCAGCACTCTCTCTCTCTCTCTCTCTCTCTCTCTCTTGCGCTCTCTCTCTCCCCCTCTGTCGCGCTCTCTCTCTCTCTCTCCCCTCACCTTTGTAATACCCCACATGGCGATAGAATGTTCTGAAGAATGCCAATTATGGAATGTTCCAGATAACGTTATAAGTAATTCCAATTTTCAGAAAAATGACAGTGCCCCAGTATGTAATACGTAAGGGGAAGGAGCAGAGATGTATGTTGTTAAAATCGCATACTATTCAAATCCATCATGAGACCATTCAGCTATTTAAACGTGCTCTAGTATTAATAACATCGGGGGTGATCTGATTGTGCCCTGAGCTCCATCTTAGACGAGCTTCAAGCATTCAACTCCTTGGGTTTATGTTACTGACCAGACGACACTCAAGAACTTTTACCCCGGTTTTCTTCAAGCACCAGTTCGAAGCCATTTCCCAACGGGGACGGACACTCCTAACAATATATTCCACCAGCGTTATATGTCTATGTAATGGTAAGTACATTTTAACAGACCAATCAAAAATATACTCTTATTTTATGGTTATCAATATCAAATTACAATTGATAATACCGGTCATTTCGCTTGTATCACCTTATCGTATTCAGCTAAAGATAGCTTCTAAACACTTTTCTCATTACAACATACAAATCATAGCAAAGGACATTTTTATCCTCAGCCATTATCTTGACCGTTCTCTGAATTGTACCATTTTCCTTGTTATGAAAACTTCTATTGCCCTTTGTCTGTGACTTTTTCGGTATGTAGCAGTTACAGTCTCCCACGCAGTTGGCTGGAAGGCTGGTTTGCGATGCACAGGGAAACCAACAACCCAGGTTCAATTCCCCACACTGACAGAGGTTACCATGAAGGGGACGCTCTCTCAAACTTACCCCGTCACCCGAGGTGTGGTAACCCTTAGCGTAAACCAACACGAGTGGTCTCCCTCTCTATTCAAAGAGCAGCCCCATGGTCCTTTGAAACTGTATTCTATCACTGTTAACATTTTAAAATGTTATCCATGTCATCATTTCGTTTTGCCTTATATTCCTGGATGTAATGGAGCAGTGTTATTTTGTACCACTGCCAGCATTACCCCCACATTATACATTCCTGCCCATTTCCCCAAACTCCATGACTCCGTCGTTATTTATGAACCTTGCGGTCTGTGGTTCAAAACAATTCAATATCTCTGCCTCCAATTATCTGCAAAAAAATAACAAATTATCAAAAACAAAATTAACGTCATATCTGTGTGTCAGAATTTCTTTTGTGTCCTTACCTTAGAAAGGATATAATTACATTGGAAGCAGTTCAGAGATGTTTCACTTCACTGCGATGAAGAGCTTATATTACGGAGGCTTTAACAGGTTACTCTTGGAATGAGACATGATTTGATTTAAACACAAAAAACCTTGAGGACAGTGGATCAGGTAAATACACACTGGGAGTTATTATAGCCCAAACTTGTGTCATTTTCAGAGAACTTCGACAATGTTGAAGCATGACCTTCTGTAATCGAGTCCACACTGACCCACTGAAAAGCATCCCAGACAGCCCTTCCCCCACTTCGTAACCCAGCTTTACCCATGACTAACCCACCTAACCTACACTTCCCTGTGCACTATGGGCAATCAGGCATGTCTGATCCACTCTAAGTTGCAAATCTTTAGATTGTGGGGGGAAACTGGAGCACTGGGAGGAAACCCACACAGACACGGGATGATTATTAAAACTGCACATAGAGGGTTGTCTAATGTTGGAATTAAGGTCAGCTGCTTGGTGATGTGAGGCATCAGTGCTGAACACAGATCCACCATGCTCCTTGTTGGTTAAGAAAAACAAACTGTCTGACTGTTCCTGTCACTGAACCTGACGCAGTCTGAGGCCTTTATCATCAGCCATATCACCAACCTGGTTACATTTAAAATTTGTTGTGAGTAATGGAGGAGTGGGACTAGAAAGGGAAACTGTTGACACCCTCCAACCTCAGTCAGAACCAGAATGAGGAGAAATTCACAAAGTGCAAATTTATTCAAGTGGGAGTTCTCTTTGGAGTGGCTGAATCTTGTTTATATTATATCGATGCAGGATTCGTCTGTTTTTCCATAGACAAGTGAATCAGGGATAATTGTGCATGGAGAGGAAAGAGCAGCTGGGAACACAATGAGATGAGCCATGTCCTTATTTAATGATGGAGTAGTGTCAAAGGGCCGAAAGGCCCAATCGTGTCTCTCAGCCCTATGTTCGGATGTTCCATTCAGCCCTTCGAACCTGCTATAGAGAGGCAGATCGAGGTCATTCCGATAGTTAGGTGTAATTTCAAAAATGTACTTGGAAAATTCAGGCTGAGTCAGCAAGTAACCCCAACCCCCGAATCCCACTTTCCAGGCCTCCCCTCTCTGTATCTTCTGCTCCCCACTTGGGTTATGTTACAGACCCAGATTCGTTGTAGATACAGCCCCCATACCCCATCCAGAGTTTACTCAAAGAAATCCTCTACTCTCCCTGAATGCAACATTGTGCAATATGACTTCCAGGAAAACAACCAGTTACTTTCCAAAAGCATAACATAAGAACGAAAGAACTAGGAACAGGAGGGGTCTATTTGGCCCCTCAAGCCTACACTGTCATTCAATAAGTACATGGCTGATCTACTCCTGGGCTCAACTCCACTTTCCTGCTAACCCGTTGTATCCTTCAACTCGCTGATATGTCAAAAACCATTCCACTCCGTCTGTAAATACATTTAGTGTCCCAGCCCCCACAACTCTCTGCGTTACTGTATTACAGATATTCACCTCCTTCAGAAAGAAGACATTTTTTGCATCTCAGTTTGAATTCGGTATACCTTATTCTGTACCTATAATCCCCGAATTTAAGACTCTGGCCAAGAGTGGACCCATATTCTCTACATTTAACTTTCAGCCCTCTCTGAATTTTGTAAGTTTCATTAATATTTCCCTCATTCATTTCCGGCACAATAAACAATCGCCTCACCAATTTAGATGTACTCAGTAATTCAACCTTTTCATCCGAGGAATCTATCTAATGAACCAACCTAGTTACTTGCTTCATCAGCATGCTGACTTTATGTTTCATACACAGAAACACTCCAATCCCTTTGAACTGCTGTTTTTTGGGAGTCATTTTCATTACTTAACAGCCTGTCTTTTGATTCTTAGTGTCATCCACAAACGCAGATGTATATTGCAGTCAGCTTCCACCGTCAGGCTATCAGTATAGATGGTCAATACCTCATGCCATTTGTGGTACTCCACTGGATACATTTTATCATAAAGATCTATTAATCTTTACTCTCCAATTTCTATCTGTTAACCAATCGTCACTCTATGCAAATATATTATCGGTCATATTATGAGCTCCTGTATCATGTAAGAAACTTTATTTTATGATACCTTATGGAAAATCTCTGGAAAGCCTTAAGTCTGCAGATTCCCTTTCATCAAGTCAACTTGTTACATTCTCAGGGGTATCCAGATAAACTTTGCATGTTTTTTTTTATAGATCCTCTTTCATAAAACCATGCTGACTCTGCCTGAAGCATTTCTAAATACCCTGCAACTCCCTCCTTAGTAACAAACTCTTGCAGATTCCCAGCAATAATGGTGAAGCTAAGTGGTTCCTGCTTTCAGTCTCGCTCCTTTCTTGAAGACAGGTACCACATTGGAGGTACTCCAGTTTCGCTGGAACACTCTTGTAATCCAGAGAGTTATGGAATATATTACACAGTGCCACCAGTCACTCTGTAACCTTTTCCTTTAAAACCAGCTATGAACTTCTGCTGACCTGTGCCGCCATACATTTCTCTACTTGTTTAAAATAAAACCTTGTTCCTTTTGTTAGAACTTCCCTACTAATACCATTTTGTTTACAGCATTGAATTATTTAAAGTGCTTCACCTTGTGACGACCAATGTAAAATATTGGTGTAAATTACATGCAAATTCCCTCTGCGAAATTCCCCCATCACACCCTCCAAATATCCTTAATATGCTTTCATGACTTCATTTCCACAAAAAGTAACGCACTCATCCGGAATTTTTTTTTTGTTGTAAACACAGAAATGCTCACACTGATTGTTTTTATATTTCTTGCCAATTTACTTCCCAAATATCTTTTCTTTCTTTTCCCTCACTTTCTAGATTCATCCACCCATATCACCCACACACAGATCCTTAGGTCCAACTTGTGCATTCTGACCAGGTTTTCCAAACTAAACTAGTTCCACCTGCTTGCACTTGGCCCAAATGCCTCTGTATGTTTCCCATTAATATGTTTAACCAACTGTCTTTTCAATATTGTAGCTGTATCTACCACTTTTCCTCTGGCGCACTCATTCCATGCACACATCACCCTCTGCATGAAAAAAGTTAAAAATGACACAACACCAGGTTATAGTCCAACAGGTTTAATAGGAAGCACACTAGCTTTCGGAGCGACGCTCCTTCATCAGGTGATTGTGCGAAAAAGTTGCTTCTTCGTCCCTTTTAAATCTTCCCTTTTCACCTTAAAGCTACGTTATCCGCGTATGGAATTCACTATCCTGTTGAAAAGACGTTGGCTATTCAACCTATCCATGTCTCTCATGATTTTATACACTTCTTTCATTTCAACTTCAACCCCCTACACTCCATCTGATATTAACTGCAAGACCAAGCATTTAAAAATAATTACTGCAAAGTTGAAGCAATATTAAAAGCGAATGGTAAACAACACTCAGCCCAAAACTTCATACCGTGATTTGTTTTTCTCCATATTACATTAAAAAGGCAGCATGAAACTCTTACTAGTACCAATAAGACGTCAAGCACCTGAATCCCTTTGTCTAAAGAGGGCGAAAATCTTTACAGTGAAAACGCATCTCTGCCCAAATCTATGTAATATCACATAGTCAACATTCTTCCTTCTGGTCTCCCTATGTGGTTGTGCCTTCTTTAGCTTGCACTCAATATAGAGAACTCCTTTCCCCAACTCACGTCTAAATTTATACACATTTTACATCATCTTCTCATTCACTACTGATAAAAGCCCGATTTATCTTTTGCCACACCATCTTTACACGGTCATCCATCCGCCACCTCTGATAAGGGATTAAAAAGCCCATTTCCCAAAGATTTGCTATTCTGAACAAGCGTCACACTGGACTTGAAACTATAACTCCGTGTCTATATCTTTCAAATGCTGCCAGACCTGCTGAGTTTCTCCAGAATAGGCAAAGCACAAATATTTAATTAAACAAACAGCGATGGATAATGGAAATAAAAATACAAAAATTGCTGGACGATCTGGGAGCTTTGTGGAAGTGACACTTAGCTGAAAGATTAACTCTGCATTTACTCCAGAATATGCTGCCAGATCTGCATAGGTTTTTCAGCGATTTCTATTTTGGAACAGGTGCCAAAATTGTGTGTCAAAGCTGCTCATACGCCCTGTTCAGCAGGGACTTCCACACACCAGCAAGTGAACGATAACACAAGGTGCACAAATTCCTTGGTTCCACATGTTTGGCACCACTGATACGACAGAGCTCTTCATCATGGTCATGGAGAAAAACAGAGGGAAACACATTCACTTCAAATACAGAAGATGGCATTGCGGGAAAGGAAAAGATTCAGATGAATACGTTGAAGTGTTTGAGTAATGTAACAAATTGGAGGTGTGACACCCGGCAGAAACCCTCAGCAGAATGAGAATATGAAAATGGTAGTGTTACCACAACAGAAACCAGGTTAGGCCACTGAGTACAGGGCTGATGGGTGAATGGGTCTCGATGTGAACTGCAGGACGGTCAGGAGAATGGAATCGCAGATATTGCAGTTCAGACTGGTCCTATCATGAGATGTTGTGGACAACAGCAGCACCAGAATCAGCATTGTAAACAATCATAATCTGCAACTGTTTACCCAGGATAATCCACTAGTCTACCATGAGCATCAAGCTGATCTATGGTTTCAGTGACGAATGAGGGGTGAACGTGCCAGAGTCAGAATCATTTGTATCTAAACGTAATGATAATCCATTAAAGCTACCACACTTGACTGGTTGGATTCCAAACATCAGGGCGAACATTTGGGAGAGAGGGAGATATTATCCCAAGACTAACATATCAGATCTAAGATTTGCAGTCCTGCCACATCCAGTCATAAATGTCAACGGACCATTAAAAAAACTTACTGGAGGAGAGGACTCCAGATATATCACCATCCTAAATAAGGGAACAACCCTGTACATCAGTGTAAAAGACAACAATACAGTGTATGCACCATCCTCAGCCAGAAGTGTTGCTTGGATGATGCATATCACCCTCGCCATGATGCCTATAGAATAACAGATGCCAGTCTTCAATCAATTCGATTTGCTGCACGTGAGATGAAGAAACAGCTGAACACAGTAGATACGACAAAGGCAATGGGCCGTGACACCATCCCTGCAATAGGACTGAAGACTTGTGCTGCACAACAAGCCGTGTCCCTGGGGAAGCTGCTTCATTCCAGCTCCAACTCTGACATCTCCCTGGCAATACGGAAAATTACTCAATTATGTCCAGTCTGCTGAGAGGAGAATAATTACAATCTGACAAATTACCATGCCCTCAGTCCCATCTGGATACTCAAATTGTTGGGAGTTCTTTCTGAGAGAGTTGTCATGCAGCACAGAAATAACCTGCTCAGTGTGGTTTCTGATAGGTCCCCATGTGGAGATGGTGCAGTTGTGGAAATGTCACTGGATTACTAATCCAGACCAGGCTAATGCTCTGGCAGCTGGTGGAAGTTACAAACAATTAATAATATATAAATATCTAAAATCTGGTGTCAGTAATGGTGACCCTAAAGCCATTCTCGATTGTAAGCATCTATTTCTTTCCCCAATGTACTTTCAGGAAGTGAAACTCCCGTGTTTTTCTGATCTGGCCTAAAAGTGATTCCAGACACACAGACATGTGACAAACTCATCAATGGTCTCTGAAACGACCAAGCAACTCTCTTAATTGTATCAAACTGCTTCGAGTACTTCAAGGGTAAAACCATACCAATGCCCAGCAGTAGACTCGGTATCGGAAAAGGGAACAGTCCTGTCGACCCTGAAGAGATTTCCTTCCGAACATCAAAGAGCTGTTGACAACTTTTGCAGAGCTTTCCCACAGACTGCACAGAAACATCAGGAAAGGGGTAGGGCATTCAACACAGTGAGACTTCACCATTCTAGCTAATGTAGAAAATTTCCTCAGTGCAGTTTTCCTCACACAGTATCCCTTATTATGCTTAAACATCGTGAAATATATAATAAGAACTGCTGTCGTCCATGTTGTCCATCAATTTTGCTCGTCCAATCAATATACAGGCCGTCCTGTGAGGACACATGCCTATTAATCATGGTTTGGCTGCCGTGTCGTTCATGAATTGTGTGCTTTTCTTAAAAAAAAGCAAGTTCCTGTTCACTGTTCACAATTCCATCCCCAATATTGGCTGAACAGCAAAACCCAAGCTCGTGATCCTCTACCTGTAAAATGCACACTCAGTGTGTTCAGTTAAAACAGGGCTGAAATCCGCTCTGCAAGCCTTGAAACTGAGATTCACACTGGGAATTGTAGGCTACGTTTCGAAGAAGCATCATCTCAAACTGGGGGAGAATTTTGGGGAGAATTCGACGGCAACATCACGTGGTCAGTCAGGCCCGAAAACATCTGTGAAGAGCATCGTGAAAGGTACAGGGTTGTAGTCAGTGGCTGTAGTTGTGAAGTTTTACATGTGAAGTACGTGAGGCGTGAAGGTTCAATAGGGGCGATTGAGAGTTATAAGGTAGCCCGGAAGGACCTGAAGAGAGAGCTAAGAGCAGCAAGGAGGGGACATGAAAGGTCCTCAGTTGGTAGGATTAGGGAAAACCCTAAGGCTTTCTATAGGTATGTTAGGAATAAAAGAATGACTAGGGAAGGAATAGGTCCAATCAAGGATAGTAATGGGAAGTTGCGTGTGGAGGCTGAAGAGATTGGGGAGGCGCTGAATGAATACTTTTCGTCAGTATTCACTCAGGAACAGGACATTGTTGTCGATATGAATACTGAGGCACGAATAAGTAAAATGGATGGCTTTGAGATATGTAGAGAAGAGGTGTTGGAAATTCTGGCAAGGGTGAAAATAGATAAGTCCCCTGGGCCTGATGGCATTTATCCTAGGATTCTCTGGGAAGCAAGGGAGGAGATTGCAGAGCCATTGGCCTTGATTTTTGTGTCCTCTTTGTCGACAGGAGGAGTGCCAGAGGACTGGAGGCTATCAAACGTGGTTCCCTTGTTCAAGAAGGGGAGTAGGGATAATCCTAGTAACTATAGGCCAGTGAGTCTCACTTCTGTTGTGGGCAAAGTCTTAGAGAGAATTGTAAGGGATAGGATTTATGCACATCTGGATAAGAATGATGTGATCAAGGATAGTCAGCATGGTTTTGTGAAGGGCAGGTCGTGCCTCACAAACCTTATTGAATTCTTTGAGAAGGTGACGAAGGAGGTAGATGAGGGGAAAGCGGTAGATGTGGTATATATGGATTTTAGTAAGGCGTTTGATAAGGTCACCCATGGTAGGCTAATGCAGAAAATACAGAGATATGGCATTGAGGGTGAGTTGGAGGTTTGGATTAGGAATTGGCTCTCTGGAAGAAGACAGAGGGTAGTAGTTGATGGCAAAGGTTCATCTTGGAGTGCCGTCACTAGCGGTGTTCCGCAAGGATCTGTTTTGGGACCATTGCTGTTTGTCATTTTTATAAATGACCTGGAGGAAGGGTTAGAAGGTTGGGTGAGCAAGTTTGCGGATGATACGAAAGTCGGAGGAGTTGTAGACAGTGATGAAGGATATGGCAGGTTACAGCGGGATATAGAGAAGCTGCAGAGCTGGGCAGAAAGGTGGCAAATGGAGTTCAATGTGGCTAAGTGTGAAGTGATTCACTTTGGTAAGAGTAATAAAAAGATGGATTACTGGGCTAATGGTAGACTACTTGGTAGTGTGGAAGAGCAGAGGGATCTTGGTGTCCATGTACACAGATCTCTGAAAGTTGCCCCCCAGGTAAATAGTGCAGTGAAGAAGGCATATGGCGTACTGGCTTTTATTGGTAGAGGAATTGAGTTCCGGAATCCTGAGGTCATGCTGTATTTGTATAAGACTCTGGTGCGGCCGCATCTGGAATATTGTGTGCAGTTTTGGTCGCCATACTATAGGAAGGATGTGGAGGCACTGGAACGGGTGCAGAGGAAGTTTACCAGGATGTTGCCTGGTATGGTAGGAAGACCCTATGAGGAAAGGCTGAGGCACTTGGGGTTGTTTTCTTTGGAGAAAAGAAGGTTTAGGGGTGATTTGATAGAGGTGTACAAGATGATTAGGGGGTTAGATAGGGTTGACAGTGAGAACCTTTTTCCACGTATGGAGTCAGCTATTACAAGGGGGCATAGCTTTAAATTAAGGGGGGGTAGATATAGGACTGATGTTAGGGGTAGGTTCTTCACTCAGCGAGTCGTAAGTTCATGGAATGCCCTGCCAGTAGCAGTAGTGGACTCTCCCTCTTTATGGGTATTTAAGCGGGCATTGGATAGGTATATGCAGGATAGTGGGTTAGTGTAGGTTAGGTGGGCTTTGATCGGCGCAACATCGAGGGCCGAAGGGCCTGTACTGCGCTGTATTCTTCTATGTTCTATGTTCTATGTTCTAAGTACAATTCCATTGCAATATATGTTTTAAAGGTTAACTTAGACTGTGCTAGTGTGTGTGTTAGACCACCTTTCATTTTTGGTTTTTACTGATATTTCAGGGATTGCCCCTTAACCTCTTCTTTTACATAGCCCCCGGTATTTATATTGTACCATTATCAAACTGCTCCAAGATTTGGAACAATAAAACCGACAGAAGATTCGTTGTCGGAAAAGGGAACGTGAATCACAGTCCTGTTGACACTGCAGAGATCTCCTTCTTAACATCTGAGAGCCTGTGACAGCTGCACTCCAGCTGACTGCTGATCCTTTTAGCGTCCAGAAATCCTTATTTTTATTTAATGTCGTGGTTTCCACAGCCTTATGTGGGAGAGAGCTACCCAGGTTCGCCAGTCTCTGAGTACAGACATTTATTCGCATCTCAATGCAGACTGACCTGCCTGTATCTAATACTGTGGTCCCTTGTTTTAGACATCCCAGTCAGGGGAATTACTATCCCTGCTTCCAATATGTCTCGCCCTGATAGAGTTTTATATACTTCTCTGAGATCTCCACCCATTTACCTAAAGCCCACTTAATACAGGCCCAGTCGCCCCAAACTCTGCTCCCACAACGAGCCTGTCATTCCAGAGATCAGTCAGGTCATCCTTCGCTGCTCTCCCTCAATGTCAGGTTGTCTTAAGGAGACCAAAACTGTACACAATACTGCACAATCTTCAAGGTGGGGACTCACCAAAGTCCTGTACAGCTGCAGTAAGACACCCTTCCTCCTGGACTCAAATCCCCCTGGAATGAAGGTCAACACATCATTTATGTTCCTAACTACTTTCTGTTCCTGCAATCATGCTTTCAGTGAATGGTGTGGAGGGAGATCCAAACCCTTTTCAATGTTACAGCTCCCCACTTGGTGGCTCTATGTACACTGGTCAGCATGCCAAAGCTATTCCCAGTATTGACAGCTTGCTTCAGAACGCACTGCCTTGCATAGACCTCGGAAGTTTGCGCAAAACGAAAGAAAAATGTAGCATAAGTTCCTTTATAGATCAATATTTTTACAACCAATCCCTTTTCAGATTGTAGATAGCCGTCCTGTTTCCCACAAAAGGGCACGACGTCACATCTACCCCCATTGCTCTCCATTTGCCATGTATTTGTCTATTCACTTCACTTGTCCCAATCATGGAGCTTTTTTACATCCTGCTTAACGACTCACAATCCGACATCGACATTTAGTGCCATCAGCAGAATTGGGAATAATGCATTTGATTCTCACATGTTTGGTGTTTATTGGGAATAGCTGGGACCCAAGCCCCGATTCCTGCTATAGCCCAAGCTTTCCACTAGAAAACACATTGTTGTATTCCTATTCGCTGTGTTATGTCAGCTCTCCCATTCTAAATTATGTCCACATATTAACTAGTCCCATAAGATTTGAATTTGTATGGTAGGCTTGGAGGTTTAACATCTATTTTCCTAAAAATCCAGTCATATTGTATTGATTGCTTCACCATAATTTAGCTCAGTCAGTTTCTCCAAAAAGATTCCCTTTTCATTAATCTCTATTGACTTTGTCTCAGCCCATTACTTTCTTTTCCATTACTTCCTCTAAAACTGTTTAGTTGCCAATTCCATTCTATTTCCTTTCTTTCTCACCAGATTAAAGTTTCCTAGTATTGCTGGGAAGATTGCTTTTTTGATTTGATTTCTTCTGTGAAGACATAACTGAAATATTTGGTCCATAGTTCTGAAATTACTTTGTCCTCAATGCTCTGGTTTCAGTCTGTCAGGAAATTGCACCGTTTTTCCCTTAATTTTGCCACGCACATGTTTTTAGAACCAATTTTAAATTCACTTTTCTAACCCTTGTTAATATACTTTTCAGAAACTCATCAATTCCAGCTTAAGGTGCTGAATGACTAACATTCCACAGCCAAACAATCAGAGGAGCATAGTCTCTGTACCGTCACAAATACAGAACGGTCGACATTCGTCCCACTTTCTGACCAACGACTCGTAACCAGGAATGTTATGGCATTTCAAGTGCGCACCTTGAATCATTTTTTCACGGTTGTTAGGTGACCCGTGACTACTCCCCTCTCAGGAAGTACATCCCAGGACCCACCACCAGCTGGGTTAAAAAAAATCCTCAAATTCTCATTAAACCTCAAACCCTCCACGTAAAAAGTGCGCTGACCTGTTCTTGACCCTTTGACTAAAAGGAACAATTACTGTCAATCCACGCTCTCCATGCCCCTCATAATCTTATCCTCCTGAATCACCTCCCCCTCAGCCTTCTCTGATCCAATGTAAGCAACCCGAGATTATCCAGCCTCTCTCCATAGCTGATATGCTACATCCCAGGGAACATCCTGATGAATCTCCTCTGTACCCCCTCCAGTCCAATTACAAACTTCCTGTAACGTGCATCCCAGAACTACGCAAATTATTTCATCTTGTATTAACTAACGTTCTGCATAGCTCTTATAATCTATGCCTCGATAAAAAAAAGACACTGTTTACAGTCGCTATAGTTTATCAACTTGTGTATCACCCTGTCCATACCCATTCAGGGATGTTTAGAGAAGCACCCGATGACCTTCCTAGTGTGCTGCCATTCATTTATTACTACCCTTAATCATCGCCTTTATTAGGGTTACAATCCGTCTGTCATTGATCTGCCCATCTGACCGTTCCATTTCCATCTTCCTGTAAATTTAGACCTTCCACCTCATTTGCAACCAACTGGCTAATTGTTTTTAGGGTTACAAAATCACACCAGGTTATAGTCCAACAGTTGTATTCAGAGGCACTAGCTTTCTATGCGCTGCTTCTTCATCAGGTGATGATGTGCTTCGAAAGCTGCTGCCTCCAAATAAACCTGTTGGACTGTAATCTTGTTCAAAGTTTGTGAGAAGATTTGTAGCTCGGGTGCTCGTTGTGGTTCTGTTTGCTGAGCTGGGAATTTGTGTTTCAGACGTTTCGTCCCCTGTCTAGGTGACAACATCAGTGCTTCGGAGCCTCCTGTGACGCGCTTCTGTGATGTTTCCTCCGGCATTTGTAGTGGTTTGAATCTGCCACTTCCGGTTGTCAGTTCCAGCTGTCCGCTGCAGTGCCCGGTGTATTGGGTCCTGGTCAATGTGCTTATTGATTGAATCTAAGGATGAGTGCCATGCCTCTAGGAATTCCCTGGCTGTTCTCTGTTTGGCTTGTCCTATAATAATAGTGTTGTCCCAGTTGAACTCATGTTACTTGTCATCTGCATGTGTAGCTAGTCTTGTCGTTTCGTGGCTAGTTGGTGTTCATGGATGCTGTCTTCCTGTTTGTCCTATGTAGTGTTTTGTGCAGTCCTTGCATGGGAATTGCAAACCACTGTAAATGCCGGAGGAAACATCATAGAAGCGCTTCGCAGGAGGCTCCCACGCACTGAAGATGTCACCTAGACAGGGGACAAAACGTCTGCAACACAAATTCCCAGCTCGGCGAACAGAACCACAACGAAGGGGTTCACACTTTGTCGTAAAATTGATTTTAACGCAGATATAATGAAGACAACAACTGATTTCTGAAAATTTTGCAGACACATGTAAACATGCCATCAAATTATACAGCTGGGATTTTGTTTTGTTGGTGTTGTTGCAAAGGAAAGGCACAATGTACAACAGCAGTAATGATGCATTTGCATCTTTCAACTTTTCATCCATTCCAGAAAATGTTCAAGGAAATCACACATGGTCCTTTTTGGTGTTCAGTTGGCATTATTGCATATTTTAGCACAGGGAGGGAGAAAAATGTAACCTGCCTCAGAAGCAGCAGCCTAGTGGCCCCCTGTCTCTCCCTCTCTCTCATTTTGTTCCGCCTGACAAGAGAAAAAATCCTGCGTCATCTTTATCAATCATGGGGGTTGTCTGATGAAAGTTTCTTTGGCATCTTTCCATGATCTGACACAAAGCGAATTGAACCAAATCCAGTTGTTCCGGGGAGAGATCCCATTAGCAGCAGCTTGTGTGAGCGGAAGAACTTCAAAGGACAGAATAACATTTGGGGCATTCTGTCATCTTTCCATTTGTTACGAGTTCAGCCATTATGAAACTCTGGAAAGTTTTTATTTTTTTTCTGTTTTCTATTAAAATGTGAGTGTTTATGTGTGCATGCAGCGGCACGTTTGTGTGATTGTGACATTTTTTCGAGAAGATGAGCCAGGCTGACACTAATATTATTGGCCTTATCACTAAACTTTTAAATTTGTTGTAACCAGTGGAGGAGTGTGACTACAAAATGAAGCAGTGACCTTGTAACATTGGTTGGAACACGAATGAGAAATTCTGAAAGAGCTGTACAAGTGGGAATTCCCTTTCCCAGAAGTGTGTGATGTCTAGGTGTTTGCATTGATCAGAGAATTGCTGAAGGAAAATGGTGCACATAGAAAAGTGCTTCTAAGGCCACAACCAGATCAGCCACGAACTGAGTGCCTGGTAAAGCAGTGGCAAAGTGGCTAATAACCCACTCCTGCTCCTCACTAAAATGTTCCAATGTTCTATTCAGCCCCGCACACGAGCAGATGGAGGCCACTTGCTCCAAATACCTGGTCCACAGTTACATAGGATATCATTCAGTCCCTCTAGACTGACACCCACAGCTTGGTGGGTTGGAAAATGTTATTTGGAAATCCACTCTGCTTTCGAAAGACGCCTCTGGTCTCATTACAGAGAACTTCGTCTCATTTGTTGGTCATGTAGTGGACCCAGATTCACTGTGAATACAGCCCACAGACATCGCTCAGAGATGATACATGAAATACTTTGCTCTCTCTGACTGCAACATTCAGGAAAATTACAACCATTAACTTTCCAGTTACAGGATATGAGCTCATAAGGAACAGGGTGAGGTAATTCGGCCAGTCAATCCTTCTGTGCCATTGTATACCATCATGGCTGATCCACTGTCCGCATCAACTCCATTCAATTCCCAATTCTTCACACCCTTCAACTCAATGATAGTGGGCAAACGCCAATCTACCTCCTCTGTAAATACTTTTAGTGATCGAGCTCCCTGGACTCTCCAGTTCAGATAGTTCCTGACATTCGCTACCCTCTGTGAGAAGAAAACACTCCCCACACAGATATAATAACCTATTCATATGTTGAAAAGAGGTGAACACAGGAGCCCAGCTAAGAGTGACAGACACTGACATCAAGGCAGGAATTGGCTCAGGATGGTATCAAGGAACGCTGACTAAATTAAATTTAGTGGGCATCAGACACAATATCTCCTCTGGTTGGGGTCATCCATAGCACAACAGAAGGTATGTTTGGTTTGTGGACATCAATCCTTTCAGTCCCAGGACATCACTTCGGGAGATCCTTAGGGGAGCTTCCTTAACACAAACAGCGCCAGCTGCTGCATCAAACCTTTCATCCACCATAAGATCAGAAGTTGTGATGGTCACTGAAGATCAGGCAATTTTCAGAACATTTTGTCCAATATCAGCTTTTGACCAGTCTGTGTCCATATGCAGCAAGACCCAGACAATATTCAGGCTTGTGCTGTTAAAATGTCGGTAACATTCATGTTACAGCACGGCCAGACACTGCACATTTCCACAGTCAAAAGAGGAGCTCATTCAGCATCTCAAGTTGGTTGCACATGGGTATGTGGGAGTCATTCAGTCCATCAAAACGAATGAACAAGAGGGATAATCCATGGAACTCTTTTGCCTGTTCCACAGAAAATGAAGCAGTCTGGTCAGTGCATCGAACTGCTAAACAGGAACGTGCAAAGTCCAATCAGACCATTAAACGTGTTCCATGCGACCTGAGCGAGAACATTCATATCCTGCAGGGCTTATTCAGGAATAGGAGGGTGTAATTGATGAACCAACGTGACAAAGCAATGGAGCAGAGACTGCACTCAGAGACGGCTCCATGTTGTTCCACATGGCCCCATTGCATGTGTGCTATTTTAACATGTTATCCTAGCAGTGAAGAGAGAAGCCAAATATTTTGTGCGATGTCTCAAGGAGGCATCTTCCACCTCCGAGAAGACAGGCCTACGTTCTCCATCAAGGATATAAGCTGTTGGGAATAGTTAACTGTTTTAGAGTGAAGGTATTGTGGCTGCTGTCGGGATTGTGGATAACATGGCGTTCAGTGCAGAATCACACACCAAATGCACTGTATTAATGTGGGGAGACTAAATGCAAAGCCTGAACCTGTCTCTGTCAATCGACATGGAGAGTGGGGCTGAAGTAGGGGAAACGTTCTCAGAGGCACTTAAACTGTCGAGAATTGTAATCCGAGTATAAAAAAAACTATGGAATTTATCATGTTCATAGTGTCTGTTAGGAACATAATGAGTGATTGTCCATTCCCCTCAAGTTTCAATGCAATCACCTCTTATTCTCTCACAGCGCTACAGATTAATCTTCCCTCACTCCTCATGGTACCATGATGCCAGTGGTTAGTCTGTTGATACTATTTCACACTCTCTCTGTGACGAGGAGATAATTCCTTATAAAGGAGAGAAAATCTTCCCAAAATAACCTAAATACTGCCTGACCAACACTCTCAGAGATGATCACAATAATTGAATTCCCTCACTTTTCCGTCTCTGTTTATTTCCTGTGGTGTGAAAACGCCATTCCTTCTCTATGCCCTGAGACTGACGTGAAATTTACAAGTTCCTTACGTCTGTACATCAACATCAATAAAGCCAACATCAGAGCTGGAGATGAACATCACTCTTGTGAAGAACTTCAAAGATATAGAATACACCTAAAACTAGGAATGGTCACCGACCCCAATGGAAATGAGCTGTCGGAATGTGGTAAACAGGCAGAGGAAGGAGCTATCTTTCCTTTCTTCTTCCCTCACGGGATGTGTGCAGCCCTGGTCAGGCCAGCATGTTATACCGATCTGAAACTGGGTGGCTGGTTCAGCTGTTCCACAGGACAGTAAAGAGTAAACTACATTGCTGTGGGGTTGCAGTCACACGGAGACCTGACCAGGCAAGGATGATCTATTGCCTTCTCAAAAGGACATGAGGCAAGCAGATGGGCTTTTTCTCACAAAGGACAATGGGTTCATTTTAATTATGTCAACTTCCTTCATGAGATATCAATGGATTATTATTCGATTTCAGTAAGTTAAGAGTCTATGACATGAGTACTATACACTGTCTTACATCTGACAGATTCTGCACAGAGAACAAGTTAAACATCTCAAGTGCAATTATTTTGTAATTGGCACGTGGTTTGAAGAGACTTGACGAAACAGCTGTGTCGGATTTAACAAAAGCACCAACGATGGTTCATTCAGGAATTGCACTAAGGCTGAGGAGACGACTGGGCTATCATAATGGTGTTATTGGAAAGGATTGGTTGGTGGGGAGGAAATGATAATGTAAATTTGTGCAGGACATAAAGGATTATGGAGTTTGAGAACAGTCTGGTTCCTTCTCGCATATCAGTGAGTAATTTGTAAATGGTAAATTGCTTTATATATTATATAAGGAAAGGAATGTTTGATTGGAACCGAAGACATTGACTTCCCTTTTCTAAAATGTACATATCATGAGCAGAAATTCAGTTTAACACAGTTTAACAGTCAAAGAGAATGACTTACTAGGAACACCAACTATAGTGAGGCTGGGATAGTAAGCACCTTGAATAATCCAAAGGATTTCCTGGATCCGCCATGCTAATGATATCCAAGGCTGAGAAAGAAAGTGAAGACCCAAGGATAAACTCCTGTCCATTGTTGGAACATTCCAGTCTAATGTTCACAGATTCTGATCCATTGTTGGAACATTCGAGTGTAATGTTCACAGATTCTAATCTCTCCTCCCTTCCCTTTGGAGCTGCTGATCCCTGTTAGTGCTATCAGAGATGCTCCCTCTCACACTTTGGGATAATGCACTGAAAGAGCCCATTTATCGTTTAACAATGGAAACCGTCCACTGGGATAATTAAAATCCGCAGAGATTGACAATAATCACAGTCGGTGAACAAATAGCTCCAATTAACCCCTTTCAATTCAATATTAATTTTATTAAAATTCAATATAACGTTTAACATTTACACATTCAGCATGGAATATGTGGGAGTGACTGGGAGAAGGGATGTTGGAGATGGCAGATTGTGTGTGTGTAATCATTCAATCTGCCTTGAATATGAGAGTAATGACAGAGGATTGTTGGAACATAAACCAGGTTCTCCATTTATCAATGGAAACATATAGCCTGAAATTATTGATCAGTGACTATATTGATGAGTGAACACTTATCGTCCATAATCTGATGGGAAAATGCGCTTAAGAAAACATGGATTATAACAGGCAAAGTGCAGGGATATGTTAACAGAGAATTGTACGTGACAAATACAATTCAGATTGGTATTCGAGGATCAGAAGCGGCAAATGAGGGTCATGCTGTTGATGTTATTGATGTCAAGGAACTATGATGAAGTATCATTTATTGGACTTCAATTACAGTGTGATTATGACATTGGGGAGGAGACAGAGGAATTGGAGGAAATGGCTGCTGCGACTGGAGGGAGAGATAATGATATTGCCATTCATCAGTATTGGAACTGGCCTCTTTGTAAGTCATAAGGTCAGAAACATGACGCATCTGTAGTGAGGGATGAGGGCAACCAACATTAACCATAAGACCAGAAGACATAGCAGCAGAAATTTGGCCTTTCAGCTCATTGAGTCTGCTCCGCCATTTGATCATAGCTGTTAAGCTTCTCAACATCACTCTCCCGCTTTCTCCAAATAACCCTTGATCCGTTGAGGAGAATCGGTGGAGCACATTTCTGCAAGCTCTGCTCCACTTCAATGCTATCTGACACCCTTCATGTCTTTGCAGTGTCTGAACTCAAGCTGTGGGTGGCACGGTAGCCTAGTGGTTAGTACAGTGCCAGGGACCCAGGTTCGATTCCCACTTCGGGTGACTGCCAGTTTGGAATTTGCATATTCTCCCCATATCTGCATGGGTTCCCTGTGGGTGTTCTGGTTTCCTCCTGCAGTCCGGACATGTGCAGATTAGGTGAAATGGGTATGCTAAATTGCCCATAAATTGCGTTATTAAACAGCAGAAAATGGGTCTGCTTGGGTTATTCTTCGGAGGGTTGGTGTGAACTTATTTTGCCAAAAGGCCTGTTTCCACACTCTGGTGATTTTAATACTAAAAATTATCCAAAGTGCCCTCAGTTCCTTCATCTAGATCGTTAACTGTATAATGTGAAATTTGGTGCTCCCAACACTGAACCTTGTGGAACAATCCTTTCACTGACTGCCATCGTGAGAAGGCACATTCTAACCTTACTCTCTGCTAGCTTTTATCGATGCTAGCACGTTGCCCCTGACACCATGGGTCCCCTTTCTCAATAACCTCTGGTGTAGCAATTTGTCAAAGGACATCTTGAGGTGCACGTAGATAATATCCATTGGTTCTCCTAATCTGCTCAGTACTTCCTCAAAAAATTCTAGTGGGTGTGCCAGACATGACCGCCCCTTGATGAAACCATGCTAACTCTGCCCTATTTTACCATCTACATCCAAGTATTCAGAAATCGCATCTTCATGATGGATTTCAGGATCTTACCCACAAATGAAGTTAGGTTAATCCGTCTGTAATTTTCTGTCTTCTGCCTTAATCCCTTGTTAAACGGGGTGTCACGTTAACGATTTTCCAGTCCACTTTGCCCTTTCCTGATTCTAGTCATTCCTGAAAGATCACAACTAACGCTTGTACTACACCTTCAGCTATCTCCCTTACAAGGCTTGTGTGTATTCCATCTGGTCCAGATAGTTATTCTACATTCTGGCCATTTAGTTTTCTAACCCGTTCTCTTTGGTGATGACCACCATACTCCGTTCTTGCCCTCACTCTGTTGAATGTTTGGGAAATTAATCGTGTCTTCCACTGTGAAGAATGACGCAAAGTTCCTCAGCCATTCCTTTGTTCCCTGCCACTACCTCTCTGGCATCATTTCCATTATCTACTTTTGTCTCTCTGTTGCACTTTATATATCTCAGTGGCTAGCTTACCCACTTATTTAATTTTCTCCCTCCTTATACATTTTTGTTGCCCTCTGTTGGTCTTTGTAAGCTTCCCAATACTTTGGTTTCACACTGTCCTTCACCACATTATATATTTCTCTCTTTTGCTTTGATGCTATCCCTGACTTCACTCGTCAACCACAGTTGCCTCATCCTCCCTGTACCATGCCTTTTTCTCCTTGCAATGAATCTCTGCTGTGTCTCCTAAGTTACTCTTAGAGCCTCCTGCCATTGCTGTTCTGCTGTCTTTTCTGCTAGGCTACTGTCCCCGTCAATTCTACCTAGCTTCTTCCTTATGCCTCTGCAGTTGCCCTTATTCAGCTGAAGTACTGTTGCGTCTGATTCTATCTTCTGCCTTTCAAATTGCAGAATAAATTCAACCATGTTATGATCGCTGCTTCCGACGGCTTCCTTCAGTTTTAGCTCCCTTATCTAGTCTGCCTATTTGCATAACACTAAAACCAGTATTGCCTGTTCCCTCGTGGACTGCACCACAAGCTACTAAAAAAAACCTTGTAGACATTCCATGAATTGCTTTGCTTATAATCCACTACTAATCTGATTTTCCCAGTCCCCTGCATATTGAAATCGCCCATGATAACTGTAACCTTGCCTTTCCTACACACATCTTTTCTATCTTCTGATGTATCTGATGGCTCAGCTCCTCACTACTGTTTGGAGGCCTGTATAAGACTCCAACTGTGGTTGCTTTAAAATTGTGCTTCCTAAATTTTACCTATGCAGAATCTACACCATCTGACCATATGTTATTTCTTGCTATTGATTTAATTGCATTTCTTACTAATAAGTAAACCTCACCTTGTCAGCCCACCTGTGTATCTTTTGGATAGGGTGCATATCCTTGAATATTTAGTTCCCAATCCTGATCCACTTGCAGCCTTGTCTCCGTGATGCCCATCACGTCATAACTGCCAATTTCGATCTGGGTCACGAATTCATTTACCTTATTACTTATACTGCATGGATTCAGATATAACACTGTCAGTCCTGTATTAACCATCCCTCTTCTCTTTGTCATTCGTTTCCCAGTGTACTTGAAGTATGTTTGTTGATCATTTCTAGATACTCTATCCTATTTATGTCAGTGATGGAGATTTTAATAATCTATCTTGAATTCTGCACTTTTACCTCCTCTTTTAATTCAGGTTTCTAATTACCCTATAACTGATTCCGTTCCCCCACTCCTATTCCATTTACATCCCTGTCTATCGCCCTAGTTAAGCGATTCATTTGGACTCTGGCCCCAGCATGGATCCGATAAAGGCTGGCCCATCAGAACATCTACTGCAAACCCACAGACAACCTCACAATGCATCACTTCTCCAGCTTGCACCCAAAATATATTAAAACAGCCATCCCCTATGGACAGGTCCTACATATACACCGGATCTGCTCAGATGAGCAGGAACGTGACAGACACCTGGAAGGACTCAAGGATGCCCTCACAAGAATGGGGTACGATGCTCAACTCATCGACTGCCAGTTCCGATATGCCACAGCAAGGAACCATAATGACGTCCTCAGGAGACAGACACGCGCTGCAACTGACAGGGTACCCTTCTTTGTTCAGTACTTCCCAGGAACTGAAAAATAATTTCATGTTCTTTGTGACCTGCAACACATTATCAATGAGGATGAGCACCTCACCAAGACCTTCCCCACACCTCAACTACATGCCTTTAAACGCCGCCAAACCTCAATCAGATCGTTGTTCGTAGCAAGCTGCCCGGCTCTCAGGACAACTTCATACAACCCTGTCACGGTGGTCACTTCAAGACGGATCAGAGTGTGGACATGGATACCACCATTACGCGTGGGGACACCTCCCACTTTGTACATGGTAGGTACTCATGTGTCTCAGCCAACGTTGTCTATCTTATTAGTTGCAGGCCAGGATGCCCGGAGGCATGGTACATCGGAGAAACCATGCAAAGGATATGGCAACGGAAGAATGGGAACTGCACAACAATCAACAGACAGGAGGATTCCCTCCCAGTTGGGAACACTTCAGTGGTCCAGGGCATTCAGCCTCGGACCTTCGGGTGACCATCCTCCAAGGTGGACTTCGGGACAGGCAGCAGAGAAACGTTGCCGAGCAGAGGCTGATAGCTAAGTTCGGTACCCATAGGGAGGGCCTCAACCGGGACCTTGGGTTCATGTCACATTACAGGTGACCACCATTGCACTATACACACACACAGATGCTCCGACACACACACGCACACTCACGTACACACTGACACACGTACACAGATGCGCACACAGACACCCACCCACACCCTTACAGACACACACACACACACTCCCACACGCATCGCCACACAGACATAAGACATTCTGCACTCACTACACACACACATACACTTTCTCCCATTCACAACCCCCGACCCAGACAGACACACACACAGACAGACAAAGGCCCACATGCACACATAAGTGGGGTGAATTTGTCCTTGTAGGGTTACATTGTACTTTGCTCAAAAACTGTAAGCATTCATGTAGAACTCTGTGCTCAAAAACTGCATGAAATTATGTCAAACTCCGTTATCTCACTTTTTAGATTAGAATCAACCTAAGCACTGTGACATAGACAGAGAACACAGGGGGCCAACACCTTCAACATATTACCTAGTTATCACCATTGTTAACAGCTAACTTGAGAATGCAACTTTAAAAAAAAAGGTTTTGTGATTTACACATGAAAGAAGTGAAACTATCACTGTATTCTAACAGATGAAATGTTTAACAGACACTCACTTTTTCAATGTATGATTTCAGTTACATCACACTGTAAATGTTTGCTATAAATTCTTTTTTACGATTGAGTCCTCCACTATCACCTAATGAAGGAGCGTCCCTCCGAAAGCTAGTGTGCTTCCAATTAAACCTGTTGGATTATAACCTGATGTTGTGTGATTTATAACTTTGTACATCCCAGTCCAACACTGGCACCTGCAAGCCATCAGAACAGGTCCTTTCTTCCCCAGAAATGAAATGTGTTTATTCAAAACAAAATACAGGGACAACACGATTTTCTGGTCAAACCAAAGTACGAAATGTACAAAGAGATAAGATTGTTAAAATACCCTCATGATATCGAGCTATATGAAGTGAAATGTGGATTACTAACCCATGGAAGTGGGGTGCAAACCTTTTCAGTCATTACTTGACCCACAGCTGAGATGCTGATTTCCACTCTGACAGTGATCCCCTCACTGTGATTCTCTGGCCCAGTCTCTCGCACAGTGACTTAGGAGGTTTTCAGTTCCTGCTCCTATTGGCACATTCCATTTAAATTAATCTACCTTCTATCTGGAGCCAGTCAATTGGTCTATTGGATTCTGTTTAGCTGTCAGCCACTCAACTCTGTTATATTATAGGAGATAAATGATCTAGGATCACATTCAGTATCAGCATGGTGTTCAGAGGGTATGGCTCCCAGACACAGAGCTTGTGGTTCGGGGAAATGTTTAAATAAAACTTCCATCTTCTGTCTATTTCTCCTCATGCTGTCTCCTGATCTACCTAATTTCATCCCCGTTTCACACCCCTTCATTTCTCACTCACTCTGTCACTCCATTTTCTCTCCTCTCTGTTTATCTGCCTTCACATTCTTTCTTTCTGTTTCATTCTCTCTCTTTGTGTGTATCTCCAATTATTTTCTCTGCTTTCTGATTGCGTAGTTGGAGAGCTCGTGGGTGTACGAAGGACTGAATGGTCTCCATCTGTGCTGTATTAATTCTGAGGTTCTCTGACCCACAATAAAAACATTAGGTGCCTGTAGAGACAAGCTGGTTCAGTGAAGGACACAGGTCACAATCATCCATTATCTCTTTCTGTTCTCTGGCATACAGCGACTTCGAAATATCTGTTCAAATAAAATAGTTTGAAATTCGAACAGTCGGGAGGATGGTCGCCAGATGATATTGCAATCAGGATTTAATAAACAGTTGCCACACACAAAATGTGGATTTGCCTGATAGCTACTCCTCCCAATTAACACTCCCTAGCTCCTGCCTGATACTGACGTAAATTGCCTTACTTCAATTCCATAGCTTCTCAAAAGGTCCTAGAATATCCATGTTCTTAGCTATCTTAAAACAGAAGGAGTTTCCAAAATGATTCGACAATGCTGTTCCCCTGAAGTGTCAGTCATCTGTCCAGGCTCATTAGCCAATACGAGGTCCATTATGACCCTTCCTGTAGTGGACTATCCACATATTGTTTCAAGTAAACAAAACCTATTCTGGACTTCTAAGCCACATGCTCTAAGGGAGTCCTAGTCAATGTTGGGGATGTTGAAATCACTCACTATGACAACTCTGTTTTTATTACACCTTTCCATAACTGGCCCACACATTTGTTCTCAAAGTCTCGGTAGCTGTTGAAAGGACTGTAGTATAATCCGAACACAATAATTGCATCAATCTTACTTTTGTGCTGTACTCATATTGCCTCAGTGGATGAGCCCTCCAGTACGACCTCCCTGAGTGCAAATGCAAAATTATCCCTGATTAGTAGTACAGCTCCTCCACCTATTTTACCATCCTCTGTATCTCGTCTAACACAACAAAACCCTAGAATGGTGAACGCCCAGTCCTGTCCTTCTTCAAACTAAGTGCCTGTAATGACTGCAACATCATGGTCCCATGTTATGAATCAGGCTGTAAGCTCATCTGCTTACCCATAATAATCATTGCTTTGACATACACAGACTTCCGCCCAATGCCATCAGATCCTGAGACGATAGGATATACACCAGAAGGACGTCATGGACCATAATTGGCAGCAATCTCCTATATATGGATCTTTGAGATTTGCAGGTCGGTAGGATGTACGCAAGAAGGACGGGATTGACCTGAACTGGCAGCAATCTCCTGGCAGGCAGGTTTGCTGTTGTCACTCAGGAGGGTTTAAACTAGTGTGGCCGTTCGGAGTAGGGGGGCACATTGGGAACCAGAGCAGTAGGTCCACAAGTACACGACTGAGGCGGGGTTGGCGACTAATCCCGGTGCAGCTAAGACCAACAACGAACAGACAGAGGTTACTGAACACAATGGGCCTGACAGTCTGAAGTGCGCTGATTATAATGTCAGGGGTATGACAGGCAAGACGGATGAACTTGGAGCTTGGGTGAGTATATATAACTGCTCTGTTAATATTATAGAGATTTGTTTGAGAGAGGGACTCGGGAATCCCAATGATACACATATCGGAAGTGCTGCGTCCTCTACCAGTTCTCTGCCCATGTATTTAACTCTACTACCATCCTATTCCTAACCTCGTTGGCACATGGAATAGTCTTGTCACAGCAAAATTTAAATATCATTTCAGCACAACTCCGGCAAGACTTTTTTCTTTAAAATGGACAGACTTGACAATAAATACTTAAGTGTGAGTTTATTAACTGAGAAAGAGGACACTTCCGAATCACGAAAAGCTTTGTCAGGAGACAGGAAATAGCTAGAGTTTGAAAAGATACATCATTTATAACACATGTACGTTCTTCAAATCCATAAATATCTAATTGAAGAGATAAATCAACCATGGCTAGTGAGGCTGGTACAAATGCAACACTTGAAATGCGTCTGGATGGCTATATGATTAAAAAAGGTTTAGAGAGAAATGTGTTGGATGCTGGCAAATGGGACGATATGAGTTTGGAATATCTTGTCCGGCATTGACAAGATGGACCAAAGAGTCTGTTTTCGTGCTGTACATCTCTATGACTCTACTCTGCGCCCTCATTGTTATTAGTGGGCTCGAAAACCCGATTAATGACCGATGTCAGGCTAACTGCCTTATGATTTCTTATCTTTTGCCTCCCTTCTTTCCTTGCACAGAGATTTTACATTCCGATTTTCCAGTTCTCTGTGACGCTTCCTGAGGAAATTTATTTCTGAAAACCCACCACCACTGCCTCCACAATCGTCTCTTCTATTTCCTTCAGTACTTTGCATTATTATCCGTCCAGTCGGTGTGATTTATCCATCTTCAAGCATTGCAATTTCCACAGCACATTCTCAAAAGCACCGAGCACTACACCCATCTCTCGCAATTGACTGTCTTGAAGTTCTGGAGTGCTGGTAGTTGTCAACCATTGTGAGGACTGATGCAAAGCACCTATTCAGCTCATCCTCCAATTCTTTGTTCTCCATTTCCTTGTAGATAGCCTCGTTTTCAAGTTGTCCAATGTACACTCTTGCATCTCTTCCTGTTATAAATCTTAACTAAACGCTTGTAGTTTCCTTTCCTATGGGGAGCTAGCTTATACGTTCCATATTCTCCACGTTATTGTTTATTTTGAATTATCCTCTGGTGCTATAGAATGGCTTCCCAGTCTTACCGAGACTGACGGAGAGTATTCCAGGGAATTGACTGCAGAAGGCAACATGTAACTCTGTTAATCCTGTTAGCCATCATTGGGTGGCATGATGACACTGCTCTGCTGCCTCACTGTGCCAGGGACTCGGGTTCAATTCCAATCTCTGGAGCCTATCTGTCTGGCGTTTGCACAATATCCCCATGTTTACATTAGGAGCATTAACTCCTTTCGTCTCTCCACTGTCTGTTTCTGTGTTTTTACCATCGGCAGTATTTCTGATTCAGGTCGATGAAGAAATGCGACAAATGCAACCAATTTTCGTAAAAGCGACCCTGGTTTTCAGGCTGCCCTGGGCATTCAGGACACTTGGCCGGCCACTTGTGTGAGTGAAGTGTCACTGGCTCCCACTCTATCCCTCTCAGTCCCTCAGTCCATCCATCACTGCATGCAGCCTTTCCTCGAGCCACTCCTGAGACTTCCCAAAACTCATCGCCTAGCACTGGATGCTCCCTAAGCAGGGCTGTGTACACAAAGACACTGGGCACTTTGTGACCCACGAGGGATGCTGGGTAAAGACCCTGCCATTGAAAGAAACAGAATAACTTCAAATCAGTTGAATAGCAAAGCAAAGTAAACGGGCTGAATGGCATCCAATGGCGTGGAATTCATCCAAACCGTGCATGGACCAGAGTACTTGGGGATCGCACATCCAGGGCTGTAGACAGGGCTTTAAACTAAATAGGTCGAGGGTGGGCAAGGTCAGATATTGGCGGAATTAGAAAACCCGAGTTAAAGGAGGAGGTAAGAGTGCTGAACTCAGGGAAGTTATTAAAATCTCCAACACAGACATAAATATGACAGAGTGTATGGAGAGTGTCAGCAATCAAACTTCCAGCACATTGGTTAAACGAATGACAATGTGAAGAGGAACGGTTAATACAGCTCTGAAGGTGTTATACCCGAATGTATGCAGTGTAGGAAATAGAGTAAATGAGCTTGTGGCGCAGATTGGAATTGGCAGTATAATGTGGCGGGCATCACAGAGACATGGCTGCAAGTGTATCAGGATTGGGAACTGAATATTCAAGGATATACATCGAATTGAAAAGATAAGCAGGTGGGCGGAGGAGGTGGGGTTGCCTTATTGATAAGAAATAAAACTAAATCAATAGTAAGAAATTAAGAAGGGTCAGGTGATGGGGAATCTGTGTGGGTAGAATTGAGGTATCGAAAAGGTGGAAAAAACATAATTGGAGTCTTGTACAGGCCTCCAAATAGTAATCAGGAGCTGAGGCACAAGATACACCAGAAGAGAGCAAAGATGTGTAGGAAAGGCAAAGTTAGAGTGATCATGGGGACGTTAAAAAGAAAGGCTATTGAGATTGAGGACAGGTTCAGCCAGTTGGATGATGGTGGTGGTGTTTGAGTGCAGTTCAGGCCTTTCTCCCAGGAAGAAGTGGAGAGTCCTGAGACCATCCTAATAGGGGTGGGGGTGGGTAGGGGTGTTGGTGGATGTGTAATGGGATGGTACGTCCATGGGAAAGAGGAGGTGGATGGAACCTGCAAAATGGAAATTGTGAAATTGGTGTAAAATGTCAAATGAATCACGGATGTACGTGGGCAGTGACTGGGCCAGGAGGGATTACTGAGTCAAAGTAGGAAGAGATGAGTTGTTTATCGCAGGTGCAGACTGAAGCAATGTGTCTGCTGGGCCACCCTGTATGCGGATATCTGGAGGAGATGGAAACGTCCTGTGTTATCAGAGGGCCATCAGCTTGGTGCCATTGGCTGGTGTTTGGGAGGGCAGTGTGGTGGGGGGGAGGGTATCACCACGAGAAATTAGATCAGTTATTGCAGTTGATACAATGGCCTGATGTGCCATGGTGGGTGTCATGGTCTAAGAAAAGATTTGTTATATGTTTTCTCTATCACTTGATTCTTGTTCAGATTGTGCAGCTATTCTAAATTTCTGTATCTCCATCAAGTGCAGACGACATATATTTAATCACCTAGTGTGGCTTCTAAACATTTCTTAAACTTTTTTTTTAACAGTATGTGCAACAATGGGCGTTTGTTCTAATAATTTGCTTCCAATTCAAGGAAAACGTGAGAATATGATTTTGAACTCCCGCAGTGTGACCATTATGTGCAATTTAATTGAATCTTTGTCCTCATCACACTCACCCTTTTAAACAAACAATGACTGAATCCGTAAATTCTGAAGATTTTTTTTTCAGCTCTGACGATTGTTGGGAATGTTACAAAGGACATACTTCAGTGTCACAGAAAATACAAATGTTCCAGATCAAATACTGGTCCATCCTAAATTATTCAGAAACTTTATAAATAAAACATGCAGAGGTGGCAGAGCGTACGTAAAAGGAGAGTTCAGCTCTGTGTTCAAAATTCTATTTCTGGCTCCCTCATAAAAGACCTTAACTACATCACTCTAAATTCCCCAAAATAAGAAAAGCAAGAGACTGCCCCACTATTTCCATCGCTGTGAGCATCATGTGGTGAGAAACACAATCTCCAAGGTTACACAGCACCCTGGTTTGAATCAATATCACTGCCCCTTCACTGTCACTTGTTCAGAATCCTGTGGCTCTCTTTGAAACATATCAGTTAGTGTCTCTGCACCACGAGGATCACTGGGGTTCACCACCACATTCTGAATGGAAATTGGACATAGGCAATAAATGCTGGTATTGCTAACGGAATTCACCTTACAAGAAGAACTGACAGGAATCTGCTCTATTAAAGGCATCCGTTCTAACCTATCTGATTTCGAACGCAGTTTTAATGAGGCTTTTACTTTGACGTAAGCATCTTATCTTTCTGTAACTCCATGAAACATCCACGAGTGCTTTCGCAGTGCTGATTAAAAATCACATTTGCAAGTTGTGCTCATCATTCTGAAAGGGAGAGCCTTTGTGCCCTTGAGAATGCTTTAATTATTTGTCAGTATCTAAAGGCAATAGCTACGAAGAACTTAAGATCAGGAGTAAGTGATTGGACACCTTGAATCACGTCTGTCATGTGATAAGATCATGGATGACCTGATTGTGGCCAGAAACACACATTCCTGCTATGCCTTATAACTTTAATTCATAATTCATAGCCGATAAACTGTCTAACAGTGTGTTAAGAATATTCAATGTCTTACCTTCCATCACTCTCTGGAAGGGACGTTCCCACAGACGCAAAACCCTTTGAGATGATGAAAACAATCACCACCTCCTTCACTGGGATATTCTCCAGTTTCCAGGAGTCCATCCATTTCTGGAAATCTCGCAAAATTTGGAATATTGTTTCAGCATTCAACTTGAATAGACTACTCAGAATATTATGGGTTTAAAAGGATCATGTGTCATTTGCCTAAACTCCAACTGATCCAAGGCTAATCTGACAATGTTTCCTCTAGAAATAAATGCTCCTCACAGAAATCAGTTGAGTGAATCTTCTCTGGACTACTTTTCATGTCACTGGGCCCTCAGCTCTCCTGACGTGGTCTCACCATACCCTGGAAAACTGCAGAAAATCTTCCCAATTCCTGAATGTGTTCTCTTTCAAAGGGTTTGAAAAGTTATATTGCCTCCCTATGATGGGCACGCAACGTGTTCTTTTTCTGATCCAGGTGCCTGATTCCTCTGTGCCTCATCTTTGCAATCTCCCCATTCGAATAATATACTGTTTTTCCATCCACAACACCAATCAACTCAAACACAGGCACATTTTTTCCTGCTATTCCCCCCGTATGCCAATATATCATTGACTTGACCCACTTCGAGCTCTCTATAATATTATGAAGTGGAGGTCAACATTCATCTAAAAATTAAATCAATGCACCGAGCGAAGATCTCCTCGCCTTTTAATATGAAAAGGGAGTGTGTCAAGTGATGTAACCCACCTCCTTTTTGATAACCAGTTTGTTATAAATGAGTGGTTTAATGAAATGGAATCCTTTCACGCTTTCTGTACTTAACAATTACTATTTGATTGTCTAGGGGTTACACCGTCGCTCAGGGGCTAGCACTGCTGCCTCACAGCACCAAAGACCCAGGTTCGACCTCGGGTAACTGTCTATGTGGAGTTATCATATTCTACTCGTGTCTGCATGGCCTTCAAACACGTGCTCCTGTTTCCTCTCACAATCCAAAGATGTGCAGGTTGCTTGAATTGGGCATGCTAAATTGTCCATAGTGTTCACGGATGTGTAACATAAGTGCATTAGTCAGTGGTAAATATAGTTAATATGGTAGAGGTATACTCTTTGGAGGGCCAGTGTGGTCCTTGTTCGTCTGAAGGGCCTGTTTCCCTACTCTAGGCATTCTATGATTCTAACTTTAACAGTGAACAAATCTCTAACAAACTGAATAATCACTCTATAACTAATTACTTATTCTGGTATAAAAGAAGATTCTCCTGATATGCGGTTTCACTAATGCAGATTCTACTCATAAATCCATTATTAGTAAGAACAAAATTAAAACTTAGTTTCTCAAAGTTCATACAGAATGGGCTCTCTTGAAATTTCTGTATCTTATTCCTTCATCTTTCTCTGTTTGAAATGCCTTCTCAGTTGTTTTCTAGTTTCAAGATTATTTGTTCAGCATGTTGTGCGCCTTTATTGATGGGTAGAGCTTTTTAGGCAGAGCATGGAGATTTTTGTTGTGAGACCCCAATATTTCTTTCACAGATAACACTTCCCTGTCATCATTATTTTTCAGATAGCAGTTGACTATTCCCCTCTGTCCAATTGCCTCTCTGTTATATATGCCTCCTTGACACATGAAATTCTTATTATATGATTAGTTTCATATTGTTAACACTAAAATAGATCCTTAATCTCCAAGTGCCGTTTTAAGTTAATTGGCAGCATTTGAAATGTTGCCTGGATGAAAATGCTGCTTAGGCCTGATAACTGAATGGGTTTGATCCATTCTGTCAATTTGGGTACCTGAAAACCGATTACTCACAGACATTCGTTCTTCTGTTTAATCACCGAAAAGCACCTTACCTTTTCAAAGGTATTGCCCAGAATTTTGCAAGTTCACCATTTTTACGCACAAATACACTGATATGCACACTGATACCTCCACCTCTATAATAATAGTCCGATTAAAAAAATCCTGCTTAAGATGTTTTTAAAAATATTATTTCAAACCCAGGCAGCTGTCGATTCTTCTCCATATTCCTGTCTTCTTTTCTTATTTATGGGGATTCTGCTTCCCAGATCTTTAGTTGATAAAGGTACCTGTCAGAGAGCAGATCTTTCTGCTGCCAGGCTGGACTTGTTAGCAGCTTGCTGCTCTTTGTCGCTCTGGCCAACCGTTCAAAATGTTTAATATTTATACCCCAAAAAAATTGGATTGTTTCATAGGTTTTAATATTGTAAAAACACTAAATACAAACTTGATTAGCGTTTGGCATCTTGGCACATTATTTAAACAGATTGGCTGAATTTGAATTTGAATTTGTCCCATAGCAACCCAGATACTGCGAGCTGTTTGACCAAATAATACATTTTTAATTTTTCCAGTACCCTGTGCGCTTGCTAAGCCCTTGGTCAGCCTTTCGACTCTCCTGAAGCTATAGTACACTTAATATTCATAACACTGTCCACCCTATGTAACCCTCTGATTATCTTATATAGATAAATTAAGTCACCTCTCAACCTTCTTCTCTCGAACGAAAACAGCGGTAACTAATTCAAACTTTCCTTTTAAGACCTTCCCTCCAAATCAGGCAACATCCTCGTAAATCTCTTTTGAACCCTTTCCAAACCCTTCTCGTCCTTCCTGTAATGCAGCAAGCAAAAATATATGCAGTACTCCAAGTGCGGCAACACCGGAGTTTTGTGCACCTGCAGTATGATCGTGTGCTTCCAAAATTCTATCCCTCTACCAATAAAAGCTAATATACTGTATGCCTTCTTAACAAGCCTATTAACCAGACTGGCAACTTTCAGTGATCTCCTTACATTGACATCGAGATCTCTCTGTTCAACCACACGGCCAAGAATCTTACCATTGGCCCAGTACTCTTTATTCCGTTTTCTCCTTCCAAAGTGAATCATCTCACACTCTTGCACATTAAACTCAAGTTGCCACCTCTCAGCCCAGGTCTGCAGCTTATCCATGTCCCTCTGTAACCTTCAACATCCTTCAGCACTATCCACACTTGACCAACCTTAGTATCATCATTAACTTTACTAACACCTCATTGTATGCCCTCATCTAGGTCATTTATAAAAATGACAAACAGCAGTAATCCCAAGAAAACCCTGTGTATGAACTACAGTTTCTAGTGTAGTCTGTGAAAATAGAAAGCATTGCTTTTGTGTCTCTGCCATTTTTGAGTTTCTAATTGTTACCTTGTCAGTTTCATCCTGCAAAGAACCTTCACTTAGTTTCACTCTGCGATTCTTTTCATGTACTCGTGAAAGCTGCTGGTATCAGTATTTATGTTTCCGTTCATTTCCTGTCAAAGCTTCTCTTAATGTTGTGTGTTAACTCTTTGCTGATTTTTTTTTTGTTTGTTTCCATTAATTCACAGGAAGAGGGCATTGCTGCGTAGGCCAGCATTTATTGCCCATCCTTGATTTACCAGAGGGCAGTTAGGAGTTATCTACATTGCTGTGGGTCTGGAGTCACATATCCGTCAGACCAGGTAAGGATGGCAGTTTCCTTCCCAATAGGACATTAATGAAACAGATGAGTTTCTCCTGACAATCTATTCATGTTCACCATCAGTTTGTTAACCCCAAATTTGAATTCAAATTCCAACATCTGCCATGGCAGGATTCGAATCCAGCTCCCCAGAACATTATCTGGGTCACTCGATGAACAGTTCAGCTATAATGCACTAGGCCACTTCCTTACCCAAGCCTCCATAGCGTGACTGACTTGTGCAGTATGATTTGCCCTAGATTTTGCCCTCATGCTGTCATTAACTTCCTTACCTAGACTTGGATAATTCTTCTCTGTCATGCAATTCCTCTTGTCTCACGAATATGCTTTAATTGAGTGGTATTAGTATCCCCTTAAGTATTTACCAAATTTATTCATCTGTTGTGCCTTTGACTGTTACCACGCACACACACACCCCCCCCTCCCCCCCACCAAAACCCTCCATAGACCACTGTAAGTATCATTGACCAACATTAAGGCTCTCATTTCTGACTCTGTTCTTACTCTTTCAATCTGAATTTGCAACTACAGCATGCTGTGGTCTTTCTTTAAAAGAGGATCCTTAAATGCAAGATCCTTTTTCATTCCTTCCTGACATCAAATCTAAAGTAGCCTGCTCTCCGGTTGGTTCCATGACATGTGCTCTCAGAAACATTCCTTCATGTACTCTATGAATTGTACCTGGAGCCTAACCTTTGACAAGTTGTTTAATTGATTCAATATGCCCGTTTATCCCACCGTTGTTACCTTGTCACGAACCCTCATTATTACCGACCTCAGAAGTACTTTGGGGAGACGGTGGCTGAAAATTACTCTTCCAAAGAGGTTTCTTCCCTGTTTTTTATTAGTACCTGGATTGATTTCATTTTGTTCCCTCGTGCCAATATCATTTCTTAATATAGACTTGTTATCATCCTTAACCAATACATCAATTCCATCTCATTTACTTTTATCTCTATCCTTTCGGAATACCGAGTACCCATGGACATTTCACTGTCCAGTCCTGATCTTCCTGTAACCATGTTTTAATCATCCTTACCAGGTCATACCCATTTATCTCTGTATCTACTGCCAGCGCATCAATTTTATTCGAAATACTGTGTGCTTTTAGGCCTAAGGTTTTTAAATAAGTTTTTTTTATTTGTTTTTCCCCTTTAATATTTTCTTGAGTACGAACATCCTCATCACACACACCTCACTCGTTCACGTCGCCCATACATTCCATCTTCATGTGTTAATCTCTGATAAACACCTCTATCATTTATTCCATGCTCAAACTCATATTTTGAATACTTCTCGCAGCAATGTCGTGTGACTGACCGTGCCTGATGTCATATTCACCTCTGCCTTCTGCTCTGTTCCTGACCTGCTGCTTTGTTTCGCAGCCTCCTGGTTTATTAGATTAAATCCACCCAATCTGAACTTGAAAACCTCCCCACCAGGATGTAGATGCTCCTCCACTTAAGATGCAATCTGTCCATATACTAAAGCTCCCACTTGTCCTGGAGGAGAGCCCAATAATCCAGAAATATGAAATCCTCACCCCTGAACTAGCTGTTTAACCATATGTTAATCTATACCGCCTTCCCAAACATTACCTCTTTTACACGAGGCACTGGGTGTAATTCAGGCATTACAGAGAATGGTTTTCTCTCTCCGTCTCTCTCACTCTCTCACACAGACACACAGACACACACACACACAGACACACACACACAGACACACACACACATACACACAACACACACACACACACACTTCATTCCTTTGCAGAAGAATACCAGTGCCTTTATAAATAATCAGACTGATAAGTGGAATGAAGGTATTAGTTTAAGGTAGGCTGCAAGAATTTAGAGTAATGAAATTACTCTTTATTAATCAGAACAAACGAAAATGTGAACTTATTGCAGTGATCAAAATTATGAAAAAACTGTGTAAAATAAGAGTACTCCGTTTCTCTTTGTGTAATTACAACATCCCAGTTTCAAGATAGTCAGCACAAGACCTCGGAGTGAGATAAGGCAAAAGTTCTTTAGTGAGAGATTTGTTAGGATTTGGAAGGCCCTGCCTGGGAGATTTGTGAATGAAGATTCAAGAGGGAATATATATTTGCATATATATTTGAAAGATCCGAATTTAAAGGGCAACATTGTTAGACATGGCAAACGGGAGGATTTGGGAGACATGTCATGAGCTGATGCATACACAGTGGGCTAGTAGCCTCCTTGTGTACATTAAAGTTCTGTACTCTAACATGTACAAATGCAAGTCAAAGCTAATATCAGATTATTTCCAATTGTAAATGTTGGTAAATATCTGATCATTTTGCTACAGCATAACCATTTAAATGCAAGTATTGCAAGTTCAGCTTGATGGTGAAGTGTAATTAGTAATCAGCACATGAATATTTTAAATCTTGTATCCCTATAAATAAAAAAAATCCTTTCTTTGCCACAAAACTCTTTGAAAATGTCTGACTGTTCACTCACACGGATGTAGGTTCATCGTTCTTTTTCACATTTCACGTTAAATACCATTCATTCTAAACATTGCAAGGTTTCAAATTTTTGTTCACTTCAATTTAATAACACAAATCATTTATTAAAACTAATATTCTCTGTTCATGTTGAATTATTGTCATTTTGCAATTGTTGGTAAAGAGCTGAAGCTCGCACATTTAGTGAGAAATTAAACTGAATGATTATATATATTTGTAAAAGAATACGATTTATATTTGGCAGTTCAATCGTTTTCTCACTCGAAAAATACAATCATTCAGAAGCCAACGATTTTCCAAATGTTGGAGCGACGATGTAGTCATTTGAATACTGACAATGAGTATTCAATCACCTGATGAAGGAGTGTCGCTCCGAAACCTATTGTGCTTCCAATTAAACCTGTTGGACTATATCCTAGATTTGTGTGATTATTGACAATGAGTATGTAATTGTAGCGAGTTTGAGAAGATTTGTAGCTCAGGTTGAGGTTTTGGATGTAGGTTTTCTCGTTGAGCTGTGAGGTTCATTTCCAGATGTTTCACCATCTTCGTCTTCAGTGGGCCTCAGGCGAACCAATGCTGAAAATTCCTGCTTTCTATTTATGTGTTTCGGTTTCTTTGGATTGGTGATGTCATTTCCTGTGGTGATGTTATTTGCTGTGGTGAAGTCACGTCATGTTCCTTTTCTCAGGGGTGGTAGTTGAGATCTAACTCGATGTGTTTATTGATAGAGTTCTGGTTGGAATGCCATGCTTCTAGGAATTCTCGTGCGTGCCTCTATTTGGTTCGTCCGAGGATGGATGCGTTATCCCAGTCGACGTGGTGTCCTTCATCATCCGTATGTGAGGATACAAGTGAGAGAGGATGATGTCGTTTTGTGCTTAGTTGGTTTTCATGTATCCAAATGTATGTAATTGTGATCACCACTATAGTCAGATATCATGTTCTTTGTTCGATATTAAATAAAATATATGTTCTTTATTTTTGTATCATAAAATGTTGGCAGGAAAGTATATTTTAGTTCCATAAATTTAACATCAACCTGATTATTTTCAGAGATGATGCAATTATTGTTTGGTTGAATAATGATATTTCACATTTTTGTGAATCACAATTCACGAACATAGCATATATAAGATTTTTTTCAGATCAGCTTGCAATCATAACCGACATTTAAAAAAGATTTTGGAAGATTTGAATTCAGTCATAGCTGCCAGTGATACTGGATAAAACATTGTTCTGCTCTTAAATAAATCCAGAGAGCTTACACCTGGGTCAGGGTAGTTATTCAAACAATATTTCACAACAAATTATTTCGTCTCCATCTTCGGTCTGAGCCTTGCCCGGGGACCCTCCAATAATCTGTCATGACTCCAGTCGACAGTGAGGATGTAAAGATCATCGCCAAATGCACAGAAATCTCTTCCTGTGGTAACCTCCGTTTTTTTCCGTCTGGCCCAAGGGATTTATCTATTCTTATGTTTGTACTTCAATCAATCTGTACTTCACCTCAAAATGTCTACTCCCTGTCCAAATAAATGATTGACTGCTTTCCATTTCGGGTCTATATACAGTGCTGCCTTCTGGAACATGTATGGTTCCAAATATCCTGTCAATCATGGAATGGAAAACATAGGATGGAAACAATGCCTTCCTGATGAACTGCTGAAGCCCAACGCTTTGACTCTCCTGTTCCTCAGGTGCTGCCCAACTGACTGTGCTTTACCGGCGCCATATGTTTCGACTATGATCCCCAGTACCCCTTTCTCACTTTCTCCATTACTTACAGCTCTCCTCTCTGCACACGGAACTGGGAATTAATCAGCAGAAATTCATTGCATGTGGAGCTGACTAGTCCTGGAATGTTGCATTTGATGAATACATTTATTAAAAGAGAAATTACATTTCAACAAATATTCATTCATTCCCAGAGTAACAGTTTTGGTTCATGAATTGGGCAGCTTACAACAAACAATGAATGACTGAAGAACTCCGCGTGATAGAGTATTCCAGGTGTTATATTCCTGGATGGATGTCCTTTACCTTAATACTGGGAATATTATCGGATAGACAGATATGTTAAAGGAACGAGGTAAAATGGGGAAGTGTAACATTTTTGCCATAACAGAGATGTGTTTGAGGGGCGTCAAAGCTGACAACTCAATATCCCCTGTGCTATAAGATCTATAGGCACGACAAGAGATGTGGGAAAAGAGGAAGTGGGGTTGCATTATTAATTATGGTGTCAGTTACTGCAGTAAGAAGGACCTTCTAATGAGACTTGGTGGTTAGAGCTCAAGATCAAAACCATGACAGACACACACGCTGGGAATATATTGCAGACTCCCAGATAAAAGAAAGTACAGGAGCTGATATAAAACCAATTTACTGAGGTGTGTTAATACAACAATAGGACCATTATATTCAGGCATTTCAATTCCAAACATTCATTCGGGCAGTGATAACTCGAAAAGAGGGGGCAGATGCTTTGAAATTTATTCCAGAGAGCGTCTCATGTCAATGTGTAAAAGATACAACAATGGGCGGGGCTGTGCTGGGCCTCACCGTGGGGAACGAAGACAGTCAGATGTTGCAGGCAGGATTGAGTTGAGGATGAAAGGACCAGTGGCCGTGACTCACATGTTTTGAGTTTGCTAAGGAAAAGACCCAAAAATGTTTGAAAAAAAAAGCTTTTTGGATTTGGAAGACCGATTTTATGAAAATAAATGACAGGATCTGGCCAACGTGCAGTTGCTTCTGGATGAAACTGCAGCAGAACAGCGTGGGGTGGGGGGGGGGGGGGGGGGAAGGGGAGAGTTGGTGGATCACGTGATCAAAATGTAATTGATGACAGTTCCGGCCCAACATGTTACACCGAAGATGAATTTCGGGAACACAAGCCCAGGGAACCTTGGATGTTGACACAAATTCCGAACTGAATTAAAAAGGAAAGAGAAGCTTAAAGCAGTTACAAAGGGAGCAGGTCAATGGAGGTCCGAAAAGAATATAGAAAGTGTGGGGCTAAACTTAAAAAGTCAGTAGAAGAGCAGTAGTGGAGGCGGGGAGTTAAAACATTCGATGGTAAGATTAGCAAGTCTTCAAAGAATAAATTTCGATTTATTAAGGGGAAGAGGATTACCCGTTAGAGAATGGGAAGTCTTAGGGACCAAGGGGGCAGCCTGTGCACGGAGGCAGAGAATATGTTAAACGCGGACTTTCTTTCCGTCTTCAGTTGAAGAAGGAGTTCCTGGATTCAGGGAGACTTACCGTGTGATCCTTGAGTGAATTAACACAGAACCTGACGAAGAATTGGAAGTTTATGAGGGATGGAGAGTGGGCAAATCCACAGATCAGGATGAGCTGTACATAAGGCTGGCGTGGAAGATGAGTGAGGAGATTGCAGTCTCTTAACCTTTCACTTTTGTTTTGCCTCTGGCCACAGAGAAGGTGTGATAGGACAGGATAATATCTAATATTGGTACAACTTTCAAACAGAGTGCTACAAATACCGCATGGGAGTAAAGACTTCCAAATCTCACATCAGTGAGAGGGAAACAATTGTAGAAAATTCTGTGGGCTGTTGAGGCTGGCTCATTAAATATCTTCAAGGTTGAGACAGACTTATTTTCATACAAGGTTTATGGAGAAAATGCAGACAAGTGGAATGGGGGATTATCAAAATATATCTCAGCTAATTGAGTGGAAAAGCAGACTCAGTGAGAGGATAGACATACTGATTGGATTAGATTACTTACAGCGTGGAAACAGGCGCTTCAGCCCAACAAGTCCACACCAACCCACCAAAGTGCAACCTACCCAGACTCATTCTCCTGGGGGCACCTCACACTGCAGGCAATTCACCTAACCTGCACAGTTTGGGACTGTGGGCGGAAACCAGACCACCCAGAGGAAACCCACACAAACAGGGGGAGAATGTGCACACTCCACCCAGTCAGTTCCCTGAGGCGGGAATTGAACGCAGGGCATGGGCGTTGTGAGGCAGCACTGCTAACCACTGTGCCATCGTGCCGACCATATATTGTGGTTCCTATGTCGAATTGTATCATTTTTGCAATAGCCTTGTATTCACTGTTACATCAACCTCGCTCTCTATGGAGTGAGACACAGTTTGGAATGCAGTCGACGGATTCAAGAAATTCAGAAATGCAGTACTATTAAACAGAAAGGACCAAGGGACTGTGACAACGCGGATTGGCTGTCGGACGAAGATTAGCATCAGCGCAGTCAGCATTACCAGAAGGAAGACCTCAGTAAGACACCCTCCAAGGCCAAGCAGTGACCTTGGCTGGAGAGTAGGTGGTCAGCTGCCAGGTGTCAAGGACTGTTCAATGTCCAAGTGCTACATCACTGCAGTGTCTCCCTTCTTCTCTAACCTAAACTAAATGTGAAGGGGTACAGAGACATGCTGTTGGTAGCAGAGTAAGTAGAAATGGTTGGCTCAAGTGGCTTTGGGCAGCAGCAGCTCAGCGAAAACTACGGACAAGCACAAATAAAGTCCTTTTAGCCTTAGTCTTGCAGCAGTGGAGATGGCAGTTAGGGCAGTTGAACGTTCCTCCTACTGAGAGCTAGGAGAAAAGCTAAAAACCAGGACCTTGACGGTGGTAATCTCCTGATTACTTCGAGCGTGATGAGCTCATGAAGGTAAGAACAGTAGGATATGGCAGATAAATAAGTAACTAAAAAATTGGTGCAGGGGTGGGGGGCAGAGAGATTCAGGTTTTTAGATAATTGGGGTCTTTTCTGTGACAGAGTTGACCTGATCAGGAGAGACAGGTGCCACATGCACTGGGATGGGGACAAATATCTTGTTGGCGAATATTGCCAGTGCAGCAAGGGAGGGTTTAAATACTTTGGCGAGGAGGGGTATCCTCATGATCAGGGAGGCAATTGCGAGATTGGAAGGAGATACACTAATCAGAAACAGCAAAGTGAAGAGACAGTTAGGTTGGATCATGAAAAGGAGCAAGGAATGCCTGTTGGATTAAACTGCATTTATTTCGGTTCAAGAGGGCTGGCAGATAAGACCAATAAACTAAGGGCGTTGAAATGAACGTGGGATTGCGATAATATAGTCTTTATGGAAACATGGCAAAACGAGGGAGAGGACTGGCAGCTTATCGCACCAGGGTACAGGTGCTTTAGGCGGGACAGGGATGGTGGAAGGAGGGGAGGAGAAGTTGAATTTCTGATTAAGGGGATAATCACAGCAGTAATCAGACAAAATATAACTGACCGATCATCCATTGAGGTTTTGTTTTTGGAGCTAAGAAGTAGGAAGGGGATGATGATGTCACAGGGGTTGCACTATAGGCCTCCAAATACTCAACGTGAATTAGAGTAACAAATGTGCAGGGAGAAGGCAGACATGCAGGACCAATATGGTTGTCATAATAGTGGATTTTAATTTTTGTAACAGACTAAGACTGCTGGAGCGTTAAGAAAGTTGAATCAGATGGTGTGGAATCAGATAAGTGTGTTCAGGAAAGTTTTCTCAAGCAGTATGTGAAGGGTCCTACTTTGGAAGGGGCAAAATTCGAACAACTCTTAAGATACAGAGCAGGACTGGTGACTGAGGTGACAGTGGGGGAGCACTTTGGGACCAGTGACCACCGTTATATTAATTTTCAAATATCTATGGAGAGGGATAAAATTTGTCACGGGTTCAAATGCTAAATTGGGACAAGGGGAATTTTGATGGGTTTAAACAGAAGCTTGCAAGGGTCGACTGGAATAGTTTGTTTGCAGGTGAATGGACCCCTGGCTAGTGGCAGGCCTTTAATCGTGAGATAGCTAAAGTTCAAGGTCTGTATGTTCCTGTGACGGTGAAGTGTAAGTTTGGCAGGAAAGGGGAAACCAGGTTGAAAAGACATATTTAGGCTTTGACTGGAAAAAAAGGTAATGCGTGGCTCAGGTACCAGAAACTGGGATCAAGGGAATCCTTGGTTGTATATAAGGGATATAGGAGTTTACCTTTGATGGAAATCAGGAGGGCGACAAAGGGGGTATGAAAGAACCTTGGCTGAGAAGATTAGGATGAATCCAAAGAGGTGTGTTAACAATATGCAAGAAAAGCTATAACGAGTGAGAGAATAGCACCCCTCAAATACGAAAGTAGACATATATGTATGGAACCATGAGATGAACGAGGGCCTCGACAAATATTTCTTCACCATATTTACCATGGAAAAAAGACATAAATACTTGGGACCTTGAGGAAGTTAGTCGTGATATCTTAGGGACAGTTCTTATCACAGTAGAGGAGTTATTGGCGCTGGATTAATCTCACGGTCCTTAACAAGTATATCCATGAACACTGCAAGGAGCTAGAGGAGAACTTGTGGGGACACTGGTAATTTTTTTTTTATCACCAGTTACCAAAGTTGAGATTCCAGAAGACTGGAGGATAACAAATGCTGTGCCCTTATTCAGAAAGAACTGCAAAATAAAAGTCTGGGAACTATAGAACAGTAGGTTTAACATCTTTGATATGTACGTTACTTGAGAAGAAAGCAAGGAATAAGATGTGCATGTTTTTGGAAAGGCAGGATTTGATTAGGAATATTAAGCATAGCTTTGTGCATGGAGGTTTATGCCTAAAAAACTTTTAAAGTTATTTGATGATGTGATCAGGAAGGTTGAATTTGGCAGCGCGTTAGACGTCGAAATGTATGGTGCTGGAAATGCACAGCAGACCAGGCAGTATTCAAGGAACAGGAGAATCGACGTTTCAGGCATAAGCCCTTCATCAGGAATGTCCAAACATCGATTCTCCTGCTTCTGGGATGCTGCCTAACCTGTCGTGCTTTTCCAGTGCCACACTTTTTTCGCTCTGATCTCCAGCATCTGCAGTGCTCACTTTCTCCTCGGGCTGTGGAATGAGACTATGGATTTCAGTTACAACTTAACAGGATGAAGCTTTTCAGTCTCTGGCCACTGATATACAGTTACAGGAAGAGGCTGGTCAGCCCATCGAGCCTATAAAACTCTACCCAGCGTAGATCATGCAGCAACAGGATCAGTCTTACGCAGCAACAGGATCAGTCTATTCAGTTACTTGAAGTCTGTAACACAGGAAATTGAAGAAGCCACAAACTGACTGAACTCTGGAGTACACTGGAATAACACGAAGCCATTTAGCTCCTCAAGTCTGCCTTTCCCTTCAGTAACGTCACGGCTGATCTGGTCTCGGCTGCAATTTGTCTTTCATGCCCAATTCTTTGTAGCCCTTGAATCTCTGACGTGTCAAAATCCATTGACACCCACTCCCACCTTATCCCAATTATTTCAGCAATGCAGCTGTCTGGCATAGAGAGTCCCCAACAGTCTGTACCCTCTGAGAGAAGGAAACACTCAACACCCATATACCTTGGCCTATTGACATGAACAAAAGATGTGAACTCAGCGTCAATGTGGCTGGACCTGACATTACGACAGTATTTGACGGAGCAAGATGTCAAGGAGCCTGAATAAGGTTGATCAGGTGTAAACTCCCCACTGGTTCATTCAAAACACAATGTGGCTGGTGGACAGCAATCCTCTTAGTCCCTGGATATCTCTGTGGGCGATCCTCATGGTAGCTTCTTCGGCACAAACACCTGCAGCTGCTTCATCAATGTCTTTCCCTCCGTCATTCGACCAGAAGTGAAGATGTTCTGTTAAAATCACACACAGCTTCAAAACCTGGACAACCTTCAAGCTCATGTTGTTAACGTGTAGGGAACATTCATGTAACAGCACTGCAAGACCCTGAACATTTCCACAGTATAAAAAGAGGAGCCCTTTCAGCATCTCAAGCTGGTTTCACAGGAATGTGAGAACGCCATTCAGCCCATTGAAACTATTGGATAAGCAGACTCACAGCCAATTCACTCTCTCCTGCATATTCCACCTGAAGATTTTTTAAAAAATGCAAATATTGGAAAGCAGGAGGCTGGAAGACCACACCAAGCAAAGCAGCATCAGGGGGTGGAGTAGTCAACACCTTGGGTGTAACATTTCTTCAGGAGTGGGGATGGACGTAAGGAGGTTTATAGGAATAGAGGTGGCGTGGTGAGGAGGAGGTGGTGTGGTGAGGTGGGGATAGATCAACACTGGTAGAGGGTACCACTGAGTTAGTCGATTGGAAAAATGAATCCAGTAGGAAGCTGGAAGAAGAGTTGACTAGAAGAATGGAAGGGAGATGGACGGGCTATCAAGGGAGAGGGAGGTGATTAGAAGGGAGTGGTCGGGACTGGGAAGCGAGTCAGCAGATTGGAAGGGTGGTTATTTGAAATTGGAGAACTCAGTGTTCTCGAGACACTCGAGACACTGACACATCAAAAGAAGAAGCCATTCAGCTCCTTTAAACTGTGATACTGAAATAGGAGGATTGTCTTTGATGCTGCAACATGACAAACTAATGAAGCATAGACTGCACAAACAGACTGCTCCATGTTGTTCCTCCTGGCTCCATTGCAAATGGTACACACGCGTTAAGTTAACATGGTTTGCTGGCCGTGAGGAGGAAAAGTGAATGATTTTTACCAAGTTCCAAGGTGTTATGGACGAGTCTATACCACTCAAAACATTCTTAAGCAAGCAGCCCAGACCATAAATTTGAAATTTGTTTCATTACATGTACGATGAAAATTACCTGGTGTAATTTAACTACGTTGACTACTGGATTTTAAAACAGACAAAAACTTTATTCACAAAAGTACACAATGAACACAAAGAACACAATAAAGAACGCCTTCAGATCTCACCCTATGCAGCTGGACTTAATTATGCTGTTCCGAATGCATATAACAGTCCCAATAAGTCAATTCCATTTAGAATCCAGTACAAATAGAACATATGCTTACAGGTTGAAGTTGAAGGGCTGAAAAGAGAGAGAGTTTCCACACTGCTCCTGTTGAAATTCCTAGAATTAGAGTAACAAATGTGCAGGGAGAAGGCAGACATGCAGGACCAATATGGTTGTCATAATAGTGGATTTTAATTTTTGTAACAGACTAAGACTGCTGGAGCGTTAAGAAAGTTGAATCAGATGGTGTGGAATCAGATAAGTGTGTTCAGGAAAGTTTTCTCAAGCAGTATGTGAAGGGTCCTACTTTGGAAGGGGCAAAATTCGAACAACTCTTAAGATACAGAGCAGGACTGGTGACTGAGGTGACAGTGGGGGAGCACTTTGGGACCAGTGACCACCGTTATATTAATTTTCAAATATCTATGGAGAGGGATAAAATTTGTCACGGGTTCAAATGCTAAATTGGGACAAGGGGAATTTTGATGGGTTTAAACAGAAGCTTGCAAGGGTCGACTGGAATAGTTTGTTTGCAGGTGAATGGACCCCTGGCTAGTGGCAGGCCTTTAATCGTGAGATAGCTAAAGTTCAAGGTCTGTATGTTCCTGTGACGGTGAAGTGTAAGTTTGGCAGGAAAGGGGAAACCAGGTTGAAAAGACATATTTAGGCTTTGACTGGAAAAAAAGGTAATGCGTGGCTCAGGTACCAGAAACTGGGATCAAGGGAATCCTTGGTTGTATATAAGGGATATAGGAGTTTACCTTTGATGGAAATCAGGAGGGCGACAAAGGGGGTATGAAAGAACCTTGGCTGAGAAGATTAGGATGAATCCAAAGAGGTGTGTTAACAATATGCAAGAAAAGCTATAACGAGTGAGAGAATAGCACCCCTCAAATACGAAAGTAGACATATATGTATGGAACCATGAGATGAACGAGGGCCTCGACAAATATTTCTTCACCATATTTACCATGGAAAAAAGACATAAATACTTGGGACCTTGAGGAAGTTAGTCGTGATATCTTAGGGACAGTTCTTATCACAGTAGAGGAGTTATTGGCGCTGGATTAATCTCACGGTCCTTAACAAGTATATCCATGAACACTGCAAGGAGCTAGAGGAGAACTTGTGGGGACACTGGTAATTTTTTTTTTATCACCAGTTACCAAAGTTGAGATTCCAGAAGACTGGAGGATAACAAATGCTGTGCCCTTATTCAGAAAGAACTGCAAAATAAAAGTCTGGGAACTATAGAACAGTAGGTTTAACATCTTTGATATGTACGTTACTTGAGAAGAAAGCAAGGAATAAGATGTGCATGTTTTTGGAAAGGCAGGATTTGATTAGGAATATTAAGCATAGCTTTGTGCATGGAGGTTTATGCCTAAAAAACTTTTAAAGTTATTTGATGATGTGATCAGGAAGGTTGAATTTGGCAGCGCGTTAGACGTCGAAATGTATGGTGCTGGAAATGCACAGCAGACCAGGCAGTATTCAAGGAACAGGAGAATCGACGTTTCAGGCATAAGCCCTTCATCAGGAATGTCCAAACATCGATTCTCCTGCTTCTGGGATGCTGCCTAACCTGTCGTGCTTTTCCAGTGCCACACTTTTTTCGCTCTGATCTCCAGCATCTGCAGTGCTCACTTTCTCCTCGGGCTGTGGAATGAGACTATGGATTTCAGTTACAACTTAACAGGATGAAGCTTTTCAGTCTCTGGCCACTGATATACAGTTACAGGAAGAGGCTGGTCAGCCCATCGAGCCTATAAAACTCTACCCAGCGTAGATCATGCAGCAACAGGATCAGTCTTACGCAGCAACAGGATCAGTCTATTCAGTTACTTGAAGTCTGTAACACAGGAAATTGAAGAAGCCACAAACTGACTGAACTCTGGAGTACACTGGAATAACACGAAGCCATTTAGCTCCTCAAGTCTGCCTTTCCCTTCAGTAACGTCACGGCTGATCTGGTCTCGGCTGCAATTTGTCTTTCATGCCCAATTCTTTGTAGCCCTTGAATCTCTGACGTGTCAAAATCCATTGACACCCACTCCCACCTTATCCCAATTATTTCAGCAATGCAGCTGTCTGGCATAGAGAGTCCCCAACAGTCTGTACCCTCTGAGAGAAGGAAACACTCAACACCCATATACCTTGGCCTATTGACATGAACAAAAGATGTGAACTCAGCGTCAATGTGGCTGGACCTGACATTACGACAGTATTTGACGGAGCAAGATGTCAAGGAGCCTGAATAAGGTTGATCAGGTGTAAACTCCCCACTGGTTCATTCAAAACACAATGTGGCTGGTGGACAGCAATCCTCTTAGTCCCTGGATATCTCTGTGGGCGATCCTCATGGTAGCTTCTTCGGCACAAACACCTGCAGCTGCTTCATCAATGTCTTTCCCTCCGTCATTCGACCAGAAGTGAAGATGTTCTGTTAAAATCACACACAGCTTCAAAACCTGGACAACCTTCAAGCTCATGTTGTTAACGTGTAGGGAACATTCATGTAACAGCACTGCAAGACCCTGAACATTTCCACAGTATAAAAAGAGGAGCCCTTTCAGCATCTCAAGCTGGTTTCACAGGAATGTGAGAACGCCATTCAGCCCATTGAAACTATTGGATAAGCAGACTCACAGCCAATTCACTCTCTCCTGCATATTCCACCTGAAGATTTTTTTAAAAATGCAAATATTGGAAAGCAGGAGGCTGGAAGACCACACCAAGCAAAGCAGCATCAGGGGGTGGAGTAGTCAACACCTTGGGTGTAACATTTCTTCAGGAGTGGGGATGGACGTAAGGAGGTTTATAGGAATAGAGGTGGCGTGGTGAGGAGGAGGTGGTGTGGTGAGGTGGGGATAGATCAACACTGGTAGAGGGTACCACTGAGTTAGTCGATTGGAAAAATGAATCCAGTAGGAAGCTGGAAGAAGAGTTGACTAGAAGAATGGAAGGGAGATGGACGGGCTATCAAGGGAGAGGGAGGTGATTAGAAGGGAGTGGTCGGGACTGGGAAGCGAGTCAGCAGATTGGAAGGGTGGTTATTTGAAATTGGAGAACTCAGTGTTCTCGAGACACTCGAGACACTGACACATCAAAAGAAGAAGCCATTCAGCTCCTTTAAACTGTGATACTGAAATAGGAGGATTGTCTTTGATGCTGCAACATGACAAACTAATGAAGCATAGACTGCACAAACAGACTGCTCCATGTTGTTCCTCCTGGCTCCATTGCAAATGGTACACACGCGTTAAGTTAACATGGTTTGCTGGCCGTGAGGAGGAAAAGTGAATGATTTTTACCAAGTTCCAAGGTGTTATGGACGAGTCTATACCACTCAAAACATTCTTAAGCAAGCAGCCCAGACCATAAATTTGAAATTTGTTTCATTACATGTACGATGAAAATTACCTGGTGTAATTTAACTACGTTGACTACTGGATTTTAAAACAGACAAAAACTTTATTCACAAAAGTACACAATGAACACAAAGAACACAATAAAGAACGCCTTCAGATCTCACCCTATGCAGCTGGACTTAATTATGCTGTTCCGAATGCATATAACAGTCCCAATAAGTCAATTCCATTTAGAATCCAGTACAAATAGAACATATGCTTACAGGTTGAAGTTGAAGGGCTGAAAAGAGAGAGAGTTTCCACACTGCTCCTGTTGAAATTCCTAGTTCAAGACTCAACTGAAAACTGCTCAGCTCAGCTCACCTCAGCGAGTTCAGCTAAAAGAGCTCATCACTCCCCTTTCATTATAGAGGTCACTTCTCAAGCACGACCACTTTGGACTGAAGTCTCATCTGTTTACAGATAGACAAAAGGCATCTGAAAGTCATTTTAGTCTCCTTACCAAACCAGACTGACCGGAGTCAGGCCCAGTTTTATTGTCCCCCTGAAAACAATCAAGAACAGAGTCTACCTGAGCCAAGAAAAAGCTTCTTGACAAAAAAGGGACTAGCTTTGTGACGCCTCCCCCCTTAAAAATTAAACCATCAATAGCAAAATATGGCTGCACATTTAACCATTCAAACCCAGTTAGTAGTCTAAAAACGCACATATACACTCTAGCAACTATTAACATGCAAACATTCACAACTCGATGCAAATTCAGGCCGCGGTACACCCACAACCAAATGCTTCCATATCGCAATCAAGTTTCAGTAACGCATCAGCAGTCAGGTTTTCGCGACCTGCCACATGCACAATTGTCACCATGAATGGCTGCAACAACAAGCTCCATCGAAACAGTCCTTTTGTCCTTAAAGTTATTCACAAATATCAATGGATTGTGATCAGCAGATACGATTGTTTCAGATGCATCGCTGGTGGTATAAACACTGAAATGTTGTCATGCCAACACCAAGCTTAAATTCTCTTTATCCACCATTGAATATTTCTGTTGATGAACGTTCAACTTCCTGGAAAAATACCCGATGGGTCTCTTGATTCCCTTGTCATCTTCCTGCAGGAGCACCGCATCGACACCCACATCACTGGCATCGTTAGCCACCTTGAAAGACTTTGTGTAATCCGGTGTGGCTCATACTGGGGGCAGTGGTTAACACAGTTTTTAGGCTGTCAAATTGACAGTTTGCTGTCCACTGAGAGTTCTTGCCACTTTTAACTAATTTGGTGAGTGGAGCAGTCACACTGCTAAGGTTTGGCACAAACCTTCAGTAAAATCCAGTCAATCCCAGGAACAGTAATACTGCTTTTTGTCGATGGTGTGGGAATTTTCCCACTACTTTCGTTTTTGTATCTCATGGGGCTATTGGTCCATGTCCAATAACATGGCCCAGGAACGTGACTTGGGCTTTCACAAATTCACTTTTAGCTGGATTTACCACCAAGCCTGCCTTCTGAACTCGAGAGAACAAGTCCGATAAATGCTGAAAGTGTTCCATCGATGAGTGACTAAAAATCACCAGGTCATTAACGTACATTACATAGTTGGGTAATCCGGCAAAAACATTATTGTCAATCTCTGAAATGTGGTTGGAGTAATTTTCATACCAAATGCCATGACTTTGAACTGATATCATTCATTTGGTGTTATGAACGCCGAAATTTATTTTGCTCTCTGTGGCAGAGGTCCTTGCCAGTAACCTTTGAGCAAGTCTAACTTAGAAATGTAAGTGCCTTCTCCCACTTTTCTGACACAGTTCTCCAAACATGGAATTGGAAATGCATCAGTCATTGTAATGGTGTTGACTTTGTGATAGTCCCCACATGACCTTCGGGTACCATCTGGCATTGGCATCATGACTATAGGTGAGTACCAGTCACCGTAACTCACTTCGTTATGCCATCTTGGAGCATTCACTCTATTTCGTTCTGAACCTGTGCCAACTTTGGAGGGTTATGCCTATAAGGATGTCGCTTCATCAAAACAGCACCTCCCATATCTACATCATGCGCAAGTATGATAGTACTTCACAGTTTATTTCCGTATATCTCACAAAGTGACAGTAATAACTCTTTTGGGTCATTTCGTTTTCTTGTGGAAGGTAACTCAATAATTTATCCCAAGTTTTGACAACTTTCCAATTTATCAATTTGATTTGAGGAATGACCAATTCAGAATCCTCTGAACTTAGTTCTTGCTTCTGTGCTGTAATCATGAACACCTTCTCCTCTTGCTTTCTTTCACTATCAAACTATCTTTTGAGCATATTCACATGACACACTTTGTGAGATTTCTTCCTGTCTGGAGTCCTTATCAATTAGCTCATCTCATTAAAGTTATTCTCAATTTGATAAGGTACACGAAACCTTATTTTTAAAGGCTCACCTGTTACTGGAAGGAACACCAATGTCTTATTCCCAATTACAAAACTGTAAATTTGTGATTTCTTTTCTGCTTCCTGTTTCATTATATGCTGTGATACTTTTAAATGTATCTAGCCAACTCTCCAGCTCTATTTAATCGTTCCCTAAAATTTGATATATGAGTGGTCTCTGAATTCTGACTCAATAATTCCTCCCTCATCAATTGTATTTTTCCTGCTAGTTCTTGACCAAAAATTAATTAAAATGGACTGAATTTGGTCGATTCATTTGGTGCATCTCTGATCGCAAAACGTTAAAAATGAATTTCCTTGTCACAATCATCTGGATAGTTCTGATCACAAAAACACAACATGGTCTTCAGTTTTTGATGCCATCTGTCCCGTGCTCCCTGTGATTCTGGATAATGAGCAGTAGATTTGAATTGTTTTATATTCCCAAGTTATCCATCGCCTGCCTGAATAGTTGGGATGTGAAGTTTGATCGTTGATCTGACTGTATCATTATTGGTAGTCCGTATCTAGCAAAAAAAAGTATTTTTTTCTTCAATATTTTAAACTGTGATGCTGCATAATGAGATTGCCTCTGGATATCTAGTCAGCACACCCATTATTGTTAATAAATACTTCATCCCACCGTTTGTTTGTGGTAGGTGACCTACGTAATCCATCAAGACTCTTGTGAAAGGGTCCTCAAATGAAAGAATAGGTTATAAAGATACAAGTTTTACTCCTGCCTGCGTGACATGTTTGACACGTCTGGTAAAATTCAGCTAAATCTTTATGCAGTCCAGGCCTGTAAACAAATCTTTATATTTTAACCAGTGTTGTCCTCACCCCAAAATGACCTCCAAGTTGTAGCTCAAATGACAATCGTGGCACCTCCATTATATACCCAACTGGCAAAATAATTTGATAAATTTCTGCCCATGTCTGATCTGCTTGAAATTGTGATGCTCTCCATTTCTTCATTAGGACATCATTTGTTAAGTAATAACAGACAGGAATGCTTTCTTTCGTGATTGCTAAGTGCCGTTTGATATAACGGTTTTAATTCCTCATCTTTCTGCTGCAAGTCAATCAACTTAGCAGAGCTAAAAATACTTGCATGCTTTCCTACCTGCTCCTTCTCTGTTCTACTTGCCTGATCAAAATAAGATTCGGATAACTCTTCAACAGCTTCCTTTTGATCCATGCCTTTTGATTCCTCCTGCTTCAACCTGTATATTGTGATCTGTGATCACACAATCAGCGGAAATTCCTGGAATAGCATTCTGCAGGTCTTCTGTTGCCTGCATCTCCACTGGCTTTTCAACTAGAGTAGGCTGCACTCCCACCGGTGTTTCAGCTATACCATTTGCAAGGACAGATTTTATTCCTGGAGCTGAGAGTTTAGGATCCAGTAATCCTATCACACATTCTCCCTGTTCTCACTTTACATAAATGAGCAGTTTTTGTCTCACCATGATTTCTTGTTACCAGCACATTTTCTGACAATAGTCGCTGAGGAGTCCATATCTCCTCATCCCTCAGCATTACAAACTGAGAAGATCCCGCGTCCAATAATATTGGAACCTCCTTACCTGTTACTCCTGGCCTATGTGAATTACCTTTAATCTTGCAATATATATATTTTTAAGCAGATCTGGCAAATCCTCATTAATCAACCTCTGATCATCTTCTAAACTCTGAGACAGTTGTCGAACTTCTCTTGTGCTTTTTGTTACTAATCCAACAAAACTTCCACGATTGTCTTGTTTTCCTACATCTGGTTTTCTGCTCGCCCACCAACACTGTGATTTTGTGTGCCCACTTTATTACAATGAAAACACCTGTGCCTTTTATCTTCTTTGTCCCCCTCAAGGGTTTCTTTTTTTACCCTGTGGTAAATTATCCTTATGACCTTCACTGAGATCGATCTTTTCCTTTCCACGTGAGGAAATCTCTTTGCTCCAATTTCTATCCTGCATGGACTGAAATTGATTCTGGAAGCCAAACCGAGTTTATGGAACAGTTCATAATCATCAGCCACTTCAACAGTTCACCTTGCTGTTTTAACCCTCTTCTTTTCCATCTGAGTTCATATCACTTCAGGCAGTGACTTTTGAATTCATCCAAACTACTTACCACTCTAAGGGCAGCATAGTTTTTCTTGATTTTTAAAGCGCTTATCCATCTAACGAAGTAACTCTGTTTGATTGTTTCAAACTCAATGTAGGTTTGACCAGGGTCCCTCCTTAGATTTCTGAAAAGTTGTCCATAACCTTCTAGTACAAGCTCATATGAAGATAAAATGGCTTTTTTAACCTCCTCATACTCCCCAGATACCTCCTCTGATAGTGATGCAAGTACCTCACTTGCCCTACCTACAAGTTTCGCTTGGATCAACAGAATCCACATTGCCTCTGGCCACTGCATTTTGTAGCCATCTTTTCAAATAATTTGAACAAAAGAATTCTACATCATCCTCATCAAATTTAGGGAATGCTTGAACATACTTAAACAGTTTCTCACTGGGCTTCAGACTATCAGGGGCTTGTTCATCCTCACTCTCTTCCTCACTAAGCCCCCAAAGCCTTTCTCTCCAGCCTTTTACACTGACTTTCCTTTTTAAAGTCTGAGTTTTCGCTGTCAAAAAAGCTCTCTCATTTTTTCTCCTCGAACGCTCTCTCTTTTTCTGTTTCTTTTGCTTTTAATCGTAACTCAATTTGTTTCATTTCTGCTTCCCTTTCCTTAAATTTCGCCCCCAACTCAAGCTTCTTCAGTCGCAATTGAATTGTTGCCAACTCTACAGATTCTGATGGTTTTTGTAGCAGGTTTGATTGATGTGCTACTGCTGTTATGATCTCTCATTTCCTCACAGAAGCAGGCAGTTCCAATTCCAGCTTCTCTGCTAATTCTTGCAATTTTGTCTTTTTTTACTTTTTGCAAACCTTCCAGAGTCACTGCATCCACATCGAGAAAATTTCTGGCGACTGAAAGGGAAACTATTATCCCAAAATTTGCCTACATAACAAAACCAACACCCAAAATAAAGACACGAGCATCTCACACCCTCTGTTTAAAATCCCTCAAAGAGCCTCCAATCTGATAGGCGCTAGGCTAGACCACTCAACACATTCCTAAGCAGGCCGCCCAGACCATAACTTTGCAATTCTTTTCGTTAAATCTGCAACGAAAATTACCCTGAGTAAGCTAGCGAGGTTGTCCACTAGATTTTAAAACACATAAAAACTGTACTCACAAAATTACACAATGAAACACAAAGAAAAGAGTAAAGAACCCCTATAGAACTCAACCTATCCAGCTAGATTAATTTAAGTATTCCGAATATATACAACAGTCCCAATTAGCAAACTCCCTTTAAACCCCAGTATAAATGGAACACATGCTTACAGGTTGAAGGTGAAAGGCAGAAAAGAGAGAGAGAGTTTCCACATAGCTCCCTGCTGAACGTCCCAGTTCAAGACTCAACTGAAAACTGCTCAGCGCAGATAGTTCATGTAAAAGAGGTGACCACTCCCCTTTCATTATACAAGTCATTTCTAAAGCATGACTACTTTGCTCTGAAGTCTCATCTGTTTACATATAAACAAACATCTCTTGAAATACTTTTCATCTCTGTACCAAACCAGACTGACTGGAGTCAGGTCCTGTTTTATTGCCCCTAAAATCAAGGGCAGTCTCTTTGAGCCAAGGAAGAGCCTTGAGAAAACAAAAGGATCTAGCTTTTTTTGACGGAGAGGACAGGCTAGTGTTCTGTATGGAGGTCCCAATCTGGTGGGAATGGTTAACTCTATCAGAGGGTGACTGCTGACAGATCTGTGAACAACATGACGCTTAGTGCAAGGTCACACAACAACTGCACATTGAGGCGGTGAGAGTTCATTCAGAACCTGGAGCTCTTTCTCAACCATCATGGTGGGCGTGTCCGCAGAGCTAAGTATACTAACATAGAGTCATAGAATCCTACAGCACGGAGACAGTCCGTGTAGCCCAAACTGGTTCATGCTGACAAAAATGTCCACTCACGCTAACCTAATTTCTTTGCACTTGGCCCATGTGCTTCTCAACATTTCCCATCTATATATTTGGCCAAGCGTGAAGACGTGTATCGCGGAAAACACGTTATATTTCACGCTATCAACGTTTTGGTTTGGAAATAATGAGAGTTCCTCCATAATGCTCAAGTTTTAATATAATCAGTTTTTTTTCATTCTTTTGTAGACATACAGCTTAAACATTCATTTCCTTCAACCTGTCTTCATGGTACCATCACTGCAGGGATGGTATGGTGATACTCCATTTCACTGTCACTCTGTATCAAGGCGTTCATTCATTATAAATGAGAGAAAATCTGTTCACAGTGACAATGTACTGTCTGAATAACACTTTACAACCGCAGGAATGTGTCATCACACTTACACATTAATCATTTTACAATGAACGATACCACACATTTACTGTGCTGATTATTTACTGCTCTGTATGAATTCTGTCAGTGGCTCATGTCCAAGGACATCCAGATCCTTTTCACCAAGAGCACTTACCATCATCTCGCCTTCTCAGAAATACAAAATGAGAAGGATGGCACATTTTTCCAAATAATTTCTTTGCCATATGAAGCAAAGATACACCAAAAGCACTATCACTATTGTCAGTGGAGATGCTGAGGTGGCGATGGTCTAGCTGTATTATCTCCGAAATATTAATCCAGGGAGTCAGGTAATGACCCAGAGCCGGGATTCGAGTCTTACCCCGGCAAATGTTGGAGAGAAATCAATAAAATATCAGGAATTCAGAATCAAATAAAACAATGAAACCATTCTCGATTGTCCTACCTGGCACCCTCATGCTCTTCAGTGAAAGCAATCTACCATTTTAACCAGTTCGGGCTTACTTGTGACTCCAGAACAACAGCAATGTGGTTAACTCTCAGTTGTAGTTTGAAATGGCCAAGCCAGCCACTCAGTTATATCACTCACTACAAAGTCTCAAAGAAATGAAACAAGACAGAACTAAGCACTGACTCCTTACAGCCCACAAACTGCAGTGGGTCAGGAAGGCAGCTCACCAACATCTTCTCAAGGACAATGAGGAAAGAGAATTACATGCTGGCTCAGCATTCATTAATGAATACAAGAAGATGATCACACTCAGGGAAGAGAGTAAAAGGGACATAATTCACTTCAACTGTGACTTTGATTTATACCTTACATGGGCATGATTTTTAGTAATATGGGAACAAGATAAAAATAAATTAATTTAATCTCGTTTTATTTTCCATCCCAGCTGACCATCAACAATCCCTTTGTTTTCTTCTTTCTCTCTCTCTCTCTTTCTCTATCTATTCAACACAGTCCTATTCCCTTTTACAACAGACTTCCTTGTCACCAGCATCAATCACGCTATTTCGCAGCTGTGTTCAGTTCTGATGTACGCTAATTGTACTCGAAATGGCAATTTTGTTTTTCTCTCGATCCGAGGCTGCCAAATCTGCTCAGTTTCTCTGGCACTTTCTCGTTCTTTTTCTTTCTGATCTCTTGCGAAATTATTTGTTTTATTTAACCTTTAATTTTGTTATTACATGGGATGTCTGCATCCCTGGCAAGGGCAGCATTTGTTCACCTCACTAAATGCATTTTTCTGTGAGGTCATTCTTTCAGGAAGTATACAGCCAAGCACATCGGCTGTGGGTCTGACGTCAGTCTTATGTCTGAGCAGATAATAATGCTAGATGTCTTTATCAAAGCACATCAGTGAAATAGATGAAACTTATTAACAAAATTCAGGTGAAGTTATGGTTGATATGGGTGAAAATCGCTTTCATTTCCATTTCCTGTCATTTGAGTTTAAGTTCTGACATCATCTGTGGTCGGATCTGAAACAGTATCATTATGTGTCACAACCTGGGCCTCTGAATTAAATTTGTTGTGACATTACGAATATGAAAGTGTGCCTTTCGTGGAGTTAATTTATAGACAAGAACAATGCTGTGATCGAATTATTTGCAACTGACGTCGTGCTTCAAAGAGAGCTGGAACCATATAGTCTGAATTTTATCAAGGGATAGATAATCGCTTATTAAGCATCAGCATTGATGTCAAGATGGCAACTGGGGGTATTATCGAGCTGGTAGTGGATAGGTTTGGTGACAACCGGAATAGCGAGACATAAATTAATTCAGGGAAAAGGGTACTTCGGGATTGTGAATAGTCTTGTTCTCAGATATTTATGAGGCCAGGAGTATGGGCGATTCTGAAATCTGTGGGTAATGAATGGAATTTACTGTTGAAACTGAAGACAACATTTTCCGTCATTGCCAAAAATAGAGAACAGAAATAACAATGAGGTTTGACATGGTTAATGGGATTAATAATTGGATAGAGATGGAGACACTTACCAGGAATACCAACAATAGCAAGCATGGGATAGTAACCCGCCTGAATAATCATCAGTGCACCCCATATCCGATCTGATAATGTTGACCCAGACCAGGAAAAATACATAAGACCCCAGAATAAACTCCTGTCCATTGTTGCAGCATTCCAGTCGAATGTTCTCAGATTCTGGTCCATTGATGGAACATTCCAGACTATTCTCAGATGTTGATCTCTCCTCTTACTGTCTCTGGAGCTGTTGGTTGCTGTTAGTGTTGGATGTGATGCATCTGCTGCTACAATGGGATAAATCATTGCAAGAAGCCCCTGACTAATAGAAGAGGGAAACTATCCAGTGACACAATTAGGGTCCATGGAGACTGACATCAACTACAGTCACTGAACAAACAGATCCAGTTAACTCCTTTCTGTATGGTTCCTTCAGGTCACAATAAGAACAGGACCGGACAGGATGCTGACATTGCTGGCTATTGGTCACATCTCCCATCACCCATTGCTCTAGTGAAGTTCATTGTGAGGGAGAATGATGGATGTTTTCTTATCGCAGGCTGGATTATTCTGCAGTGTTGTCTGTTTGCAATGTTATACCTGCCTGAACCTCCCACAACCACCCCCCAGAAAACACAACCTAGATGCTGTTACTGAGCCAATCTCTCCTCGACTAGATTACGCAAAGCCAATAGATTCTCAGTGGGCATATTTGCCCTGACCATACAAAGCAAGTGTTGGTCTGTCTGGGCATTCCTTTCATTGCTGTGATAAGGCAATTTTGTATCTTCAATAAGCAATGCGCTAAAGTATTTTTCAATTCAAACTCACAAACATCTTAATACACTTCATTTGCTTCAAACCAGTAAGTCTTACATTTCTTTGAATTCAGTCCAAAGCCAAATGTGGCATGTTACAAAGCCGGTACTTTTAAAAGGCTATGTTGCCCTTATTTGTTTTCAACATTCCAATATATCTGAATGTTGAAAAGTCCATTGGGGCCCCTTTGATTGTACCTAGCAGGTAATGCCTCAGGTAGGCCACTTTCATTTCATTTTACAAAAAAAGGTGAAATCAGGAGGACATGGATGGGATGGGCAGATCATTTAAGTTTGGGGGTTAGATGAGTCAGGGTCACTGTTGACATTGGACGCTCTCTACCTCCTTCTGCCCTTTCTGACCTCATAACGTGTAAGCATTTTTGTGTCAGATTTACTCTTTGTGCTCAGAGGTTTGTTGATTGCGATTGTTGCAAGTATTTTGGAGCAGCATTCTTAAGTCGGGATACCCTGTCGGTGGGATAGAATAATTTATTCGGGTATTATATCTTTGGTTCGTGTGCTTTATTCCGTAATTTGATAAATAAATATTGTTTGTTTAAAGCTCGGCAGTCGGAACCAGCTAATTCACTCCGGGAATATACAATATACACTCGCCTTCAATAAATAGCAAACTTATGGTTCGGGCTACCTGCTTAAAATGTTTTGAGGAGTCGGGCCTGGTCCATAACAATGTATATTAGCCGTGTTCATTAAAAGTCATAAATTAATGAGTAACGGATGGAATGAATAGGATATTGGCTATGAGACAGGAAGGGCTTGGGCCAGTGGCTGAGCAGCGCTGAAGGGAGGACAGTAACATATCCTGTTCACGAGTATTCAACCATCACTCTTTCTGACAAATGTAATGAAATGCAATGCAGAGCAAGATAACAGATAACCTTTGGTACATGGAATGCTGAACGACAATGTGAGTAGAACAGGACAATTTTAAATGAGATACGTGGAATTGTATTTTATATTTAGACTGTTTGATCACAGGTTATATAGGTTGAGAAGATTGTTTATAAATGGACGTGATATTCAGAATTAAAAACGGACACATAACAAAATATGTTATGTTGCAGGGAGTTACAGCAGAGTAAGAGTGAGGATATAGCTCATTCCGAGCTGGTACACAGATGATGGGCGACGTGACCACCATCTTTGCTATGAGTATTCTGAGAAACATGTTGAAAACGTTCAGAGCCTAGGATATAAGCTTAATCAAAAAGCGCGCAGACAATGTCATAATTAATAATCTATTCCCAGTTTTCATCACATGTAGCTGTCTCTAAAATACCTATTAAATCAAAATCAATTTGCTGTGATTCGTTCATTTGTTTTCAGAACTTAAAGAAGCAGATATGTAATACATGTAGCACTCGTACAAAAAAATGGGAACAGGTTTGGAGCATGATGTCCAAATATAACCTGGTTCAGCATCTAACCCATTCAAGATAAGCAAAATATATAGATAGTGGAAATTGTAAACACAAACAAAATGGTGGAGAATTGCAACAGATGATGCAGGATCTGGACGGAGAAACATAGTTGACATATTGAGGCTTACATGAACCTGTTCTGAACAATCATGTTGGACTCAAAATGTTAATTTCGTTTTTCTCTGCTCCGATACTGCCTGACCTGTGGGGTTTCTCTCCAGCACTTTCAATTGGTGCAATGGCAGGAGGCAGAGAGTAATGGTGGGCAGTTGCTTTTTGGACTGAAATCTTGTGACCAGCAGTGTTTTACAGAGAGTGATTCTGGGTTTTCATTGTTTGTCATTTATGTAGATACGATTTGGATAAGAATATAGAAGGCATGTTAGTAAGTTTGTAGATGACACCAAAACTGGTGGCACAGTGGACAGTGAAGGAGGTTTTCTGAGATTACAAAAGGATCTTGATCAAATGGGTCAATGTGTGACAAATAGCAGGTAGTGTTCAATCTGGATGAATGCGAGGTGCAGATAATAGTGTGTGTTTGTTGCTGTCTTATGCACCAGGAATGGGGTGATTTTATTCCCCATCTCCTGGGTTCAGCGCATCAATACCCTTCATGATCTTTGAGAGGCCTTACACTCTCCGTGGGTACCCTCTTGAGGTTAATGTAGTGGCACAATATTTTTGGATTATCCTTAAACTTAGCTGCCCAAACTATCCCATTTCTCCTTTGTCCTTTCCTGATTTCTCTCTAATTAATGCCCCACCAGCTTCATATTCATTAAGTCATCCAATTGAATAGAATTGCCTATACCTAAAGTAACAATCTCTTTTATTTTTGTGTAGACCTCAACAACTTTAGTCATCCATTGTTCCTTCATCTTCCCAGCCTTACCCTTCACACTAACAGGATCATAATGCCTCTCAACTCTCGTCGTCGCACTGTTGAATGCCTCCCATTTGTCAGACGTTGTTTTACCTGCTAACAGTCAACTGCAACGAAACTTGGTAAGTCCTTGTCCGATGCCATTAAAACGTATGCTACTCCGATTGAAAAGATAACATTGATGGAAGGCTTAATTATTTTCTATAACAATTTTGAAACTAATAGTTATGATTGCAAGATCCAAACTACTCCCCGACCTTTACTTCAGACAGATACCATGTATATTGCACAGAAGGTCAAGTTTTGCTCCTTCTCTAATGAGATCATGCACATATCGATAAAGAAAGTTTTCTTGAATATATTTGACAAGTACATCACCATCCAACCCTTTAACACCATGGTAGTCCGAATCAATTTTTTAAAAAATTAAAATCCCTCATTATTACAACCTTATTAAGTGTACACATATCTGAAATCAACCTCCATGTTTGTTTCTCAATTTCTTTTTTACTGTTGGAGACCACATGGTACAATACCATCCACACATTCTTTCCTTTCTTATTTTTAAAATTTCTTCCAATATATTTTCACTGGGACGATTTGTCACATCTAAGATTAGACTCCCTACAGTATGGAAACAGGCCCCTCAGCCCAACAACTCCATACCGACCCTCCAAAAGAATAACATACAAAGACACATTCCCTTCTCCTATATTTACCTATGACACATGCACCTCGCACTATGGGCAATGTAGCATGGCCAATTCAACTAACCAGCACAGCTTTGGATTGTAGGAGGAAACCCACTCAGACACGGTGAAAATGTGCAAACTGCACACAAATAGGGGTCTGCCACGCCATGCGTGGGTTTCCTCCGGGTGCTCTGGTTTCCTCCCACAGTCCAAAAATGTGCCGGCCAGGTGAATTGGCCATGGTAAATTGCCCGTACTGTTAGGTGCAGGGGTAAATGTAGGGGAATGGGTCTGGGTGGGTTGGGTTTCGGCGGTTCGGTGTGGTCTTGTTGGGCCGAAGGGCCTGTTTCCACACTGTAAGTAATCTAATCTAATCTTTACCAAGCATACCGTACAATTTCTTCAAAGTGATCTTTACTTTCTTATGTGTAATACTACCCGTATGTTTTATCTGGAGGGTTTTCAGAAATATCTTCCCCAGTTCCAACAATAATTTATTCCTTAATCAAAAACGGCAGGCATCCCTTCCCTGCTCATCACATGCCCCTTTTTCTATCTTTTCTATGACACCTAACACGTGGAACATTGAATTGCCAGTCTTGAACATCACTCAGCCACGTTTCTGTCATAAATTTGATGTCCCAATCCCATGTTCTTTAACATGCTCTGAGTTCATCAGCCTTCCCTGTAAGACCCCTTAAAATGAAATAAATGCAATTTAGTTCTTCAGAATTTCTATATATTCTGATTCTCTCATCGTTCTTTTCTAGTTGATGTGCTCTCGTCACATTCATAATCTTCTCCATCTTTTATTAGAAAGAATTAGAACTCTTTCATGTGTAAGTCACGAAACCCTTCTTTTAAAATTGTCTTTTCGGGTTAGCTGTTAACAATGGTGATAGCTAGACATAATGTTGAAGCGCTTTTGCCAGAAACGTCGATTTCGCTGCTCCTTGGATGCTGCCTGAACTGCTGTGCTCTTCCAGCACTAATAATCCAGAATCTGGTTTCCAGCATCTGCAGTCATTGTGTTTACCTGATATGTTGAGGGTGTTAGCCCCATGTGTTCTCTGTCTATGACCTGATACTTAGATTGATTCTAATCCGAAAAGTGAGATAACAGAGTTTTACATGAATTCATGCAGTTTTTGAGCTCAGAGTTCTACATGAATGTTTGCAGTTTTTGAGCAGAGATATTCCTACACACACTCTCTCACACACGCGCAGACACAGGTACACACAAACGCGCACACAGACACCCACACACACTCTTATAGACACACACACTCCCACACTCACACATGCACCGCCTCACAAACTTAAGACACTCTGCACTCACTACACACACACACACAATTCCTCACACTCTCAACCTCCACCCCAGACAGACACACACAGACAGACAGACAAAGACCCACATGCACACATATATTTTGTGTTGTGAATTTATGCTTGCAGAGTTACATTGCACTTTGCTCAAAAACTGCATACATTCATGTAGAACTCTGAACTCAAAAACTGCATGAAAATATGTAAAACTCTGTTATCTCAGTTTTTTTTAGATTAGGATCAATCTAAACATCAGGTTATAGACAGAGAACACAGGGGGTTTACACCTTCAACATATTGTCTAGCTATCACCATAGTTAACAGCTAACCTGAGAATGCAACTTTTTAAAAAATGGGTTTTGTGATTTACACATGAAAGAAGTGAAACTATCACTGTATTCTAACAGATGAAAGGCTTAACAGGCAATCAATTTTTCAATGTATAATTTCAGTTACATTACACTGCAAATTTGTGCTCTAAATTCTGTGTTACGATCGAGCCCTCCATAATCACCTGATGAAGGAGCATCGCTCCGAAAGCTAGTGTGCTTCCAATTAAACCTGTTGGACTATAACCTGGTGTTATGTGATTTTTAACTTTAAAATATGAATACACTTCAATTTTTTTAAAGCACCCCTTAAAATGTTCTTTAAAAAATATTCATTTGAAAGAAAATCGTGATTTTTGCTTGATTTTGCATGTTAATAGAAATTGAAACATAATGTTATATTAATAAACTATAATAACTTGATCATCTGTAAAAAAAGACGATAATAAATATTTAGCGGCCTGCAATCCTAGAAGCAGCTGTCAGTTCCATGATGCTCGAAGCGCATTTTTTTGAAACTTTTTTAACAATATGAATAAACGTGGCTGAATGTTTGAATAATTTGTTTCCAGTTCAAGGTAGACTTGACGATATGATTTGATCTCCTGCCGTGAGTCTATATGTAGAATTTAATTGGAGCTTTAACCTCATCACTCTAGCCCTTTCAAACAAAATTATGAATCTGTGTCCATCCCACGTGCGAAAATTCCTTCAGCTCTGACTATTGCAGGGCATGTTACAAAGAACATTATGCAGGTCCACGTAAAGCAAAAATATTGCAGTCAAAGCCACCTAAAACGAATCCAATATTATTTTTTTACCAGCCTTATAAATGAAACGTACAGTGGAGCATATTACAAAAGGGGCATTCAGCTACATGTCCAAAATAAAATTTGTGGCTCCATCATAAAAAGACCTCAACTGCATAACGCTGTAAATTGTCCAAAATACGAAAAAAAAACAAGAGACTGCAATTCTCAATTCTTTCCCCGTGAGTATCATCTGAAGAACAGGAAGAAAGTGAAGGCTTAGAGTGAACTTCATAAATGATGATGATGAGAATGGGAGGGAGAGAGTTTGGGGGAAATGATAAACAATGCTGTGGGTGATGCAAAGTTTAGCGAGGTAGTTCACAGTGAAGAGCAACGTGTTAGGGTTCGGAGGGTATACACTGATTGTTCAGGTAGCCAGATCGATGACAGATGAAAATTAATACTGACAAATTTGATAAATTTCAGATGAAACAAGTCAAGAGCACTCAATCTATGAATTTCTTGATTTTACTTTTTAGCAAAGAAGTTTGAGAGGTGCTCCTGATGGAGGTGTTTAACAGCATGAGGGTTCGGGACAGGATGAACAGAGAGTAGCTCTTCCCGTTGCTCCAAGGCTCAAAAACAAGAAGACACAATTATAAAGTGAAAGTATTCTCACTACTAATCTGTAAAGGAAACTTCCCTATTTCTAAATGTATTGGGTTTTAAAATAATTCATGCTTTATGTTGCCTTCTGAAAATAACTTGATGTTGATGTGAGAGGTTTTGTTTTGTGATCCAGGTTCCCCTTCCTTATGCCTCAGTTTTGCAATCTGTCCATTGAATTACTGCACTGCTTTTCCATTCAACTCACCAACGTATTCAAAGACAGAAAAATTTTCCCAACTATGATCCAAACACCAATATTTGTCCGTTTCCTTGGCCCACCTATAAATATTTATAGACTCCTATCCTCATCACATCTTGTTTTTCTAACATTTTCAATATTTGTTCTCTTCCATAATGAATTCAAAATATTTTTCAGATGATATAGATTATGGCCTCTTTACAATAGAATTGATAATGTATTATTTTTACTTAAGATCTGAACTTAAAGTTGCAACAACGCTAACGTGTTTTGTTGTCCCATCACCCAGTTCCCAGACTGCAGTTGCAGCAAATAGTCATTAAATCTCAAAAGAATTACCAAGTCTTTACTTCGGGTCTAAATTGTCATTTGTTTCTTTATTGCAAAACATCATATTAATTACACACTGTCTGTCTGACTGTTACATTTTGGTTTCTTTTATTCCAAACAATTAAACATCAGAAATTAAGAACGCGGATAGGCCATCTGTTTATCAGATTCAGGATTAGTGGTGATGGAAGAGAACAGCACAGTACCCTTCCACAGACACTCTCATTCGTTTGGCCGAACTGGTCCTCACCGTTAACAATTTCTCCTTTGAATCCTCCCACTTCCTCCAGACCAAAGGGGTAGCCATGGGCACACGTATGGGTCCCAGCTATGCCTGTCTCTTCGTTGGCTATGGAGAGCAGTTGATCTTCCGTAATTACACCGGCACCACTCCCCAGCTCTTCCTCCGCTACGTTGATGACTGTATTGGAGCCACCTCCTGCTCCCGCGAGGAGGTTGAGCAATTCATCAACTTCATCAACACATTCCAACCTGACCTTAAATTAACCTGGACCATCTCTGACACGTCACTCCCCTTCCTGGACCTCTCCATCTCCGTTAATGACGACCGACTTGACACTGACATTTTTTACAAACCCACTGACTCCCACAGCTACCTGGATTACACCTCTTCCCACCATACGTCTTGCAAAAATGTCATCCCGTATTCGCAATTCCTCCGACTCCACTGTATCTGTTCCCAGGAGGACCAGTTCCACCACAGAACACACCAGATGGCCTCCTTTTTAGAGACCGCAATTTCCCTTCCCACGTGGTTAAAGATGCCCTCCAACGCATCTCGTCCACATCCCGCACCTCCACCCTCAGACCACCGCTCCAACCGTAACAAGGGCAGAACACCCCGGTGCTCACCTTCCACCCTACCAACCTTGGTATAAACCAACTCATCTGCCGACATCTCCGCCACCTCCATTCAGACCCCACCAACAGGAATATATTTCCCTCCCCACCACTTTATGCCTTCCGCAAAGATCATTCCCTCCGTGACTACCTGGTCAGGTCCACGCCTCCCTACAACCCACCCTCCCATCCTGGCACTTTCCCCTGCCACCGCAGGAACTGTAAAACCTGCGCCCACACCTCCTCCCTCACCTCTATTCACGGCCCTAAAGGAGCCTTCCACATCCATCAACGTTTTACTTACACATCCACTAATATCATTTATTGTATCCATTGCTCCCGATGCGGTCTCCTCTACATTGGACACCCGCACCAATCAACCGCAACGCCCCATGGCCCAACATTTCAACTCCCCCTCCCACTCTGCCGAGGACATGGAGGTCCTGGGCCTCTTTCACCGCCGCTACCTCACCACCAGACGTCTGGAGGAAGAACGCCTCATTATCTGCCTCGGAACACTTCAAACCCAGGGCGTCAATGTGGAAGTCAACAGTTTCCTCATTTCCCCTTCCCCCACCTCACGCTAGTTCCAAATTTCCAGCTCAGCACTGTCCCCATGGCTTTTCCGGACGTGTCTTACCTGCCTATCTCCTTTTCCACCTATCCACTCCACCCTCTCCTCCCTGACCTATCACCTTCCCCCCCTACCACTCGATGCAACTATCTCCCCACCCCCACCCTCCTCTAGCTTATCTCTCCACGCTTCAGGATCGCTGCCTTTATTCCTGATGAAGGGCTGTTGCCCGAAACGTCGATTTCGAAGCTCCTTGGATGCTGCCTGAACTGCTGTGCTCATCCAGCACCAGTAATCCAGAATCTGGTTTCCAGCATCTGCAGTCATTGTTTTTACCCATCTGTTTACCAGGCCTGCTGTGGTAATCGAGAAGGCCTTACTGCGGTTTTTTCTCCACATTAGTGTCTTCTTCCCTACACACGGATCAACCTGCATCTCCCTCAACCAAAACCCTCGGCTCCTGTGGCCCCAGCCACCAATGATGAATAAAATCCAAAAAACTGCATAAGGAATAACACAACAACATAGGAATTAGGTGTGGCAGTAGGAATTTCAGTTTTGCATTTATCTACATTCAACACCATCTGCAAGATGTAGCAATCTGCCCCATTTTCCAAGCATATCAATATTCAGTTTTAAACTCTTTATGTCCTCATTACAGCCTGTTTTAACATCTCGTTGCGGACAATCTGTGAATTTAATTGCTACTCTCTGTCTTTCCTTCCAGGTCATTTGGATTTGTTGTAAACAGTTGAGGTCTGAGAACTGAACCCTGCAGTACCTCACTCGTTTCAGGTCACCAGAGAAAGATAATTTCTCCTGATGCTCTACTTTCTGTCAATCAGCCAATCCAATATCCAATTTGATACTCTACCCGTAACACCCTGGTATCTAACCTTTCTAGATCAGTCCTTTGTGTGGCACCTTGTCAAAGTTTAGATATACTGCATTTGCTTGATCCCATTATCCACTTTACTGGCTACATTCTCGAAGAAATCCCTAATTATGCCCTGGTTATTCTGATCTGCTTGATGTCCTTGTGGAATATCTTGGGTTTCTCGCTAATCTTGCTCACACTTGCCAATGCCCGTTTTCGTCACTCTCCTCTGTGTGATTTTTTAAAAAAACGTTTTATTTAGATCACCCCTCATTTTCTGAAACTCTCTGGAATGCAGGCGGAGTTCCCGTATCAGGCTATCTTGCCATCAGAGAGATTAATCTCGAGAATATCCTTACAGACCATTTCTATGAGAAAAAAAAACTTCTTTGTATTCAAATGTCATATAAATTCAAAATATTAAGATCACTGTTCCCAAAATCGCCTTTGCATCCGAGTTGTCAATTAGCTCTTCTGATCACACATCACCAATTCCAAAACAGCCTGATCTCTCGCTCGGTGGTCAACATATCGTCAAAGCAAACCATCTCATAGACGCTCATGAAATCCATTTTCCCAGCATTAACATTCACTTGGTTTAACTTTGTTGAGATGTAACTTGAAGCTGTCCATGATTAGTGCAGTACCCACAAACTTGTATATCTAACGTCCTGTTTTGGATCATACCCAACATTTGTATCACAATTTTGACAGTGATATATAACTCATTAAGGTTAGCGTCTCCTTGCCGTTTCTGAGCTCCACCTTAACAGATTCTGTGGCGAGGTTAATGGCAGATTCAGGTAAGATGTTTGGTGAGGCATACCGCAACATTGGTATTATCTCACCACTACTTACCCGTTCTTCTCAAGAGTTATTGTAACATTATCACCAGATCTTCCATTGTAACATTATCACCAGATCTTCCGTTGTGCTGGTGGAGTAAAGAAGGACAATCATCTTTCAGCAATGCTGCGTATTCCCCCAGAGAGCTACGACTGCTCTAACCTAGGCAGTAACCTTACAGCAAGCTGGTAAAGTGATACTGCTGCTACACAGCAAGTTAGTGAGATTACATCTGGAGTAGTGTGTACAGATGTAATCTCCTCACTGAGGAAAGGATATTGCAATTAACTCAAAGATTATTCCCTCAATTTATTTCTGCAACGAAGGTCTTAATCATAGAATCCCTGCAGTGTGGAAGCAGGCCATTTTACTGATCGACAACACACTGATCCTCCGAAGACCATCCCATCCAATCACCACCACCCACCCCACCCAATCTTTATAACCTGGCACTTTCCCTGACTGATGTGCCGAGCCACCACATCCCCGGACGTTTTGGAGAATTGAGCATGGCCAGTCCACCGAACCTGCACATCTTGCGTCTATGGGAGCAAATTGGAGACTGGAATTGAACACGAATCTCTGGTGCTGTGAAGCGGCAGTGCTAACCACTGAGCTACCCAGTGGGGGCAACACTACTTGTCTGCATATTTCAGCCCTTGAAGAGTGACATTTGAGCAGGGAGTTTTCAAAATTCCCCAGACCTGTCATTGAGCAACAGGATGAGGACATTGAGATCCAGAGCAGCTTGGACAGGAACAGGAGCAGGAGATGCAAGCAATCGAGACTATAATGTAGGAACATCAGGAGGACATTCAGCCCGTCGGAACTATAATGTGCGAACACCAGAAGTACTTTCAGCCCAGCGAGCGTGTAAAGCAGGAACAGAATGAGTCCAATGAGCCTCTCATGCCTCTTACACAGCAATTGGAGCAGATCTTTGACAGCCTTGTGCCTGTTACACAGAAATTGTGAAAGGGAAAGTAGTGGCTATAGAAAGAGAATAACTTCAAATAGCCAGCTTCACTAGGGAATAAAAAGTAGTGAGAAATCTATTGGAATTAAAGAGAAATTGTTAGAATCCGTTATGAAGGAATAAATAACATGAGATTTTCAAAGTCAATCCACAATCCAGCATTCAACATAGTTTTATGAAAGATAAATAATGTTTTAATGATTTGACTACCTTTCTTTAAAAAAAGTGACAAAGTGGATAATGGGGATCATATAGATGTATTATATCTGGATTTCCAGACAGCAGTGCGTAATGTGTCTCAAAAAAGATTAATACGCAAGACAAGACCGCATGGGTAAAGGAAAGATTTATTTGCTAAGAGAGATGATTGGCTAAGTAATAAAAAGACATGGAGCCACAGGTTTTGCACAGCGTCGGACAAAGTCACAGAAATTTGAGGGTGTATACATGAGGATCAATGGTCGGCACAACATGGTGGGCTGAAGGGCCTGTTCTGTGCTGTACTGTTCTATGTTCTATGTTCTAAAGTCAAAAATCACACAGCAGTAGATTCCAACAGGTTTATTTGAAAACACAAGCTTCCATTGCGTTGCTCCTTCATCAGGTGTTCGAGAGAGGAAGACGTTAGAAACAATAGCTATAAGGAAAAAATCAAAGGATTGTACAACTCATTTGCATGAAAGGTACGCAACTGAGATGGCTCTTAAATCCTTAATCATTTAGAATGGGGGTGCAGGTTTTGATTGATTACTATGCAAATCGTTGAGTTTCTTTCAAGTCACTGCTGAGAGATACCTTAAGCCATCATCGATGTAAAGGAGGTGATCCCTTTGGTTAGACAATGTACTTCAGGCGTGAGGTCTTGTTTAGAGTCTGTTTGTGTCTTCACCTGGAGTCAGAATAGGTTTGTTCCCAAAGTAGGAGTTTATAAAATACAGCATTGACTAACTGTCTCCAAATTCTGTGTTTTTCGAGCAAAATAAAGTGCATCTGCAAATAAAAGTATGCAAATGCAAATTCACAGATTTATATCCATACGTGTGTGTGCGTGTACGTGTGTTTGAGGGGGTATGCTATGTGAAGGGGAGAGAGAGAATGTGTGTAAATGAGAGAGACTGAGGGGGCGTGCGTGTGTGAGTGCAGGAGGGAAACAGAGTGGGTGTAGGCATACATGTAACAGAGCAGAGTGTGCATATGCATATTTGAGACAGGGGGAGTGTGAGTGCGTGTGTGGGAGTGGATAGGGAGATGGCACATTAGTGAATGTAAGGGGTAACATGAGAGTGTGTGCTGGTCCAGACTAAGACACAGACAGAATTCGCAGATCCCTTCCCCCCCCCCCCCCCCACCCCATACACACACACTCACTCTGTGGTTTCAGAGCTTCCCCTCTCTGCAGCCTCTGCTCCATTCGTTGTTCATGTTACAGACCCAGATACTGTAACTACAGTCCCCATGCTACATCCAGAGTTAGTTCACCAAATCCTCAGCCCTCCCTGAATGTCTGAAGTCGCTCACAACACAATCTCCAGCAACTCATCCCCAGCAGTTCTACTAACTTTTCAATAAAAGCAGCCAGTCAAAAGCCTCTCAGCTACACGTTTGATGTCTGCTCCTTTACAATAACACTCGAGGGCCTTCCTTGTGTTACTGACCACACAATCAGCTGAGAGGGACATACACAGGTGTTCAGTGGACAGGCACAGACCAAAAGTTTCAAAGGCGTGAGTCAAAGCTACTGGAATCCCCCTGCCCGATATGGAGAACCATATGGGACACACCAGGAAGTGAACAACAGCCCGAGACACACCATTTCATTATTTATGAGCTACACAAAACCAGCACACGATACACGAGGGAGCCAAAACCAAGGCCAGGAAAAGATACAGAAAAAAACAAACAATTAATTACCTGTTAACTTCGTGAAAATATGGATAAAGATACAGGGGAGAGGAAGTAACTGGAGAAGGGAGACAATGATGGGTCAAATCACAAGAATGCAAACATTGAATAAAGACAATGCCAGATCATCTGGAACGGTCCATTGCCTCAATGTCTGAATCTGCCTCACAGAACCAGCCCAGCCACCATAAACTTGCATAAGGTAATAGCTAAGATGGAGAGTTGGGCAGACCGTGCTAGTGGATTACTCCCCAAACTGGACTATCTGCCCAGCATAAGAAGCATTGCAAATCTTTGCCAGTATATTGCAACCATCCACCACTGTCCTCTGTCCCCAACTTTTAAGCCAATTTTTCAAAATGGCTAGTTCTCCACGTATTTCATAAGAATCAACTTTGTTAACCAGATGCCCATGCACAACATTGTTAAACGCTTTACCAAAGTTCATACCGATAATGTAAGCCTTTCTGCCTCAATTAATCTTCTTAGTCACTTCTTCAAAAAAACTCAGACAAGTAAATGACACACGATATCACTTGCACAAAGCCATATTGAAGATCCCTAATCAGTCGATGTCTTTCAAAATACGTGCAGATTGTCGGCAAAATACATTTGGTTCACTAACGTCGTTGAAGGAAGCAATCTGCCATCCTTAACTGGTCTGGCCTGCATGTGACTCCAGACCGATAGCAATGTGGTTGACTCTTAACTGCTCTCTGGGTAATTAGGGATGGGTAATAGAAGCTGGCCTAGCCAGCAACGCCCTCATTACATGAATGAATTAGAAAAAAACTCATTTTCTGCTGTTTATATCTGAAATATGTTTCCTTCTTATCCGTGACCAGTCCTTCAATTTCTCCAATCCTCCAGCATTCCTTATACCTACCAGCCTTACCTTTTACCCTCTCTGTGGTCTTGACATCTCATTTTTGAAGGCTTTCCACTTCTTAGCTGGTCCTTTATCTGCCAATATCTATGCTAATCGACCTTGGAAAGTTCTTGATTAATATCTTCAAAATTGGCTTTTCAACCATTTAGAACTTCAATTTTAAACCTGGTTCATCACTTCCATCTCTATTTTTAAACAAATAGAATTTTGATGACTTGCCACAAAGTGCTTCCCCATTGATATCTCAACAACTCCTTACGCACTGTATTACTTCCCAAGGGTAGATCACGTTTAGCTCCTTCTCTATGATGGAGTGCACTGGACAAGCAGCTGCGGCATTGTAACTGAGAATGGGGTCAGCAGAGTCTTCGACTCATTGGGCTGAATCTACCAATAATTTGTCTCAGTGACATTTACATTGAGTGTGACAGAGGGATCGTCTGCACGAGGCTGAGCTAGTTTCCTGGTGCTGTCTTTTCGAACTCACCTCATTAACTACCCATCGTATCGTTCTCATTCAATACTAGCACGTTACTCCCACCCATCATGGCTGGATTTACTCACTATTGCTCGGATGCCCCTGGATACTCCATGATCCCTGGTACTGGTGCCATGTTTAAAGTGCCAATGTGCACACAGTTGAGCTTTCTCACTGTGGAGCTGCCCTACACAGATTACACTGAGCATGGCAGATAAGGTACAATTACACCACGGTTTGTTGACAGGAGCACAGAGGTCCTGGTGGATAGGCTAGTACGGAGGGGGACAATCTCTTCCCAAAGGGGGCCACACCACCAGACACACGGATCATGGTCTGAGCTCACCACCCAGCTCAGTGCAGTATCTGCGGTCTGAAGAAATATCCAGCAATACAGGACAAGCATCAATAACCTTCCACGCTCTGTCAGGATAAGGGTCACCATATTCTCTCTGCTCCCTCACACTCACTGTGTATCTGTTAAGCACCGAACCCTGAACAAGGCTTATGCTCCACCACTCTCATTCCTGCAATCAGCACATTCCTTCCCTCTCTCTCTACTATGTCTCTCTCTCTAATAACACTGCGTGGATCCAACACTGTGGACTGTCTCCCTCTGAACATAACACTATCTCCCTCCCACTCACGCCAACAACAGCAGGGCCACCCACTCCATTCTTCACTTCCTCCCTTTCTCACATTCCAGGAGAAACATCTTGGAATAGGACTGAAAGGGACATGTCAGGTGGTGGAGTGTCAGATAACCGTCTCAATCCCCACAACCCCCCCCCCTCCCCCGTATCTGTCTATCTGTGTTTGACTCTGTGAGCATCTATATGTAGGTACAGGTCTAACAATCTCTGTGGTGCTTAAAATGGCACACTCTCTCCTTTACCTGTCCTCCCTATCCTACTGCAGTGACAGCGGCAGAGAGTGATAACCTTCATGAATTTCGTCTGGATGGCAGAGAGGGCAGCAGCTCACAGCAACATCGAACCTGACAGCACCATCAGCACACACACACACAGTGCTGGGAGATGGTTGGTTGCAAATATACTTGAGCATTCAGAAAGGAAATGCTCACCTCTGAGCGAACGATTTTGTCAGGAGATGAGATGAATTTATTTCTCATTCTGTGAACTGCAATGCTTAAAGATTATGTGAGAAAGTATTGGATAGTCCAGAAAAAAAGGCCCAGTTATGGTGCTAATATCGCAAGAACAACATCGCTCAGTATTAGAGAACATTGCTCTGCGCTAACAAAGATATTGTTTGAAAAACCAAACTGCTGTGCAATGTGAGTGATTCACAGTAAATGATTTGTTATCCTCTCAGAGAGTAAAAAAAAACTCTCCCATTGATACAGTGGTGTGAGGAGGCCAGCATTTCTGTAGTTCAAAGTTTGTGAGAAAATTTGTAGCTCGGGTGCTCTTTGTTGTGGTTTTGTTCGCTGAGCTGGGGATTTGTGTTGCAGACGTTTAGAAAAAGAGGAAGAACACCTATACAATGTATTCGCCAAAAACGGTTACCCGCGCAATTTCATCATCAGATGCCTAAGGGAAAGACAACGAAATGAGGACATGCCACAACCGAAACGACTCGCTACACTACCATACATCAAGAACATTTCCGAACTGACAGCCAGACGACTGCGACCACTAGGACTCATAACAGCACACAAACCAACAGCCACTCTCAGCCAACAACTCACCAGGACGAAGGACCCGATACCCAAAATGAGCAAAACCAATGTAGTGTGCAAAATCCCATGCAAGGACAGAACAAAACACTACATCGGACAAACAGGAAGACAGCTAACGATCCGCTTCCATGAACACCACATAGCCATGAAATGACACGACCAGCTATCCTTAGTAGCCACACACGCAGATGACAAGCAACATGAGTTCGACTGGGACAATATTACTATTGTAGGACTAGACAAACAGAGAACAAACAGGGAGTTCCTAGAGGCATGGCACTCATCCACAGATTCAATCAATAAGCACATCGAAATGGACCCAATATACTGACCATTGCAATGGACAGCTGGAACTGACAACCGGAAGTGGCAGATTCAAACCACTACAAATGCTGGAGGAAAGATCACAGAAGCGCTTCACAGGAGGTTCCCAAGCACTGAGGATGTCCCTAGACAGGGGACGAAACGTCTGCAACATAAATTCCCAGCTTGGCGAACAGAAGGTAGTATTCTAAGAATCTAACCTCAAAACTCTGTTCAGCACTGCTGCCTCGCAGCACCAGACACCCGGGCTCGATTCCACCCTCAGCCGACCGTCTGTGTGGAGTTTGGACCCTCTTCCCGGGTCTGCCTGGGTTTCCACCAGGTGCTCCGGGTTCCACCCACAGTCCAAAAGTGTGAATGTTCGGTGAATTAGCCACGCTTAATTGCCCATTGCCCATAATGGATGTGTAAATTAGAAGCATTAGTCATTGGTAAACGTAGTATAGTATTTGAGCGGGTCTGAGTGGGTTACTCTTCGAATAGTCAGTGTGGACCTGTCGGGCCGAAGGGCCGGTTTCCCAACTGTAGCGATTCTATGAACTGTATGAGCCATAGGGACAGACAGAGAGAGAGGACGAGTGAGACTTTGATTACAATTTCAATGTATTTACTTCAAAAACAGCATTGCACAGCGATGCAGACAGAGCTACACACAAACTTAGATACTGACGCGAACATACATAACACCGACAGAGATATGCACACAGCTACGGATATTTACACGCAAACACACGAACGTACCCCTACATATAGGCACACACGGTCTTTAATACAGGGGTAGGTACATTTTTCTTTAATAAGTTATCAATGGCCAGTTGGAGAAGGCAGGAGAATGGGGTTTGTAAATATTTTAGCCGTGATCAAATGTCATGGCGTACTAGATAGGCTGAAAGGTCTAATTCTGCTCCAGTGTCTCGTGCTCATATGATCTTGTGCTACCTGGAATTGTCTTTCCACGAGTTCAGTGGAGGCTGAATTTGGAAAGTATTTGATTTAGGATTGTTAATGAGAATGTGGACAGGTTTGAGGGGATAAGTGGGGTATATATGTTCCTTATTGTGGACTCCTTATATATCACAAGAGTGTTGATTGGTTTGATGGGAACACATTTTGAGTATAAGGACCTTTGCATTTCAGACTGAAACAGGGATGCTGCTTTCTCTTTAGGGTTGTGTAATCTGTGGTGTTCTCGTCCTAAGGGAGCAATGAAGACTAGGTTACTGAAAACACTCAAGGTTGAGTTCCATAGAACTATGATGAGCAAAAGAATCCATGTTTATTGGGAACAGACAGGAAAGGGAGGTTTAGTGAATATCACATCAACACTGCACATTCTGAATGGTGCGGCAAGCTCGATGGACTGAATGGCCAGCTGCTGGTCCTAACCCATGTATTGTTCTCTCAAGCACTCAGTAATGTTACAGAGGTAAAGAAAGATCCCATTCAGCCAGTCAGCATCGCTTTATTCCTGATGAAGGGCTTTTGCCCGAAGCGTCGATTTTTCTGCTCCTTGGATGCTGCCTGAACTGCTGTGCTCTTCCTGTACCACTAATCCAGAATCTGGTTTCCTGCATCTGCAGTCATTGTTTTTACATCGTTATAGTGAGACAGGGGCAGACCATTCTGCCTTGTAAGGATTTATGCAGGAACGGATTGAAGTCATTCAGCCCGCTAAGTACATTACACAGTGTAGGATCAGGCCATCCAACCTTTCTAGTCTTCTGCCCAGCAACAGGGGAAATCCGGTTAACTGTCAGGGAATAAATATTCGGAATAAATGTTTATATTCAGGTGGTAAAGTTGTAACTGGATGGAGTTCCTCACGGATCAGTGTGAGATTATGAACTATTTACAATCTATACCAATGACTTGGATGAGAGGACTGCTTGGCTTGGAGCTCAATTAGCTCATTCACCAAGATAGTCATTTAACTGGACATCTGCTGTAGGATACTGAGAGGGGAAAATAGTGAGCAAAACTTTGGCAGACAACAGTACAATGTGGGTTAAGGCAAGTCAGTTCTGTGTTGAAAAGGTAAAATAACAGTAACCTACTGAAATGGGGTAGGTTACGGTTAAATGGAGTATCGCAAAACTCATTGGTACACGATTTGTGCGTCTGAGTACATGAGCCACATAAGACTAGTCAGTCAGATACAGCCAATAATTAGAGAAGGTTATCGAATCTTGCTGTTTTATGCAAAGTATATTATCATTGGGATGCTTCACTGCATTTTAACAAGAGAATGCTAAGACGACATTGGATAAATTGTGTGCAGTAATGAACCCCTAAACTGAAAAAAATGCAATTGTGTTAGAAGCTTTTCTCAGATGTTTCACTTTACTCTTTGCTCGAATGAAGGCCCGATGGAATCATAGTGTCATACAGCATGGAAACAGACCATTCAGTCCAGCTCATCTGCACCGACCAAATATTCCAATCTGATGTCGTACCATTTGCCAGCATTAGATACATAACACTCTAAATCTTTCTTATTCATATACTAATCAATTGCCTCTTAAATGTTATAATTGTACCAGCCTCCACCACTTTCGCGGCCAGCTATTCCATACACGCATTATCCTCTATGTGAAACAGTTACCCATCAGGCATCTTTTAAAATCTTTCCCCTCTCACCTTAAATCTCTGCCCTCTGTTTTGGACCCCTCCAGCCTCGGTAAATAACCTTGGCTGTTTCCCGTATCCATGTCCCTCATGGCCTGTACAGGGGCAGAGCACGTCAGGCCTGAGAAAGAGAGATGTTCATATTGAACCATTTAAGACCCTGGGGAGAATGTATTGGGGCGTGAGGGATGAGAGAATAAACTAAGGATTCAGTTTTAGAAAATAACATACTCATTTTAACGCAGGTAGTACAAAATATGAATCTGTTGTACCAGCATTATGCAGTCGCATGTAAACATATCTTCAAATTATGATTTATACGTCATTCCTAAATGGAGCAGTTAACAGGGATGGAGTCATGCAATCAGGAGAATGTTCGACAAGACCTTACTTGGACTAGGTTGGTGTTTGGGCAACATTACTGTACGTTGCAGATCAGACACGGAGAAAATGTAACCTGTCAGGGAAGCCATGGCCATTGATCCATCTCTTTAATTGTTCTTCTTACAGCAATATATGAGAGCTGAAAACCACCGGTCATCTTTACCACTTCAGAGGCAGAATAACATTTGAAACAATCTCAATTTTGCTTTTGTTATGAAATTAATTTTTACTTCAACAAAGCGCTTCTGAATTACTATTCTGCAGGTTTCTTTCTTTTTCTGTTTGTCTTCAGCCGTGTGTGTGTGTGTGTGTGTGTTTGTCTATCTGTCTTTGTTTGCATGTTTCTGTGTCTCAGATTTATACAAAAATAAATGTTGATGTGCAGATTGTCAATGTCCAAACTGCATGTCATTTATCTTTCCATCGTAATTCGAGTAACTTTCCTCTAGTTTTAGATTAGTTTTTTTTATAAATTTAAGAAATCTGCCTGACTTATTCCGAACACTGATCCTTACCCAATCTGAGACCGATATCATTTGACATACCACACACTTGGTTGCATTGATAATTTGTCGTGACCGATGTAGGAGTCGGACTAGAAAAAGGAACAATGACTCTCCAACCTCGGTAGGTACAAGGATAAGGAGGAATTGTGAATGGACAGTTTTAGCGTGAAGTCTCTTCCCCACAGGTCTGTGGTGCCTGTGTCTACATTTAGTCAAAGGTGTGTCAGATAATTATTTGATGGGAAAGTAACTTTAGGATAATTAACGGCAGACATCAACGTGGGGCTGAGACCACATTCTGATCAGCCACAATCCTAGTGGCTGGTGGAGTCGGGAACCACTCCTGTTTCTCTGTACATTCAGTCCATCAGTCTGGTACTTCGGAGGAATTGGAGACTACTTGTTCCAGTAGATGGTGCACAGAAACAGAGGACACCATTCAGGCTCTGAAGACAGTCAAACATGGTTTGGTGTGGACTGGATAACTTTCTTAGGATAATAGTGGCTGTTACTGTGAAACAGGCCCCTCCTCTCTCTTTACAGATGTTCACCTGTCTCAATTTATTTGTCATGTTGTAGACCCAGATTCACAGTGAATACAGCCCTCATACTGTACCCAGATATTGCTCACAATATCCTCTGGTCTCTGGGACTACAACATTCTTTTACAGGACAGCCAGGAAAACAAGAACGATGAACCTTCCAGTCACAGAATGCAAGAACATTAGAAGCAGGAGTAGTTCATTCAGCCCCTATAGCCTGCCTTTCTCTTCAATATTATCATGGCTAATCTGCACTAGGCCCAACTTCTGGAGTGCCTGACGTTACAAATATCCATCTATCCATGTCTTCCAACTATCTCAATGATCTAACTTCCCTTCCTCTCTGGAATAGAGACGTTCCGACAGTCACTCCCCTCTGCGAGAAGGAAACGCACCACACACATACACCATGACCATTTGACATCAACAAAATATATGAAAACCAGGTAAGAGTGACTGGCCCTGACAACAAGGCAGTGTTTAACTGAGGATGGTATCAAGGAACCTGAAGAAAATTGAATTAAATGGAAATCAGGGGTAAACTCACCACGAGTTGCAGTGTTTCAGCACAAAGAAGATGTTTGTGGCTCTTGAACATTTACAACCTCAGTCCCGGGACATCTCTGCAGGAGATCCACAACACAAGCATCCTCAATTGGCCCTTAGCGTCTTCCTCCATCAGAAGCTCAGATGTGGTCATGGCGACTCAAGACCATGCAATGTTCTGAACAATGTGTCCGCTTCAGCTCCTGAAGAAGTCTGTGTCCATGTGCAGCTAGACCCGGACGGCATTCAGGCTTGTGCTGTTGAAATGTCGGTAACATTTGTGTAACAGTTCTGTTGGATACTGTGCATTACCACAGTATAGGGAAGAGTTGATTCAGCACCTCAAGCTCATTTCACAGGAATGTGAGAAGGTCATTCAGCCCATTAATACGATTGGATAAGAATAGGTATGGCCTATTCATTGCCTCCTGACTATTACATAGGAAGATAAGGAACCCAGTCAAACACATTCAGCTGTTAAACAGGAACCAAGGGGTTGCCCAGTCAGGTTCTTGAGCTTCTCCCATGGTATCAGGAGGTGGTCATTCAGCCGCTCCATCCCCTTGTACAGAAATAGGATGATGTAATCGACGATCCAATATGACAAACCAATGAAAAGGAGACTGCACGGATAGACTGCTCCATGTCGTTCCTCCTGGCTCCATCACTAATGGTACACAATGGATACATTAATGTGGTGTGTTCATGGTGAGGAGGGAGGACATCTCCGAGAAGGCAGGCTGGTATTCCCTATGGAGGTCAAAAGCTGTTGGGATGGCTACATTTTTCAGGAGTTAGGCATTGCAGCTGCTGACAGATTTGTGAACAAGGTGACGTTCAATGCAGGATCACACATCAACTGCACTTTGAGACAGTGAAAGTTCATTCAGACCCTGGAGCTCTCGCTTAACCAACATGGGAGCTCCACAGAAGTGCATAAACCACCAAGAAACACGTACCCCCGACAAAATGTAATTTCTCATGCCATAAATGTCTTTCTCTGGACATATTGTGTGTTCGTCCATAATCTTCAAGTTTCAATGCAGTCAACTTTTATTCTCTCACCGTACTACAAATTAAACATTCATCTCATTCACACTCTCTTCATGTTACCATCAGCCGAGAGATTATTCTGATAAAACAGCTTTGCACTGCCTCTGTGACAAGGAGATCATTGATTTATAAAGGACAGAAAGGAGAGACAATAGTCCACATACAGCCTGAACAACACTCCACAACACCTACGCATGATTCATTTTGGAATGAAGGCTGCGATTTCATTTCCTTTCCTCATCAATGGATGCCTTGCATGAATTCTGTTCGTGACTTGTGGCCAAGGACATTCCGATCCTTTTTGGCAAAAGCACTTCGCAAACTTTCACCTGGTAATAAATACAACATGAAAAGGAATGTAAGTGTTGCTCACATTCAAATCACATCTTTGTGTTACAAATAGCGGTGTTCCAAGCACTGATAAATGTGATACCCAATCAGTCGTGGCCTTCTGTCCAAAGGAGGACGCTAGTCTCTGTGTTCTCTCCATCATCCAATTCTCAATCCATGTAGGACACCTCTTCCTTACCCAAGGACTGTAACTTTCCTCACTCACCTGTGTGCAACCGTGCCAGCCTTCTTCTAAAATTACAAATACACCATTCCCACTTGTCCTCTCTCGTAGAGGTCACAACCAACATCCTCCATAAACTCCAGTACATTTTTCAATAGTAGTTTTCTTGTCCTGAATCTGTTTGACGCTGGTCAAACATAACATTGCTCTTCAATGATCTATTTATGATTAATTACAGAAAATGCTCATAGTTTCCTCACTAATGATAGAAACCTCTCCCCCAGTTGGTTTTATCTTTTCATTCTCCGTCCTGTTGTAAGTATGTGTAGTCAAAGTGGCTTCTTTCCAGTCAGCAGGATCCATTACAGAACATAAAGAGCTTTGACCTCCCTCATATAATTACAGAATAGACAGGAAAGAAGGAGGGCATTGACCCATCGCGCCTGCACCAGCTCCGAAAAGATTTATACAGCAAGCTCAATTCTCTAACCCTATCTCTATAGCCCTCTAAATTCATCACTAACCTGGTCCAGCAGCTTAACAACCTTCAATACAATGATTTTTTTTCCAGTACTTAGACTTTACTAATTCTAAATTTCTTAATTTCCTTACATTTGCTAGTAATCCTGTTTTCTAATATTTCCAAAAAAGATTTTAGGTTGCTTCTTCTGTTTACATAGAACGAATTTATTCACCTCACTGCATAGAGGTGGCCTCTGTAACCTCGTGAATACGTGAGATGATGGGACTCTGGCAAAATTGATATGTCCCCTACTCCTGCCTGGCAAGTTCTAGAATCAAAACGTTGATGGACATTTTGAATATAGTCCTCTCCCTGGTGTGAGACTGCACAGCCCTGTGACGTCCTCATTGTTGAAATAAACTGGCTTCAGTCTTTGCACCTGGGAAAGGTATACCACTGGGAAAAATTTAGGAAATCTCAGAAAGGATAATGCAGTGCTCTACTCCTCCCTATGCATTCTCTGCAGACCCAGATACACTATAAAAGCTATCCTTATACCTTGCACAGAGTAGGAACACCAGACTCTCTGGTCTCCCTGAATGAATGCAGCAGCTGACAACACAAATCCAAGTAAACCATCCATAGAACCTACACTGACTTTCCAATGTCAGTAGCAAGTCAGTGCTTGCATATATGGCACACCCGCTCTGTGTTGAAAAAACCTACCTCTCCTCTGTTTGTATTCCTGGCTGATAAACTGTTACATTTCTCTGCAGTCCCTTGTGTAAAAATAGTTCTGCTCATAGAAATAGTTGACAATGTAACTGCACAATTATCTGTACATCAGTCACGATAATAGCAACACCGCTATTGATGGTGGAGATACTGGGGAGGTGACGGTCGAGCGGTATTTTCTCTGGACTGTAAATTCTGAGATTTCCACAAATATTTCCGAATGGCATAGCTTTCCCAGGTAATAACCCAAACCCAGACTTCAGTCCTGCCACATCAGACGCTGGAATTTGAATTCAATAAAATATTTGGAATTATCAATCTAATGAAATATTGGTGGGTGCCAAAATTAAGAACTTCTGGCTCACTCGTCTCCTTCAGGGAAGGAAATTTGATTTCTTCACTGGTGTGGCCTACATGTGATTCCAGGCCATCAGCAGTGGTAGTCTCTCAAATGGCCTTTGAAATGTCCAAGTCAGACATTCAGTTATAACACTACAAGGTCTCAAAGAAGTGAAACCAGACAGACTGAACCACTGCCAGTCTACAGCACGTCGATTTGCAGTGGTTCAGAGAAGCAGTTCCTCAGCATCTTCTCAAAAGTAACTCGTAAAGTGAAATAAATGCTGACCCAGCCGACAACACCCATGTCCTAATAATGAAGAAAAGAAGATGACCACACTCAGGATAGAGTGATAGAGGGGAGAGAACTCACTTGAAACAGGGACTTGGATATATACCTACATGGGCATGCACTCAGGAATATGGTAAAGGGGGAATAATAAATGAAAGTGATCTCCAAAATTATTTCCATTACCAGCTGATTATCCACAGTCCCTTTGTTTATTTTTTCGATGTCTTTATTTCTCCATATATTCAACTCAATCCACCAACACACATTGCACAATTTCCCCGTTGCTTCCAGATCTGATGCATGGTGAATGGACTCAAAATGCTGACTCGGTTTTTTGGATTAGATTACTTAGTGTAGAAACAGGCCCTTCGGCCCAACAAGTCCACACCGACGCGCAACCCACCCATACCCCTAACCTAACACTACGGGCAATTTAGCATTGCCAACTCACCTGACCTGCACATCTTTGGACTGTGGGAGGAAACCGGAGCACCCGGAGGAAACCCACGCAGACACGGGGAGAACGTGCAAACTCCACACAGTCAGTCGCCTGAGGCGGGAATTGAACCCGGGTCTCTGTCGCTGTGAGGCAGCAGTGCTAACCACCGTGCCACCGTGCCTCTCTCGACAGAGGCTACCAAACCTACTCCGTTTCCCCAGCACTCTGTTTCTTTTTTGCTTCAGAACCACAGTATTTTTGTTTGTTTGATTTAACCTTTATTTTTGTTATTTTATGGGACATTGGCCCACCAAGTCCACATTGACCCTCTGTAGAGCATATCACCCAGACCCACCTCATACCCCATTCCTGCATTTCCCATGGCTAACCCGCCCCCTACCCTGTCCCTGCATCTCCCATAATAACACACCTCGCTGCACATGATGGGTAATTTAGCATGGTCAATCGACTGAAGCTGTGTGCATTGTGGGATGAAACTGAACCTGATAGACGTGTTTAAGAACATGAAAGGTATGAGGACAGTGAACAGACAGCAGCTGTTCCCCTTCGTCAAAGGGTTAAAAATAAGGGAGAACACGTTTAAATTGAAAGTCAAGACACTAATAGGGGATTTGTTGAATCTGTTTTGAACCCAGACGATGGCTTGTATCGAGAATGTATTGCCTGAGAGGGTGGATAAGGAAGGAAACCTCACAAACTTTATAAAGCAATTATATCAGCACTGGATGATGCACACTCGATGGGCCCTGTCTTTATAACATGATTTCATGTAGTTGCAGCCTCTGATATATTCTGAAGCAGCAGTCAATGAGATTTGATGGTTTGTTCATTTGAACTGTACTCAGTAAGTCGTGAGATTACAAACCAGCATCTTCCCATGGAGTATCAGCACTTACTCAACCGTGGACAGTCCAACCACTTCTGAAAACATCCAGGATAATTCACATGCTCAGTGCAAGAATCCTCCAAGGACAGCACCAACATTATTCCAGCTATTTGACACCATTATTTTAAGGACACCAATAACATAGAAACAGGCTTCCCTTCATTATTATATAAACTTCTTGTGAAAGATGTTGTTTCTCTGAAGATTAATAAATTCCTTCTCATATATTGGTATTGACTAAGAATCTGTTTTTGTGTGAGCTGTTTATTACAGCGTGGCGGCTTGGGTAACACTCTATCCACCACCAGTAATATTTAATCCCAGCCAAACCGGCGCATGAGATACGCTGCTGGCACTCCTTCTCAACAGCCACTTGGATGGACCAACACCAACACTGGAACGCCTAAAGGGCAATTAATGCCAGTCTAGCACCATAAAAATCTCAAATGAACTAAAAAGACAAACCGATTTTCTAATAATTATTAAACAATGAGGGCATTTTGTTGATCTGATGGTTTTGTTGCTGTCATTGAAATTGTATGAGCTATTTCCGTGAAATAATTTCGTTCATATATTGGAAGAGCAAAAAAGCTCAGGTCACAGATACACAGTAACGCATCATTTAAATGCAAAATGCCAGGGAATAGTAGGATATAGATCCTCAGGTAACTGGGGAAAACGTAGCTTGGTGTTTTCTGGCTGGCGTAGTTGCATTGGTCTGAAGGGCTGGTTTGTATGCTGTATGACTATATCACTTTAATTGTTGGAAACAGACAATGTCGTCTCACTATTTCCAAAGCTTGTGAGCATCAGATAGTGAGGAATACAATCTCCAAGGACCCACAGGATTTGAAGCTATATCATTCTCCCTTCACTATCAAGTTGTTAAGAACCCCGTTTCTCTCTTTGTACCATTCCTGTTAGTGTTCCTGCACCATAAGAATCCCTGGGGTTTATCACCATATTCTAAATAGAAATTAAACACAGACGACAGAATGCTGGCCTTGCTAATCTAACGCACCTCACAAGAACAACTAAAAGGAATCTGCTGTATTAAAGTTCTCCATTCGACCCAATCTGATTTGCTAAAGCAGTTTCAAGCGAGTCTTTCCCTTTGTTCTCTGCTCCTGACGTCTCTACAACATCATGAATCCTTCCTGAATGCTTTTGAGTGCTGTTTAAAAGTCATATATGGAAAGCTGTGCCCAATAACCAGAAAGGAAAAGTTTTCATGTTCATGACAATCGTGTCATAATTTTTTTCAGTAACTAAAGACAACAGAAATGTCGGAACTAACATTAGGAGTAAGGAATAAATTCAGCTCCGTCATGCGATAAGTTCGTGGATGATCTGATTGTGACCTCAATCACAAATTCCTCCTTTGCCTTTACAATGTTAGTGCGTCATTCTTAGTCAAGATTCTGCCTGCCTCTGCCCTTAGGAATATTCAATGACTTATTCTTCATCGCTATCTGGGAAGAGAATTCCACAAAGACACAACACAATGAGATGATTACACCAAATCGCCATCTTCTTTACAGAGACATTCTTCAGTTTTATAATCCATCCAATCACAGTAATCTCTCACACAAGCTAAAACATTGTTTCAGAATTCAATTTGAAAGGCTACTTGGAATATTCTGGGATTAAACAAGATCAGATGTTGTTCGCCTAAAGCCCAGCAGATCCACAGCCAGTCAATTCAATATTTCCTCCATAAATAAACACTCCTCCCAGGAGTCAGCTGAGTGCGTCTTCTATGGATTGCATTTCATATCATTCTGGCCATCGCTCTCTCGATGTGGTTACACCACTACCTTGTAGATCTGCAGAAAATCGCCCCTACATGTAAATGTATTCTGTTTCAGAAAGTTTCAACATTTATCTTACCTGCCTAAAAAAATGATGAATATGTAAAGTTTTTATTTTGTAATCCAGGTTCCCGTATCCTCTGTGCCTAAAGCCAATCTCTCCACTGAAATAACACACTACGTTTCCATTCAACCCGCCAATATCTTTGAGCACAGACACATTTTTCCTACTATGTTCCATGTACCAATATTTGCCTGTTCACTTGGCCTAACCGATATCTCTTTATAGACTCGTGTCTTCTTCACTTCTTCCTTCTCTAACAGTATCAACAGTTTGTATTCTTCCCTAATTCAGACAGATTATTTGGCCAAAGATACTGTGGCGACATTTCAAAGTAATATGAAATGAAATATTTTTACTCCATGTTTAAACTATAAATCTGAGACAAAGCTAAAGTGTTTTGCAGTCCCATCACTCAGTTCCCATTACTCAAGTAGGGTCAAATGATGTGGAATGTGTATGTGTAGAATTGAGGAACGACAAAAGTGTAAAACCATAGTTGGAGTAATATACTGGCCTTTGAATCGTGGTCAGGGGCTTGGGCGCATGATAGACCGGGAGATAGAAAAGATATGTAGGAAAGGCAAAGTTAAAGTGAGTGGGGGGTTTCAATATGCAGGTGGATTGGGAAAATCAGACTGGCGGTGGTTTGCAACGAAAGGAATTTGTGGAATGTTTACGAGATGGATTTTTGGAGCAGCTCATAGTGCAGGCAACACGCGAACGGGCCGTACTGGATTGAGTGTTGTGCAGTGAGGCAGACTTGAGAAGGAAGCTTAAGGTGAAGGAACACTTTGCAGGCAGTGATCCTAATCTGATTGAACCTAAACTTCAATTTGAGAGGGAGAAAATAAAATTGGAGTTAATATTACAGCTGTACAAAGGAACAGACAAAGACATGAGGGAGGAGCTGGGTAGAATTGACTGGGAGAGGAGCCTAGCAGGAAAGACAGTGGAACAGTAATGGCGGGAGTTCCTAGGAGCAATTTACGAGTCACAGCAAAGATTCATCCCGAGGTAATAGATGCATTTTACAGGGAGGATGAGGCATCCGTGGATGTCTGGGGAATGCATAGCTAGGGTAAAAGCAAAAGAGAAAGCAGATAACATGGCAAATGATTGTGGGAAACCAGAGGATTGGGAAGCTTACAAAGAGGAACAGAGGGCAACAAAATAAGAAACAAGGACGGAGAAGATTAAATATGAGGATAAGCTATCCAGTGATATAACGGACGACTGTAAGAGTCTCTTTAGATATATTAAGGGCAAAAAAAAGAGAAGCAGAAGTGGATATTGGGGCACTGGAAAATGACACTGGAGAGATAGTAGTGTGGAACAAATAATAGATGAGAAACTGAATAATTATTTCATGTCAGATTTCACGGCGGAAGGCATGAATAATATCACAAAAACTCAAGAGAGTGAGGAGGCAGAGCTGATTAGGAGAAGTTGCTCGAAAAACTAAATGGCAAAATAAGCTGGATGGAGACATTAATGGGGATCTTCCAGAAATCTTTGGAATCAGGGAGGGTCCCAGGATACGAGAAAATTGCGAACGTGACACCCTATTTCTTTTTTAATAAAAAGAAGATTTTTGATTTTTTTTTAACAAAGTTATAAAAATAGTACAAACTCGTGTATTCTGCTTTACAGTATAATAACAACCCCAATATAGAATTTAAAAACCAACTACTAATCTATTTTCCAAACTAGCAAACCATAAAATGGGATACCTACATTACTCAAACTAAACAAATGGAGAAAAGAAAGTAAATAAGTAAATAAATAACTCGATCCATATGTTTTAAAAATTATATTAATTCATAACAGAACCCGTATTGATACAGGATTCCTCCTCTGGAGCCCCCGAACCAGCCAGAACCACCCCTAAGTCTAAGCAAAGACCCTGAACAATGTGGCCGATATATCTGTGTCAATGTAGTTCAAAAAGGGCTGCCAAGTTCAATAAAATAATTCCGTCTTTTGTTGCACATATTCGTAAAAAAGTCAAGGGGGATATATTCCATGACTATCCTGTGTCCATTTGAAAGTCCTGGGGGACTTTCAGATATCCAATTCACTAAAATGTTTTATCCCGGACAAAAGGAAAGGATAATGAATAATTTCCTCCCGTATACATCCAAAGAAGGGAAATTTGGGGAGCCCAAAATTAGAGGCACTGGGTCCCGCCCAATCTCAATACCCAAAATATTTGCAAAGGCATTCGTTACTCTCTCCGAATACATGCCGATCTTATGGCATGTCCACAGAAAATGGGTGAGAGTACTAACTTCTATTTTGCATGTAGGACACATTGGAGATGCTCCTGCCTTGAACTTTGCATGTCACCCAGGTGCCATTTGAGCCCAATGAAGTATATTGAAATGGATAGCCTGAGTTCTGTTACCGATATACATCTTCCTGGCATTTTCCCAGACGTCCTCCAACATCTCTAAGGAGATTTCCATCCCCAATTCTTGATTCTAGGTTTTATATAACTGTTCCATGTCCTTTGATACCTTATTAAATAGTTTGTGAAAGAGAGAACTGACCGTGGGCGCACCTATCGGCCGAAGCACCTACCTTTCCCTATCCGATTTATATGGATTAATTATCAATGTTGTCTTCTTTTGTATAAAGTCTCTTATTTGAAAATATTGAAAAAGATCTTTACCAGGCAACCCAAACTTCTGACGCAGCTGTTTGAAGAATATCATGACATCTCCATTGAACAGATCTCCCAAACCGGAGATACCTCTGGACTCCCAGGTTCTGAATACAGCATCAGTCAGCCCCGGCTGGAATCCCAACCTTCCCACAGTCGGGGTACGGGGGAAGGATTTTTGTAGGTTACCCTCATCCTGTCGCATTATCCTCCAGGCATTGATTGTATTTAATAAAATAGGACTTTTACAATGATCATAATAACTCCCATCTTGTCCATAAATAGTAAATTGATCAGGGGATATTTTGCTTGGGATGCTTCAGTATCTAACCAGATTGATTGTGGGTCACAAGAGGCCCAATCATCTACGTAGAATAATAGAGATCTCAATTGGCACCTCCTGAATTCCGGAAAATCCAGCTCACCCCTTACTTGTGGAAGCTGTAGCTTTTATAATTTAATAAGGGGCCGTCTATGACTCCAAATAAAGGAGCCGAGACAACCATAAAGCTTACAAAGCGCCTGTCTCGGCAGCATCAAGGGGAGCATTCTCAAAAAGTATAAAAGGGGAGGTCGGATATTCATGTTGACCAAAACTACTCAACCTAGCCAGGATATTGGGAGATCTTCCCAGCTTTGAAGGTCCTATCATATTTTCTCCAATAAATGTGTATAATTGACTTTATACAGCTGACCAAATGCCGGAGTATTAAAAATACCTAAGTAAAGAAACAATCCCAGTGACCACCGAAAGGCAAAACGGGATCCATCTGGAAAGTTGGATATACTGGCAAGACCTCCCAGCGGCATGGCCTCTGATTTCACAAAATTGAGTTTATAACCTGAGAACATGCCAAATAAGTTAACCACTTGAATTAAGTGGGACACAGAAGTCAATGGATCATTTAAGAAAGGGAGTACATCATCCACAGAGAGAATAATTTTTTGTATACCCAATACATCCTCCAGAGCCATTATATTATGGTCAGCTCATATCGCTTCCGCCAACGGCTCAATCACTAGAGTAAATAATAATGGTGAGAGAGTGCATTCCTGATGACAACCACTGCCAACGCGAAAGCTATCTGAACTTAAACTGTTGGTGATCACTGCTGCTTTGGGATCATTATATAATACTGTAACCCATTTAGTAAAGACCTATCCAACACCAAACCGTTCCAGCTTATAAACAATATATGGCCATTCTACCCGATCGAATGCCTTCTCTGTCTCTAGGGAGACACGTAATTCTGGCATCGCTCCCTGCTGGCAGGCTTGTACCATATTTAAGACTCTTTTAATGTTATTAGTTGATCTGCGACCCTTTATAAATGCCATCTGGCCTTCTTTAACAACGAATGGCAAAACCCTCTCCAGTCTTCATTACAACACTTTTGAGAGAATTTTAAAATCCACATTCAACAAGGAGATAGGTCTATATGAAGAACAGTCATCTGGAGTCTTTTCCTTGTTGAGAATGAGACAAATATTTGCTTCTCTCAGAGAAGGCGAGTAATTATATGTGAGTAATTATACATATTTATAAGTGGCCCGACCAATTCCTCAATCAATTCGTTATGGAACTCAGCCTAAAATCCATCTGGTCCGGGCGCGTTGCCACTCTGGAGCTGCCTCACTGCCTCCTGTATTTCCTGGGTTGCTAGGGGGGCATTGAAGAACACCACCTGCTTCCAGGTTAGGCCCGGGAGGGCAAGATTTGTTTAAAATAAAGACTCTATCTGCCTTGTTTCATCCTCACAGCCCTGTGACATATACAATTCGAAACAGAACTTTCTAAAGTCTGCATTGATCTTTTTACGATCACAGGTCAAGGTACCATCACTCTTTCTAAAGACATAATGGCTTGGGGAGACTTTTCCTTTCTGGAAAGATATGCTCGATACCTGCCAGGCTTGTCACCGTATTCAAATAATCTCTGCTTCGCCAGTATTATCTCCCTCTTTGCTGTTTGAGTAAGTGTGGTATTCAAGGATACCCTAAGGGCTGTTACCCGCTGTAGTTTAGTAATGGAGGGTCTGTCCACATACGCTGTCTTAGCCACCTTCAGGCGGGCCTCGAGCAGACACTGTTGTTCTATCTTTTGTCTTTTCCGGGTCACAGAATATGATATAACCAAGCCTCACGCATATGCCTTAGCAGTCTCCCACATCACCGATGGGTTACCTGCCGTGCCTGAGTTGATATCCCAGAAGGTTTTTAATTCTTCAAGAAATATTTTATGAACTTACTATCCTTCAAAAAGAAAAGGTCCATACCCCAATGTCGGGAAGCTATCTCATCATCACTAGTCTTAACCTTCATATATACTGTGGCATAGTCGAAAATATATATATTACCTACTTCACAAAACAATATTGAGTTCAAAAGGATCGAGAGAACAGAAACATATCGATTCTGGTATGGCACCTGTGTGGAAAAGAATAAAAAGTAAAGTCTCTAGCCTCCGGGTGAAGACATGTCTACACACCTACCAGCCCCAACTCCCTCCTCAGATCCGCCAACTGCCTAAATCTCAAAGATATGCCCACAGAGCTCTTAGGTACTCTGGCCAATCCTGGGTCGATTATACAATTACAATCTCCCCCTATAATTGTGTGGTGCACCCCGAGATCCATCAACTTGGAGAAGGCTTTCATTACAAATTTAAAAGTATGCACCGGGGTGGGGGGGGGGGGGGGGGCAATAAAGATTCAAAATCCCATATTCCTCTCCATATATTAGTGCATTAATTAATAAATACCATCCAGAGTCATCTTTTATCTGGCTTACCATTTGGAAGGGAAGATTCTTCCGAAAAAGAATGGCTACTGTCCTACTTTTTGAGCTGAAAGATGAAAAGAACACCTGGCCGAATGCTCCTTAGCAATTAGATGTGTCTCCTGTAGAAGGGTTACATCCACGCTTTCTTTTTTAAGACTTGATAATATCATTTTCCTTTTGATTGGTGAGTGGCAACCCTTGGCATTCCAGGTGCGCCACTGAAACGAATGACGAGCCATGATCGTCCAAGTAAACTCGAGATCACCCAAAGGGAGATCCCCACCCAAAGACATTGAATAAAACCAAAAATGATTCACACATAAAACACTCTTTAAAACAGTTGAATCAAAACAACTAAGAACTACTCCTAAAAACAAATAACATAAAACATATTTAAAAGGAGACTTTCCCCCTCGTTCACAGGAGGCACTGCTACCTTCCAATAATCCTGCCATAACATCTCCTAGCCAGAGACATGCCTTCGGCCCAGGCATTACAAATTAGAGCAAATAAATTCCAATGTCTTATAAGACAGAAGTTAAAGATGGGTGACCACCTACTCCCCCCACACCATCACCGAGATACACTTAGTAAAACAACACAAGATGAAAATACATAAAATTACAAAATTACAATCCAAGCAAGTAATAAGCAAACAAATTAAAAAAAAAACACCCAGAAACGTTCCCAACCCGCGCGAGCTATAGATAAGAGTCCATAGAAAGGATAAGGCATGATCCACACCCTACGCCCACCCCCATCCACCAAGGAAAGATGGAGAAGAGAAAGAGAAAGAAAGGAGGAGGGAAAAAAACAAAAGAAGGGCAATATAAAGTAATTATCCATACAGTTCAAGTCCCACAGTCTACTTGAGAACATCCAGGAATTAGTTTACTTCTTCTGGTGATCTGAAGTTATGCACAGATTCTCCATGACTGCAGCACCGCGTTGCCGGATATTGCACAGAATATTACATATTTATATCCCTCAGACGCTTCTTCGCCTCATCAAATGCCTTCATCTTGCGGTCCAAAGACGGAGAAAAGTCCTGGAACTGCATTATCCTTTTTCTCTTGTATATCATGGCAAGAGAATCCTTCCCCAAGACTATAGAGGCCTCGAGCAGCATTTGTTTTTCCCTGCAATGCTGCAGTTGAACTAGGACTGGGCAGGGTCGCTGGTCCGACCCGTGCCGGCACACGGAAACCCGGTGGGCCCATTCAGCCCACACCTGGCCCAGTTATGACTCCAGTTACAGCAGCTGTGGGTGCAATTGCTCCAGGAAATCAAAACGCGGGCCTTCCTCCTCCTGTTCAGGAAGGCCAAGCAACCGAATATGTTTCTGACGACCTGGACTTTCGATGTCATCAATATGTTCCTCTAAGTTCGGGACTCGATTTTCCAGAGCCCAGACCTGACCCATGGATGACTCAGCAGTGGTCTTGGAGGTCACGGCCTGTTATTCCGCTCTCCCTGACACGCTGCCAGAGTTTCTCAATGTCATAGTAACGTTTCTGCAACATGACCGACACTGTCTCCCACCTGGACTGGGCCTCTTCAATGGACGCATCAATCTTCTCTCGGAGTTTAAGAAGCTCCGAGGTCAGGCTTGCCCCTGCAGGTGAGTCTCCCGGGGTGGCCGCAGACATCTGTCTTGCTGCGGGGTGGGGGAAGGGGCCCCTCTCCGATGAGAACTGTGAGAACCTTTGCCTTCGGTCATTTTAAAAAGCATCAAATTCTAAAGTTTGATGTAGAATAGCCAAGGCTGCTGGGCAAAAACTGGTTTAAACAATTTAACAGGTGAGGTGAGGGTGGGTACCCCACTTTGCCCGAGTCTTGGGCAGAGGTCTGCAGACTCATGCCTACTGGATCCCCACCCTTTAGCATCTCCTTGACATCCTGTTTTAAAAAAAGGAATAAGGCAAAAGACAGAAAATTACAAACTAATAAGCCCAACCTCGGTCGTGGGGAAGTTCCTGGAATCCATTGTGAAGGATGAGATTTCTGAATAATTGCCAGTGCGTGGTAAAATAGGGCAAAGTCAGTCTGGTTTTGTCAAAAGTGATTATGCTAATGAATCTGTTAGAATTCTTTGAGGATGTAACAAACAGGTTAGACCAAGGAGAGCTAATGGATATATCTATTTGGACTACAAGAAGGACGTTGACAATGTGCTTCACAGGAGGCTGCTGAGTGCCAGGAGGCCCATGGTGTCAGATACAAGGTACTAGCGTGTACAGAAGCTCAGCTGTCTGGCAGAAAGTAGAGCGGAGGAATATTTGGGTCCTTCTCTGGTTAGCAATTGGTGTTCCGCAAGAAAACCATAACTTTTTACTTTGAACATTAAGGATCTAGATGAAGGAACTGAGGGTATTCTGGCGAGGCTTTTAGACGACGCAAAGGTAGGTAGAGGGACAGGTATCATTAAGGAGGCAGAAGGATTTAGATAGGGTAGGAGAATGGGCAACGATGTGGCAGATAGAGTTCAACCTGAGAAAGTGCGTGGTGATGCACTTTAGAGTATAGAAGAGAGGCATGGACTATTTTATAACTGGGGAGAAAATTCAGAAGTCTGAACTACAAATAGATTTTCAAGTTCCAGTCCGGGATTGTCTCAAGGTAAATGTGCAAGTTGAGTCAGTAGTTAGGAAGGTGTTATATCTGCCACACAGTGTGCTGGAAATCTTACTTTCAGAAAAAGAACTGAGTCATCTCTTATAAGCAGTAATATTTATTTATTGAACACATTTAATCTTAGAACAGTAAAACGCATTATAATGTAATGGAAAACACTACAAACTATCTTATGATTTAACTTGACTTTGGATGATCACATACAACTCCACTAGAAGTTGACCGGATTCCACGTGGTGAAATCTTTTTGTTCTTTTGATGGTCTTGGAGGTGTCTTCTGTTCAAGTGGTTATTCTTGAGTTACCACTGTCTGAGGGGTTTTACGGTGATTCTTATCCTTCCAAGTGTTCACGCCTTTTGGGAGGGTGTGGAGGATCTGCCAATGGAATTATCAGGTTCATTTACACTGACCAATCAGACTCAACCTGGGACAGTCACATTGATGGCCCAACGACGGCATTCCATTGTCCCATTCAGGTCCAACTTCATGTAGGTATTACAGGGTCTGTAGCTGTCGAGTTTGTTGGCATTTGTAGGGAGATGCAGCCTGTCCGGATTCTGTAATATGTGCATTACCACAGAGACTTTAGTCAAGGCTGTGCTCTACTTCCCAGCATGCTATAATCATTGTTCATTTTTGTAACTCCATGGTAAATGCATTATTGTCCATCTTAAGATTATTATTTCAGGTGGTCCATCTGGTCAGAAAGGCAAATACAGTGATGGCATTTATTTTCAGAGGGCTTCAATCATAAAGCAGCATGGAGTATTGTCTACCGTTTTGGGCCATATAACTCAGGAAGGATGTACCACCTCGGACAGTGTTCAGAGGAGCTTCATAAGAATTGTATTAGGAATGAAAAGCTTAACATATGAGATCTCTGTGTCTACACTCGCTGGACTTTAAAAGGATGAAGGTGGATCGAATTGAAACGTACAGAATATTGGGTGCGTGGTCAGAGTAGATGTTGGGAAGATGCTTCCACTGTTAGGAGAGAAGGGACTCAAGGACATAGCCTGAGAGTCAACAGAAGATCTTTTAGAAGAGAGATAAGCAGAAATACCTTCAGCCTGACAGTGGTAGAATGGCAGTTTCATTCCCTAAAGGACATCAGTGAACCAGGTGCGTTTTTCTTGACAATCGATTCATAACCACCATCAGTCTCTTAATTCCAGATTTGAAGCCAGGCTCTGCGACTGGCAGCATTTGAACCCAGGTCACTCGAAAAATATCTGGGTTTAGCACATACTAATTCAGTGATAACACCACGAGGCCATTAACTTGCCCAATCCTCCACAGTGTGATAAACGTGCGCAGTATGACATGCCCTTTGATTTGCCTTCATGTTAACTTTGACTTCCTTATCAAGATATGGATGAATTTTCCCCGTTATGCAATTCCTCTTCGGTCTTTAGGATCTGCCTAGTTATGTATGACTCAGTCTTCACTCTTTCAATCTGAATATGAAACTCCAGCAAGTTGGGTAAGTTAATGGCCTCGTGTTATCACTGAATTCGTATGTGCTAAACCCAGATATTTTTCGAGTGACCTGGGTTCAAATGCTGCCAGTCGCAGAGCTTGACTTCAAATTTGGAATTAAGAGACTGATGGTGGTTATGAATCACTCTTTCCAAGGCAAAGCTCATCCAGCAATCATTCCTTGTTACAAAATAACAAATCTAATTTAGCCCATTCTCTGGTTGGTTCCATGACGTCCTGCTCTCAGAAATAATCTCTCACACACTCTATGAATCTTTATTCGAGGCTATCGCTGTTAAGTTGATTAATTGAGTCAATTTGCATGTTCAAACCACCCATAGTTACTGTTGTGCCCTTGTTACAAACCCTCACTCTTTTCAACCTCAGAAGTACTTTGGGGCAGTGTGGCTGAAAATTACCCTTCCCGAGAGATTTCTTTACATGCTTTTTATTTGCACTGAGAAGGATTTCAAACATGTTTTGCCACAAAACACTTTGAAAAGGTCTGAGTTCCCACTTGCACAAACAATGTTTATTTTCTTTACACTGACCACATTTCACAGTAAATATTGAGGAATTAACAGAGCTAAAAGTGGTCATGAGATATCTTTAGCAAACAGGGTTGAGGAAAATCCCAAAGCCTTTGTTTTCATATATAAGGAGCAAAAGGGTAACTAGAGAAATGTTTGGCCAACACAAGGACAAAGGAAGAAAGTTATGCGTTGTGTCAGAGAAAATGGGTGAGAGTCTTAACGAGTACTTTGCATCTGTATACACCAAGGAGAGGGACAAGACGAATGTTGAGGTTAGGGATAGATTTCTAAGTACTCTGGGTCAAGTCGACATAAAGAGGGAGGAGATTTTGGATATTTCAAAAGGTATTAATGTAGACAAGCCCACAGATCTGGATGGGAACTATCACACTTTACTAAGGGAATTAAGAGAAGAAATAAGTGGGGCTTTAACTTATATATTTGCAGGATCCTTGAACATTGGTGAGGTCCTGGAGGACTGGAAAATTGCTAATGATGCCCTCTTGTTTAAGAAGGGTAGCGGGATAATCCAGGTAATTTTAGACCGGCGAGCCTAACATCAGTGGTAGGGAAGCAGCTGGAGAAGCTACTGAGGGACTTGAGTAAGATGTTTTATTCGGTTCCCCATAGTAGGCTGATGGAGTAGGTGAAGTCGCATGGGCCTCAGGGTGTGCTGTCTAGATGGAAAGAGAACTGGTTGGGCAACATGAGACAGAGATTAGTAATAGAAGAGGATTTCTCAAAATGGTGACGTGTGACCAGTGGTGTGCAACAGCGATTCGTGCTGGGACCACTGTTGTTTATGATATATATTAATGATTTGGAAGAAGGTATCGTTTGCCTGATTAGCAAGTTTGTAGATGATAAAAAATGTATTGCTGGAAAAGCAAAGCAGGTCAGGCAGCATCAAAGGAGCAAGAGAATCGACGTTTCGGGCATAAGCGTCGATTCTCCTGCTCCTTTGATGCTGCCTGACCTGCTGCGCTTTTCCAGTAACACATTTTTAAGCTCTGATCCCCAGCATCTGCAGTCCTCACTAGTTTGCAGATGATATCAATATTGTTGGAGTAGCAGATAATGAAGAGGACTGCCAGAGAATGCAGCAGAATATAGATAGATTGGAGAAATGGGCACAGATATGGAAGATGGAGTTCAGTCTGTGCAAATGTGAGGTGTGCATTAGATGGAAAAGTCCGGAGGAAAATTGATGGACAGAGAGATCTAGATGTTCAGGTTCATTGTTTCCTGAATCTGGCAATGCAGGTCAGTGAAGTGGTCAATAAGGTATTTGGCATGCTTTCCTTGATTGGATCAGTTGTTGAGTACAAGCGCTGGCAGGTCACCTTACGGTTGCTTAGGACTTCGGTTTGGCCGCATTTGGAATACTGCATATAATTCTGGTCACTTCATGACCGAAAGGATGTGGATGATTGAATAGAGTGAAGAGTAGGTTCACCAGGGTGTTGCCTGGGATGGAGGGTGCTGATTATGGAAAGAGGTTGGGTAGATTAGGATTATTTTAATTATAAGGACAAAGGTTGAGGAGGGACCTGATTGAGGTCTACAAAATCAAGAGAGAGATAGTCAGGGTAGATACCAAGAGGCTTTACCACAAACTGTGAACTCATCACCCCTAGTAATTGAGTTCCAAACTGAGAGGGAAAGGTTTAGGGCCTGAGGGATATATGTGGGAAGCTCGGAGGTGGTAGGGGCAGGAACGATAGTGTCATCTAAGATGTATCTGCCAGATACATGAATCGACGGGGAGCAGAGGGATACAGGCCGATAGAAAATAGGTGGCAGGTTCAGAAAATAGGGGATCTGGACCAGTGCAGGCTTGGAGGGCCTAAGGGTCTGTTCCTGTGTTGGATTGCTCTTTGCTCTTTGTCATTCATTCTAAAAATTGCAAGTTTGCAACTTATTGTATGCTACAATTTAATAATACAAACCATTTATTTATTTGGCAGTGCATGTCAAATTATTGTCATTGCTAAATTTAAGACACATAATCATACAGATGTACAGCATTGAAACAGACCCTTCCATCCAACTCGTCCATGCCGACCATATATCCCAACCCAAACTAGTCCCACCTGTCAACACTCAGCCCATATCCCTCGAAACACTTTCTACTCATATACCCATCCAGATGCCATCTAAATGTTGCAATTGTACCAATCTTCACCACTTCCTCTGGCAGTTCATTCCATACACGTAGCATCCTGTGTGTGAAAATGTTGCCCCTTACGTCGTTTTTACATTTTTCCATACCAATCTAAACCTATGCCCTCTCGTTCTGGACTCACCCACATCAGGGAAAATAGCTTGCCTATTTCCCCATTCATGCCCCTCATGGTTTTATAGACCTCTATAAGGTCACCCCTCAGCCTCAAACATTCCAGGGAAAATATCTCTAGCCTATTCAACCTCCAACTATAGCTCAAACCCTCCAACCTTGGCAACATTCTTGTAAATATTTTCAGAACCCGTTCAAGTTTCACAACATCCTACCGATAGTATGGAGACCAGAATTGCACATAATATTCTAAAAGTGGCCTTACTAATCTCCTGTACAGCCGCAATACAACCTTCCAACCACTGTACTTATTGCTCTGACCAATAAAGAAAAACATACCAAATGTCTTCTTCACTGTCTTATCTATGTGTGACTCTACTTTCAAGAAACAATGAATCTTCACTCCAAGTTCTCTTTGTTCAGCAACACTCCCTTGGACCTCACCATTAAGTGTATAACTCCTGCTAAGATTTGCTTTCCCAAAATGCAGCGTCTCGCATTTACCTAAATTAAACCCAATCTTTCACTCCTCAGCCCATTGGCCCATCTGATCAAAATCCCATCTTAATGTGAGGGAAAATTCTTCACTGTCCACTACACCTCCGATTTGGGTGTCATCAGCAAATTTACTAACTATACTAGTTATACTCATATGCAAATCATTTATATGAATGTCTAAAAGTAGTGGACCCAGCACTGATCTTTGTGACACTCCACTGGTCATATGCCAACTATATGAAAAACAACTCTGCACCACTACCGTCTGTGTTCTACCTAAAGTCAGTTCTGTATCAAAATGGCTAGTTCTCCCTGTATTCCAAGAGATCTACCCTTGCAAACCTCGAATGCCTTACTGAAGTCCTTATTGATCACGTCCACTGCTCTGCCCTCATCAATCTTTTTTGTTACTTCTGTAAAAATATCAATCAAGTTTGTGAGACATGATTTCCCACGCACAAAGCCATATTGACTCTCTCTAATCAGTCCTTGCCTTCCCAAGTAAATGTACAACCTGTCCCTCAGGATAACCTCCAACAACTTGCCCTCCACTAACGTCAGGCTCAATGGTCTATAGTTCCCTGGCTTGTCCTTACCACCTTTCTTAAACAGTGACACCACGTTCGCCAACCTCCAGTCTTCTGACACCTCACCTGTGACTATCAATGGTAGATGTATCTCAGTAAGAGGCATAGCAATCACTTCCCTAGCTTCGCACAGAGTTGTAGGGTATACTTGATCAATCAGATCCTGGGGATTTATCCACTTTTGTGCGTTTCAAGACATCAGGACTTCCTCCTCTGTAATAAGGACATTTGTCAGGATGTTACCATCTATTTCTTTGTATACCTACATCTCCCATGTCTTTCTCCTGAGGAAACACTGATACAAAGTGCTCGTTTAGTGTTTACCCCACCTCCTGCGGCTGCACACAAAGGCACCTTGCTGATCTTTGAAGGTTCTATTCTCTCCCTATTTACCCTTTTGTCCTCAATGTATTTGCAAACTCCTTTTGGATTCTTCTTAACTCAATTTGCCAAAGATATCTTATGTTGCCTTTTTGCCTTCCTGATTTCCCTCTTTAGTATGCTCCTACTGCCTTTATACTCTTCTAAGGATTCACTTGATCTATCCTGCCTTTACCTGACATATGCTTCCTTCTTTTACTTAACTAGACCCTCAATTTCTTTAGTCATTCATCCCTCCGGGGACAGGTTGGGGACAGTCACTTATTGACTTATTGAGGTTTTCACCTGGGGCAGGGAGTCATTGCACTCACACCATTCACTTGGAAACCAGCTTAATGCCTAATGGAAGGGCCCAGGGTGAGCTCGGAAAGCTTGATGATTTGTCAGAGAAAAGGCGTAGGCTGTAATAAAACAAGAGAGTTGCGAAATCAAAATGGGTTCATCCAGTCTCCAACTTGTTAAAGTTTTGAATTAAAGTTATGCGTTTCTCAGCCAAGTGAGTTGGGAGGCTGTGGAAACTCTCTCAAAGGAGCAACATGGCTTCAGGCAGCAGGGTCATATTCCAGGAACCTGGACACTGACGGGAAAATCCTGAACATTCATTGCCCTCAATAAGCTGATCAGTTCCCCTCTACACAGGCATATAGTCAGTCACCCACTACACAGGCATATAGGCGGTTACTCCTACACAGGCATTTGGTCAGTTACCCTCTGTATAGCCATATAGTTCTCCCTGCCTCTGATCCCATTCATACAAAAATGGCCCAGACATAGAATAGAGTTCTTATGTATGGGGAGAAAGTGAGGACTGCAGATGCTGGAGATCAGAGCTAATGTGCCAACCAGTACCCTTCCACCGACACCTTCCTTCGACTGACTGAACTGGTCCTCACCCTGATCAACTTCTCTTTCCAATTCTCCCACTTCCTCCAAACCAAAGGAGTAGCCATGGGCACCCGCTTGGGCCCCAGCTATGCCTGCCTCTTCGTAGGATATCTGGAACAGTCCATCTTTCACAGCTACATGGCCCCACACCCCACCTTTTCCTCTGCTACATTGATGACTGTATCGGCGCTGCTTCATGCTCCCACGAGGTGGTTGAACAGTTCATCCACTTTACCAACACTTTCCACCCCGACCTCAAATTCACCTGGACCATCTCAGACTCCTCCCTCCCCTTCCGAGACCTTTCCATTTCCATCTCGGGTGACCGAAGCGACACGGACATTTATTATAAACCAACCGACTCCCACAGCTACCTTGACTACACCTCCTCCCACCCTGCCCCCTGTAAAAACGCCATCCCATATTCCCAATTCCTTCGACTCCGCCGCATCAGCTCCCAGGAGGCCACCCAGATGGCCTCCTTCTTCAAGGACCGCAATTTCCCCCCAGACATGGTCAACGATGCCCTCCACCGCATCTCTTCCACTTCCCGCTCCTCCGCCCTTGAGCCCCACCCCTCCAATCGCCACCAGGACAGAACCCCACTGGTCCTCACCTACCACCCCACCGACCTCCATGTCCAACGTATCATTCACCATCATTTGCGCCACCTCCAAACGGACCCCACCAACAGGGACATATTTCTCTCCCCTCCCCTATCAGCGTTCCGAAAAGACCACTCCCTCCGTGACTCCCTCGTCACGTCCACAGCTCCCACCAACCCAACATCCACTCCCGGCACCTTCCCCTGCAACCGCAAGAAATGCAAAACTTGCGCCCACACCTCCCCACTTACCTCCCTCCAAGGCCCCAAGTGACACTTCCATATCCGCCACAAATTTACCTGCACCTCCACACACATCATCTATTGTATCCGCTGCACCCGATGGGGCCTCCTCTATATTGGGGAGACAGGCCGCCTACTTGCGGAACATTTCAAAGAACACCTCTGCGACACCCAGACCAACCAACCCTACCACCCCGTAGCCCAACACTTCAACTCCCCATCCCACTCCACCAAGGACATGCAGGTCCTTGGACTCCTCCATCGCCAGACCAGGGCAACACGACGGTTGGAGGAAGAGCGCCTCATCTTCTGCCTGGGAACCCTCCAACCACAAGGGATGAACTCAGATTTCCCAGTTTCCTCATTTCCCCTCCCTCCAAACTTGGCTCAGTCAAATCCCTCGAACTCAGCACCGCCTTCCGAACCTGCAATCTTCTTCCTGACCTCTCCGCCCCCACCCCACTCCAGCCTATCAACCTCACCTTGACCTCCCTCCACCTATCGCAGTCCCAACGCCCCTCCCGCAAGTCCCTCCTCCCTACCTTTTATCTTAGCCTGCTGGACATACTTCCCTCATTCCTGAAGAAGGGCTGATGCCCGAAACATCGATTCTCCTGTTCCTTGGATGCTGCCTGACCTGCGGCGCTTTTCCAGCAACACATTTTCAGTTCTTATGTATGGGGGCAGGCCATTTGGCCCATAAAGTCTACACCGACCCTCCAAACAGCATCCCACCCAGACCCACCCTGTATTTTACATAGCTAATCTACCTAGCCTGTACAGAGTCACAGAGTTATACAGCACCGAAACAGACCCTTCAGCCCAACGTATCCATGTAGATCAGACATCCTAAACTGATCTACTCCCATTTGCTCCCTATCCTTTTGAACCTTTCTTTTTCATGTGTCCATTCAGGTGCCTTTTAAATTATTGTAATTGAATCTTTGGACTCTGGGAGGAACCCCACGCAGACACGAGGAGAATATGCAAACTTAATGCAGACACTCACCCGAGGGTGCAATTGAACCCGGGTCTCCGTTGCTGTGAGGCAGCAGTGCTAACGACCGAGGCACCGTGCCACATAGCATGCGGCAGAGACATAGCACAGAAAGTCTAGTTGTCTATTAGATGCAGAGGGGCTGTTTCCCATTGCCGAACCAAAGGGTATAACATTAGAATGAGATGTTATCCATTTAAGACAGAGATAAGGAGGAATTTTTCCTAGGAGCACACAAACAGGAGGAGGCCGTTCAGCCCCTCAAGCTTGCTCTACCAATAATATTATGGCTGGTCTGTGGCCTAACTCCATATAACTGCTGTTGACCCATATCCCACAATCCCTTTGCCTAACTAAAAGTACTTACCCATCTCAAATTTTAACCTAACAACTGATCCAGCATCCACTGCATTCTGGAAGAGAGTTCCAAACTTCTCCCACCCTTTGTGTGTCGAAGTACTTCCTAACATCTCTCCTGAACGCTCTGGCCCTCATTCCCAAACTGTGCCCCTAGTTCTAGAATTCCCCAACCTGTGGTAATGCTTTATATTTATCTGACCATGTCTTTTCCTGTTAAAATCTTTAAAATTTTGATCACCCTTTAACCTTCTCAATCTTACAGAAAACTTACTTAATTTGTATAATGTATCGTCATAACTTAACCCCTGAGTCCAGGTATCATTCTTGCAAATCTATGTTGTACTTCCTCCAAAACCAATACATCCTTCCCAAGGTGTACTGCATAATAAACACTTCGAGGGTAGTCAATCTGTGGAATTATTTATCTCAGAAGGCTGTATAGACTGGGTAATTAAATATATTCAAGACAGAGAGACAGATTTTTACTCAGTAAAATAATCCAGGCTTATAGGAAAAGGCAGTGAAATAACTCCAGAGGCTAATGTCCCATCACCAAAGTCACCCTTTATTTATATGTGGAGAGTCAATGACACTGATCCAGTTCTCAGTGTGAACAGGATGTCTGACACTGCTGTTCTTATCTGTCAGCTAGCGTTCCCAGATTGGGGCTGTTTAACTGGCCCAATCAGGGAACTCATTCCATGATGCCCACCTGGCTGACCTCATTACAATCACTACAAGCAGAAAATTGGAGTTACTGTTTGTCAGATCAGCCATGATCTCATTGAATGGTGGAGCGGACTTAATGGGCTGAATGGCTTACTTTTGGCTCCTATGGTCAATTCAGCTTGCTTCCATTCCTGGACAAGCAGAAAATCCAAGAATAGATCTCTGATCTGTGCACTCTGTGAAGTATAAGAGAAATAGACATACACTATGGTCAGAATGGACCTGTAAAAGGATAGAAGGACCAAGTGACAGCTGGGGAATAGTAGCTGTCGCTGTACTCTTAGGAAGGATCAGAATGATGCCAGACATTATTTTGTGTCTGTAATACTTATTCATTTATTAGTCAGCAACATTCCTGACAATTTGAATCTTATTGTACTTAATATTGCACACAATTGGAGCACTAATTGAATCAGTTAACAGCAAAAAAACTATGCATTTCTGCAGTATTTTTTATTATAATTGCAGCTGATGGTACAAGTCAGATACAAGCATGAAACATGAGATGAAAAATGTGTTACTGGAAAAGCACAGCAGGTCAGGCAGCATCCAAGGAGCAGGGGAATTGAGGTTTCGGGCATAAGCCCAACTTGAGATGGCTTGATAAATCAATGTTTAAATTTTGCAGTTAGTTCATGTGGTGATTAGTCAGTGAAATATATTCACATGAGGTTGCAGATAATTTTATAACAGAACATATGTTCATGACACAAAAGAGAAATGGAAGCAAAAAATCTTAACACTAATGGCAAAATAAAGTTTCAATCTGTTCCCCAAGACTATCCTTTTACAGATATTCAATCCTGAGAAATATCACTCCTATCAAATGTTTCACATCGTAATTGATCAAATCTTTCCTGTTTCTTTTCCTTGGACTGTTGAGGCACGTTTACAATTTCTTTCTAAGTCCTCAGGTATTAAACTTTCACAAGTTTCATGGTCTAAAACTCTTTTAGTTTGAACAACTTGAAGACTTCTATACACACTTGCCTGGTTTGCAAGCCTGACAAACTAAAATCACCTCGACAAGAGTGATTGGTTCCCCTGAACTAAACTGAAATACTTTGCTCTCCTGCCAAGTGAAAACAGTCCTTCCTTCTGAACTGAACTCCTGATTCTTCTGAACTGAACTAACGCTAAGCTAATGGCCACTGGGCTGCTTGTAAACTCAGCAGCATAAACATTTCACGCACTAACATCACAGTTACCCTGGCAGGCACTTGACTGAGGTCATATGAAAGCATGTATTTAGGTCACTGTTTCAAATTACTTTCTGGCCTTCTAAAAACACAGGTTCACAGAACTAAATACCAAGTATAATATAAACAATCTTTCATCACACTTAAAGCATAGCAAAAAAATGTCCGCAGCCACTTCACAGATGCATTATCAGACAGAATTTAATGATGAGTTAAATAAAAAGGACAAATTACCAAAAAGTAGGTTTGAAAATGGGTCTTAAAAAAGTGATAAAAGAGAGGTGGAGAAGTTGACGGTGTGATTTCCAGAGCTTATAGCATCATAGTAATACTGAAGACAATTCATACACGAAATGATGATGCCTTATCTATAATCTTAATATGAGAATTTTTGAAATCCTTCGCTAAATTTTGCAAAGAAAGTTATTTGAATTGCAGAAGATCACAGGGTGTTAAGGAGGGTTGAGACCACAAAGGGATTTTAAAACAAGGATGAAGATATTAAAATCAATGGTATTGTTCGATTAGGGAGACATTGCCTTGAAGTGAGCCAGAAACAGATGAAGGGTGAATGAGACTTGATATGAGCTAAGATAGATAGATAGGCTCGCTACAGTGTGGACAGAGGCCCTTCGGCCCAACCAATCCACACAAACCCTCCGAACAGGAACCTACCCAGATCTATTTCCCTCTGACTAATGCACCTAATAGGCAATTTAGCATGGCCAATTCACATGACCTTCACATCTTTGAATTGTGGGAGGAAACCGGAGCACCCAGAGGGAGCCCAAACAGACAGTGGGAGAATGTGCAAACTCCACACAGACAGTTGCCAGAGGCTGGAAACAAACCTGGGTCCCTGTGCTGTGAGGTAACAGTGCTAACCACTGAGTCACAGAGTTTTCTTTTTCCCTATTTCTAGGCAGATCTTTGTCACTCCTGCATTAGTGGCCATGCCTCCAGTTTCCAAACCCTGGGATTTTCCCATAAACTCTTGGTCTTTCCCCTCTCCTAAGGTTTGTACCTTTGACTAAGCCTTTGCTCTTCTGCCTTGAATATCTCCTTACACAACTGAGAGCCTAATCGTGTCTGATCACCTGCTGTGAAGCACCTTCGGACATTTTGTTACACGCATAGCACTGTATTGGTGCAAGATACTGTCAAGAGACTGCTTCTGTTTTCTGAGGCATTTGGGGGTTAATAGAAAATTAAATTCTTTTTCCCTTCTAACGCTAAAACCAACGGGAGATTCATTGCCATTGACGTGCTATCACAGGATGCTCTGACAGTCAGTAGAGAGTTTACATTACTGTGTAACTGCAGAGCTGTTCAATATTAGAAATTAGTCTCAGAGGAAAAAGCTGTCTTAATTATGGCAAGTGTATAGCTGATCGTTAAGTCTGCAAAAAAAAAGTCAGGTTTAAGGTAACTATAATTTTGCAATTAAAAACGCAATGATGGATTTTTGCACATGTTTCAGGATAATTGTGTAATTAGTAATTGTATGATTTAATTTTACACTGAATCACAATGCCCAATCATACTTACCCAACTCTCCCTCTCACCCGCAACCTCCCTCAAATAGATAAATACATATGGTGTATTCATTTCTGGAACACAATCAGAGACTGAATCAGCGCATCAGGAGATTGATCAGGTCTGTACCAACTCTTTGAAAATGCAAGACAAATTAGTTCCACTGCACACAACTTTTTAAAATAAAAACACAAAGTATTTTAAACTTCCTCCCAGCTTCAATTCACTTTCTCTCTTTGACTCAGTAGCTCTGATATTGAGTTACTGATCCAGAAACAGAAATGCTGCAAATGGTTCAGTTGCAAAGAGCATGCATGCTGAAAGAGGAAGCCAACACTCAGTATCGACAGTTTTTCAACTTAACTAAGACAATATTAAGGAACAAACGAGCACCAGAAGTGAACAAAATAGACAGTGTGAGGGTCCATCCAGCACGTCCACCTGCATCCATGCCTTGGACCAAATGGGCTTGAGGAGCCAGAAGGGAACATCAACATGAAATGCAGATTAGGAAATCTGTATATGTGTTAATGCTGACAGATTGCATGTGAAACAGGGATGTTAGCAGCACACACAGATGAATCTTGGTACAGTGACGACCTGGCATCACCAGCCCAATCTCCTAAAGGGCTGATGCCCTTTTGACATTTGTAATAATCAGTCCAAAACAGAAATGGATAGACTTCTGTGTAGTGCTGACTTCAAGAAATTTGGAGATAATGGGAAAATAAATGTAATAATGGGCAATAATCAGGCATGATCTGTTTGAACACTGCCCAAGCTGGATGAGCTGAATGGCGTACTCCTGTTACTATTTCTATGGAACACCTCCAGTGAGTCACACAAATGGCCAACAACTGAGATTAGCCAGTAAATGCACATGCGCTTATTGATAGCTAACACATGGCAATTGATTCTAATTCTGCACTTGCAAAATTCATATTTCCAGAAGGCCTATGACAAGGTGCCACACAGGAGAACATAGAACATAGAACATAGAACAATACAGCACAGAACAGGCCCTTCGGCCCACGATGTTGTGCCGAACTTCTATCCTAGATTAAGCACCCATCCATGTACCTATCCAAATGCCGCTTAAAGGTCGCCAATGAATCTGACTCTACCACTCCCACGGGCAGCGCATTCCATGCCCCCACCACTCTCTGGGTGAAGAACCCACCCCTGACATCTCCCCTATACCTTCCACCCTTCACCTTAAATTTATGTCCCCTTGTAACACTCTGTTGTACCCGGGGAAAAAGTTTCTGACTGTCTACTCTATCTATTCCTCTGATCATCTTATAAACCTCTATCAAGTCACCCCTCATCCTTCGCCGTTCCAACGAGAAAAGGCCGAGAACTCTCAACCTATCCTCGTACGACCTACTCTCCATTCCAGGCAACATCCTGGTAAATCTTCTCTGCACCCTCTCCAAAGCTTCCACATCTTTCCTAAAGTGAGGCGACCAGAACTGCACACAGTACTCCAAATGTGGCCTAACCAAAGTCCTGTACAGCTGCAAAATCACCTCACGACTCTTGAATTCAATCCCTCTGCTAATGAACGATAATACTCCATAGGCCTTCTTACAAACTCTATCCACCTGAGTGGCAACCTTCAAAGATCTATGTACATAGACCCCAAGATCCCTCTGTTCCTCCACCTGACCAAGAACCCTACCATTAACCCTGTATTCCGCATTCTTATTTGTTCTTCCAAAATGGACAACTTCACACTTGGCAGGGTTGAACTCCATCTGCCACTCCTCAGCCCAGCTCTGCATCATATCTAAGTCCCTCTGCAGCCGACAACAGCCCTCCTCACTGTCCACAACTCCACCTATCTTTGTATCATCTGCAAATTTACTGACCCACCCTTCGACTCCCTCATCTAAGTCATTAATAAAAATTACAAACAGCAGAGGACCCAGAACTGATCCCTGCGGAACTCCACTTGTAACTGGACTCCATGCTGAATATTTACCATCTACTACCACTCTCTGACTTCGACCGGTTAGCCAGTTTTCTATCCAATTGGCCAAATTTCCCTCTATCCCATGCCTCCTGACTTTCCGCATAAGCCTACCATGGGGAACCTTATCAAATGCCTTACTAAAATCCATGTACACTACATCCACTGCTCTACCCTCATCCACATGCTTGGTCACCTCCTCGAAGAATTCAATAAGACTTGTAAGGCAAGACCTACCCTTCACAAATCCGTGCTGGCTGTCCCTCATCAAGCAGTGCCGTTCCAGATACTCGTAAATCCTATCCCTCAGTACCCTTTCCATTACTTTGCCTACCACAGAAGTAAGACTAACTGGCCTGTAATTCCCGGGGTTATCCCTATTCCCTTTTTTGAACAGGGGCACAACATTCGCTACTCTCCAGTCCCCTGGTACCACCCCCGTTGCCAGTGAAGACGAGAAGATCATTGCCAACGGTACTGCAATTTCCTCTCTTGCTTCCCACATAATCCTAGGATATATCCCGTCAGGCCCGGGGGACTTGTCTATCCTCAAGTTGTTCAAAATGTCCAACACATCTTCCTTCCTAACAGATATCTCTTCTAGCTTATCAGTCCGTTTCACACTCTCCTCTTAAACAATACAGTCCCTCTCGTTCGTAAATACTGAAGAGAAGTACTTGTTCAAGACCTCTCCTATCTGTTCCGACTCAATACACAGTCTCCCACCACTGTCCTTGATCGGACCTACCCTCGTTCTCGTCATTCTCAGGTTTCTCACATACGCATAGAATGCCTCGGGGTTATCCTTGATCCTATCCGCCAGGGATTTTTCATGCCCTCTCTTAGCTCTCCAATCCCTTTCTTCAGGTCCCTTCTGGCTATCCTGTATCCCTCCACTGCTCTGTCTGAACCTTGTTTCCTCAACCTTATGTAAGCCTCCTTCTTCCTCTTTACTAGACATTCAACCTCCCTCGTCAACCAAGGCTCCCTCACACGACCATTTCTTTCCTGCCTGATCGGTACATACATATCAAGGACACGTCGTATCTGCTCCTTGAAAAAGTCCCACATTTCCACCACATCCTTCCCTGACAGCCTATGCTCCCAACGTTTGCTCCTCAAATCCTGTCTTACAGCATCGTAATTTCCCTTCCCCCAATTGTAGAAACTTCCTTGTTGTGCGCACCTATCTCTCTCCATAACCAAGGTGAAAGTCACAGAATTGTGGTCGCCATCACCAAAATGTTCACCCACTAACAAGCCCACCACTTGTCCCGGTTCGTTACCGAGTACCAAATCCAATATGGCCTCCCCTCTGGTTGGACAATCTACATACTGCGTTAGAAAAGCTTCCTTTACATCATGACCGACATTAAAATTGGATTCCAAAAGGCCTGAATTCGGGTACAGTGCTCCTGGACCTCACAGCTGCCTGTGGCACTGAGTGAGACACTGGCCTGCTCCTGAATCTGTCCAGAGAGTTTCCAACTTGAGTCAGGGCAGTCATTCAAATATTCCCTCACAGAGAATCATTTGGAATCCACCATCAGCAGCAGGATACTAGCCAACAGGCTATCACTGCTCTCAGTGTAGGTACAAATGCTGTCTAAATTAGATACCAGCGACTGACCAGGAACCAGGTCTTACAAATTCATCCTCAGTGAGAGCCTGGTCCATGGAGCAGATGTATGGCCACAGAGTCTCAGAATCGCACCACACAAGTTACTTATGGTGATGACATCTGGCATGTCCCCCAGACTCCATACATTTGTTAATGGACCAGACACTGGGTGAAAATGTTCACAACTGGCAGTCTATTGCAGCATTTTATGTCTCACAGTATAACCTCTGAAACTGTATCCAATAAATGCACCTTCATATTCAACAGTATCAAAATAAAAGTGTACATGTTTGTGGCTTGGTCAGATACTTATTCATAGGTCACCCAGCAGAATGTATCTGAAGAAACCAGGCGCAAACAGTAAGCCAAGAATCACTTTAATAACTGAACCTGGTGGATTTTGTCTGGTCTAGGTAACCATGCATATTGTGCTGGCATTTAGGTGAATGTAACAATGCACATCAAAACTGGAAGTCTTGGTCTAACGTCCCACCCCAGCTCCCTGACCTCAGACACCGCACTCCCTTGCACATCCTTCTCCCTGCACACCTCACTCCCTCAAACAATTAGCAATTAATGATAATGCACAAACTGAGTGAAACTTGGAACACAGAACAGTACAGCACAGTAAGAGTCCTTCAGCCCTCAATGTTTTGCTGGCCTTTTATCCTACTCTTAGATCAGATTAACCTTCATGACCTGCAACGTACTAACTCCCATGTGCCTATCCAAGAGTCTTCTTAACTATCGCTAATGTATCTGACTCTACTACCACCGCTGGCGGTGTATTCCGCCCACCCACCACTCGCTGAATAAAGAACCTACTTCTTTGAATAAAGAATCTCCTCTAAACCTTCCTCCAATCAGCTTAAAGTTATGCCCTTTGTTGATAGCCAATTCTGCCCTGGGAAAAGGCTCTGGCTATCCACTCTGTCTATTCTCTCAACATCTTGAACACCTCTATTATGTCACCTGTCATCCTCCTTCGCTCCAGTGAGAAAAGCCCTATCTCTCTCAACCTTTCTTCCTAAGACATGTCCTCCATCCAGGCAGCATCCTGGTAGATCTGCTCTGCACACTCTCTGAGGCTTCCACATGTTTCCTATAATGAGGCAACCAGAACTGAACCCAATATCCAAGTGTGGTTGAACCACAGCATTATAAAGCTAAGCATTAACCTCGCCGCTCTTAATCTCAATCCCCCGTTAATGAAAGCCAACACACCATACACCTTCTGAACAACCCTGCCAACTTGGGTGGCAACTTTGTGGGATCGATGGACATGGAGCCAAAGATCCCTCTGTCACTCCACGCTGCCAAGAATTTTGCCTTTAACTCTGTGTGGTGTATGCAAATGCAACCTTCCAAAATAAATCGCTTCACAATTTTAAGGTTCAACTGCATCTGCAACTTATCAGCCCAGCTCTGCATCCTGTCCATGTCCTCTTGTAACCTATACCAACCCTACACACTGTCCACAACTCCACCATTCTTCATGTCAACGGCAAACTTATTAACCCACTATTCCACTTACTCATCAAAGTTATCGATAAAAATCACAAATAGCACAGGTTCCAGAGCGGATCCCTGTGGAACACCATTGGTCACTGATGTCCAGGTTGAATACTTTCCATCTGCTACTACCCTCTGTCATCTATGGGTCAGTCAAATCCATATCCAGACAGCCATATTTCCCTGTGTCCCATGCCTCCTTACCTTCTAAATTCGCCTACAATGGGAAACCTTATTAAACGTCTTGCTAAAATTGTTGTTCACCATATCTACTAGACTACCTTCATCAGTGTGTTTTTTTCACATCTTCAGATAATTCAATAAGGTTTCTGAGGGATGACCTGCTCCTCACAAAGCCATGCTGACTATCTCTGATCAAGCTAAAGTTTTCTAAGTAATTGTAAATCCTGCCTCTCAGAAGCGCCTCCAATACTTTGCCCACCACTGATGTAAGACTGACAGGTCTGTCATTCCCAGGGTTATCCCTATTCCCTTTTCTGAACAAGGGAAAACCATTTGCCATCCTCCAATCATCTGGCACTACTCCAGTGGACAATGACGATGTAAAGGTCAAAGGCACACAATCCTCTCTCATCATTTCCTGGAGTACCCTCGGGTATACCCCATCTGACCCAGGTCATTTATCTATCCTTATGTTTGTACTTCAATCAGTCTGTACTTCTTATCGACTTTTCTACACCCTGTCCAACCAACTGATTAACTGTTTCCATTTCAGTGCTATTTAGAGTGCTGTTTGCATGAGTAATGTCCTCTGAATCACAGAATGAAAAAAAGGAATACACGAATGCCTTCCTGATGAAGGGCTTATGCCCGAAACATCAACTCTCCTGCTCCTCGGATGCTGCCTGACCTGTTGTGCTTTTCCAGTACTACACTTTTCGACTCTGATCTCTATCAACTGCAGTCCTCACTTTCTCCATTACTGAGGGCTGTCCCCTCTGCACACTGAGCAGGGAATTTAACATTAGGACTCATTGTATGTGGAGCTGACTACACATTTCTGGAAAGTTGCACTTGATGAATATATTTTCTTTAAAAAAAGATATTACAGTTCATCAAATGTTCATTCAGTGCCAGAGTTATAATTTTGGTTCATGGTTTGAGCAGCCTGATAAGAAATAGGGAATGACTGAAGAACTCCAAGGTACAGAGAATTCCAGGTGGTATATTCCTGCTTACGTTAATGCTGGGAATATTATTATACAGACTGATGTGGTAAAGGCATGAATTGATGTGTGGAGGTGTGACATTTTTTCCATCACAGAGACGTGTTTGAGGGATGTCAGGGCCAACAACTCAATATTCTGTTATACTCTAAAATATGGGCATGACATGAGAGGGTGTTGAATAGAAGGTGGTGTTGGATTATTAATTAAGGAGTCAGTTACTGCAGTAAGGAGGGACAATGTCTTGGAAGTGTCTTGAAATGAGGGTTTATGGACCGAGGTTAGGATCAAAACGATGACAGAACACACTGCTGGGGATATTTTATAGAGCCCCATAAAGTTGAAAATACAGGAAAAGATATATTACCAATTCACTGAGGTGTGTAGGAAAGCAAGGCCGGAGATGTTACAGAGTTAGGAAAGCAAGGCTGAAGATGTTACAGAGATACGATGGCAAGGCCGGAGATGTTACAGAAATATGAAAGCAAGGCTGAAGATGTTACAGAGAGAGGAAAGCAAGGCTAGAGATGTTATAGCAATAGGAAAGCAAGGCCAGAGATTTAACAGAGATAGGAAAGCAAGATTGGAGATGTTACAGGTATAGGAAAGCAAGGCTGAAGATGTTACAGAGATTGGAAGGCAAGGCTGGAGATGTTAATGAGATAGGAAAGCAAGGCTGGAGATTTTACAGCGCTAGGAAAGCAAGGCTGGAGATGTTACAGTGATAGTAAAGCAAGCTGCAGATGTTACAGTGATAGTAAAGCAAGCTGCAGATGTTTCAGAGATAGGAAAACATGGCTGGAGATGGCCGAGAGATTGTGTGGCCTGCACATGCTGGAACAGGTTAGTGAGGTATTTTTAAATTCAGTCACAGGATACAGGGAGAGGTGTAGCAGCTGGAAGTTATAGAAATAGGGAGAGATGTAGGGGCTGGCAGAATTTACAGCGATAGATGGGTCTGAGTTTGAGATAAAGATTGTGGAGATATAGAGGGTTAATGAGATACAGATGGATGCAGCGGCTGGGGGAGATGACAGGGAAAGATACACACATACACGTAGGTAGTTTAAAAATGGAATTGTGCAATGTCTTAATAGAGAAAACATTATAGAAATCTTTGGAATAGACAAGGCACTGGGAGGAACTGAAGGAGTGAGACCTTGGATTGTCCAATCACGAGAGAAATAGAGTCAGTGTCATACAGCACAGGACAAGCCCTTCGGTTGACAGCGACACAAATAAAACGCCTTGCAGACCCTGGAAACCCCTCCTTCCTTACGTCTGGGGACAAAGGGCTAGATTTGGGAGAGGTGTCCTATAGACTGCTCAAGCAACAATGTGACATTACAAACCTCATTGTGTCAGATCAAACACTGACAGAGAAAGCTCCTGCTTACTCCCCTCCCTCAGCCTCACGGTGAAAGTTCAAACACTGACATGGAAACCTCCTTCTGACTCCCCTCCCTCAGTTGATGGATCCGTGTCCCTCCACATTGAACAACACGTGGAGGACGCACTGAGAGGGTGACAGAGTTGGAGAATGTATACTGGGTGGGCCATTTCAAACCCCACCAAGAGGGGATCAGCAGCAGCATTGCTGATCGAGATGGTCGTGTCCAAAAGGACATAGCTTCGAGACTGCGTCTGCACCGGGGCAGGGGGGAACGACTGAGAGGGAGAAACACACTTGATCTCATCTTCACCAACCTACTGCTGCAGACACATTGATGATGACCATATTGGGAACGGTGACTACCACACACAGTATTCCGGGAGACAAGGTCACACATACATGCACGCACATGTGAGAGATACTAACTATCACCATGCAAAACGGGACAGATTTCGAATAGGTTTGGAATGCCGCACTGGCCTTTGTGAGGTGATTCGAGTTATTACCAACAGCAGCAGAATTGTATTCCAGAACAATTTCCACTGTCACTACCTGGCATATGCTCCACTTTACCCTGCTCATCAGGCCAGGGGATAAACCCTTGTTCAATGGATAATACAGGAGGGCCTGCCAAGAGCAGCACCAGCTACACCTCACAATGAGGTGACGTTACCAATGAAGACCACTGACTCACCAAATAGTATAAACAGCCAGTGACATACAGGTCTAAGCAACAAATCAGATCTAATCTCTGCAATCCTGTCACATGCAATCAGGGTGAATTGTGTGGTCAATCAAACAACTCACTGGAGGAAGAGGAGGATCCACAAATACCACCTTCCTCAGTGATGGAAGAGGCCAGCACAACAATAGTAAAGATAAGGCTGAAACATTCACAACAATGTTCAGACAGAAGTATCAATGGGGTGATCTATTTTAGTCTCCTAAAGATGGGAGTCGTCAGTTAATTCAATTCATTTTTGTTTGGTATCTCCAAGTGGCTAGAGGGATGGGATAATGAAAAAGTTGTGGGCCCTGAGAACATTCCTTTCAAGCTGTTCCTGCAGGGATATTGCACTGGGACCTACCTGACAATGTGGGAAACTATCCGGGTGTGTCCTATACACACACAGACAAAACATCAGACAATCAATGACTGCCCCATTGCTCTAATCCCTGTCATTAATAAAGCGTTGGAAGATGTCACCTACAGTGGGATCAAACAGCACTGCCTCAGCACCAACCTGCTCACTGAAGCTCAGTTTGGCCTCTGCCAGGGCCACTCATCCCTTGGGCTCATTGAAGCCTTGGTTTAACGATGTACAACAAGAAAATACACAGGTGAGGCGACAGTGACTGCACTTCTGCATTTGACCGATTATCATAACTGCATTTGACCAAGTGTCGTATCCAGTATTAACGGCAAAACTACAGCAAATAGTAATCGTCTGCACTGGCTGAGGTTATTCTTGGTACAAATGACGGTGGTTGGGGTTGGTGGAGAGCAGCCATCTCAGCTCCAGGACAGCTCTGCAGCAGTTCCCCAGGGGCGGGGTTTCTGGGTAAGCCTGTAAATCAGAAATGGAAAGGTCAGGCACTATACCGCTATAGATGATAGGGCTGCTCTCTCATAAGACAGAGACGACTGGTGGTAGTTTAACTGACGCATCAAGTAAGGGAGAGGTTGAGTAGGACAGTCCTTTAGTCACCCCAGTAATTGAACCCACACTATGGGCATTCATATCTATCCATCCAACTGATTGAGCTAACCAAGTCCTCACTCAGCTCCTTGTGGTAGATACTGTAATATCATCCCATTCAGATATATTGTTAAACACCTCTGGAGCAGGTGGAACTAGAAGCAAACTTCCTAAATCAGAGAGAGTGACAGTATCAGTGAGCTATAAGAGTGATCTCTGCTCTGGGCCCAATCATATATGACCATCCCGACAGTGTAAATGCACAAGTGGGGATGTTTGCCATTGATGTTTGCCAATATTCAACGCCATTCGCGATTTACTCAGATACTGAAGCAGTCCTTGTCTAAATGCAAAAAGGACCTAGAAATATGCAGGTATGTACTTAACAGTGACAATACCATTTCCATTACACGTGTGCCAGAAAACGATTACCTCTAACAATAGAAAATTGAACCGTATGCTCTAACGTTCAATGCCACCAAACACGCAACTAGCAATATTCTGGGGATTACCGTTAGCCAGAACTGGACTGATCATATGATTTCATTACCCATTCCTGTGAAGGGCTTATGCTATAACATCGATTCTCCTGTACCTCAGATGTGGCCTGATTTGTTACGCTTTACCAGTGCCACACTTTGACGTATTTAAATTAATTGGCCATAAGATTATGTTAGGGGCTAGGAATCCTGCAGATATAACTCACTTCATGATCTCCGAAAGCCTGTCCCCCATCGATAAGACACATGTTGAATATGTGTGTGATGAAATACCCACCATTTCCTTGGGTGAGTGCAGCTTCACCCCTCATCCACTGACAGTCAGTAGTAGCAATTCCTGCCATCTACACAGTGCTCTGCAGAAATTTACCAAGATTCCTTACAACGTACTTCTGAACCCCCGATCATCAAGAAGGACAAGGGAAGCAGATACATGGGACCCCCACCATGTTAGCGTTCTGTTCCAAGCCATCCACCATCCTGATTTGTAAGTATACTGCTGTTCCTTCAGTGTCACTGTTTCAAGGTCCCTCCCGAATGGTAATGTAAGTACAACTACAACACATGGACTCCAGTGGTTCAGTGCGGCAGCTCACCACCACCTTCTCAAGGGCAACAAGAGACGGACAATAAATACTGGCCCAATCATATTTTATGAATAAATTAAAATGAAAAATATTGTCCAAACATGCCCAATGCTGGACACTATGCTTTGCGTTTTGTGAGCTCAAGCTGGTTGGGTTCAGTCCGTAACTTGCTTGTTGTGAACAGTTGAAGGGTCAATCTGTCAGTCTCTCAGAGGCATGGCCTACATACCGAGCATCACACAGACATTGACATTCACACCCATGACTGAGCTCTGAGATAGAGATAAGCAATTAAAAATGTTTTCATATCTGACTAACATGTTTAAACACACAGTGAAATTATTACCACGAAAATGATTATGATTGAATATTACCAGGGAGAAAGTGAGGATTGCAGAAGCTGAAGATCAGAGTAAAAAAATGTGATTCTGAAAATAATTCCGTTCAGGCAGCATCTGAGGAGCAGAAGAGTCGACTATTAGTTCACAACATTAATACAAAGGAAAATAATTGCATATTTTCAAAGTTATTGCACTTAATAATAATGTGGTCTTGGGTGTGGGAATGATATTCATCATTTCAATGTGAGTTGGGCACTGTTTTCATCATATTGTTGTTATAAAAGTGAACAGAATAAATGGGTGGATTTTATGGATATTGGACAATCTAAAAGTTGGTATTATGAAAAGATGTCAGAACTTCAGTAAAGAGACTTTGCTGTTAATGGTTGGAACAATGCTGTAAACATTTACACAGAGATTTTCAGCTCAGGTCAAACACAAGAACGTTAGGCTGGGATCATGCCGGCCATCAATGGAGCTGCACAATTCTGTTTGGATACTAACATTGTGGGGCTAACATACACTGTATACGGTTTATGAGGGATTCAATGTAAGCTGCCATGTGCTGCGGGAGCCCATTACCTTTATAACACCGTCATTCAGGATCGGGTCCAAGGTTCAGAATTACAGAGTTTAGGGACACACCAGAGAAATATACTTGCAAGACATGTCTGTTTACAGGTCATTGTTATAAATATTGAACTGCGTCTGGACCAGCGCCATGTGCGAGTCCATTGACCAGTCTGCCCCACACACATCTCCCTTTTGTGCAGGTATGTCTCTAATCAGTATATTGTGACGGATTGTGTGAGTAACTGCCCAGCTCCAGTTTGGAAGCTCTCTGGACAGATTTTGGAGATGGCCAGTGTTTTGGAGGTCATGGTGAGGCCCAGTAACACTATGTCTGAATTCAGGCTTTTCCTCAAAGTCATTTCCAACAGCTTTGCTGCCTGCAAGATGGTGTGTTCACTGATCGAAACATGATTAGGCTGTTTACGATAGTCACTGAATTGTGTAATAGTTAGGCGTGCGCTCTGGTATTTCAATTATTGTTCACTTCAAATGTTTTCAACTGAAAAATATTGATGTTTGGTTTATTTTAAAAGATGTAAGAAATAAAGTGCTATTAACTCTTCACTATACAAAATGTAAAATTGACCTGCTGCATACTTCCCTCAGACTAATCAAGCAACAATCAATATTGTCTGGAAAGCAAGATTATGTGAACAGGACTATGCCCCAGGCAACATCACCATCCTCTCTGGTAGGTTTTGTCCCACAGAAAGGACGCAGCCAGGCAGAATAGGGCAGGTCCTTGGCATATAGGACAGCATGGTGGCTCGGTGGTTAGTACTGCTGCCTTACAGCACCAGGAATCCAGCTTTGGGCAACTGCCTGTGTGGAGTTTGTGCATTCTCCCCATGTCTGCGTGGGCTTCCTCCCACAGTCCAAATATGTGCAGCTCAGGTGAATTGGCAATGGTGGTGGGTTGTTCTTTGGAGGGTTAGTGCGGGTTGGTTGGGCCGAAGGGTCTGTTCCCACACTGGAGGGATTCTATTCTAATCATAGTGCTCAGCATTGATGCTGACTGCTCTGCAGAAGGTTTTGCGGGAATCAATAAAAGGAAAACCTATAATTGACCACATTGTCACCTTTCTGCCTGCTGCAGAAACACCTCTTCATTTCATATCTGTAAGAATGGTCACGACACAGTCCTTATAGGGAGCAAGGGTTATCTTCACATTTAGTAGACCCTCCACACAATGATATGTACTGAATGGTACAGACTTTAAACAGGTTAAGCAACAAATGACGATGCATCCATGAGGTACAATGGCCCTTTGGCGGCAGCAGCAGCATCGTATTCTGTACAACTCAAACAGTCTGCAACTTCCTGGACGGACATACCTCCCACTGTACAGTAACCACCACGGCCCGACACACCTCCCATTGTAGAGTAACCATCACGGCCCGACATACCTCCAACTGTACAGTAACCACCACGGCCCGACACACCTCCCATTGTAGAGTAACCATCACGGCCCGACATACCTCCAACTGTACAGTAACCATCACGGCCCAACACACCGCCCACTATACAGTGATAATCAAGGCCCGACATACCTCAGACTGTACAGTAACCATCACGCTCCGACTTACCTCCCACTGTATGGTAACACTCACGGCCCGACACACGTCCCACTGTACAGTAACCGTCAAGGCACGACATACCTCCCACTGTACAGTAACCATCAAGGCCCGACTTACCTCCCACTGTACAGTAACCATCACGGCCCGACATACCTCCCACTGTACAGTAACCGTCATGGCCCGACATACCTCCCACTGTACAGTAACCATCACACCCCGACATATCTCCCACTGTACAGTAACCATCACGGTCCGACATACCTCCCACTGTACAGTAACCATCACAGCCCGACATACCTCCCACTGTACAGTAACCACCAAAGTCCGACATACCTCCCAATGTACAGTAACCATCACGAACCGACATACCCCCCACTGTACAGTAACCATCGCAGCCCGACATAGCTCCACTGTACAGTAACCATCACGAACCGATATACCTCCCACTGTACAGTAACCATCCCGAACCGACATACCTCCCACTGTACAGTAACCATCGCAGCCTGACATACCTCCCACTGTATAGTAACCATCACAGCCCAACATACCTCCCACTGTACAGTAACCATCACCGACCTACATGCCTCCCACTGTACATTAACCATCACACCCCGACATACCTCCCACTGTACAGTAACCATCACGGCCCGACATACCTCCCACTGTACAGTAACCATCACAGCCCGACATACCTCCCACTGTACAGTAACCATCACGGTCCGACAATCCTCCCACAATACAGTGACCGTCATGGCCCGATATACATCCCACTGTACAGTAACCATCACGGCCCAACATACCTCCCACTATCCAGTAACCGTCACGGCCCGACATATCTCCCACTGTACAGTAACCATCGCAGCCTGACATACCTCCAACTGTACAGTAACCATCACAGCCCGATATACCTCCCTCTGTACAGTAACCATGACGGGCCCGACATAACTCCCACTGTATAGTAACCATCACGGCCCAACATACCTCCCACTGTACAGTAACCATCACGGCCCGACATACCTCCCACTCTGCAGGCACAATCAAGAGCGGCATGGTGGCTCAGTGTTTTGTACTGCTTCCTCACAGCGCCCAGGTCCTGGGTTCGATTCTGACCTTGGGAGATAACTGCGTGGCGTTTACACATTTACCCCGTGTCTGCATGTGTTTCCTTCCACAATCCAAATATATGCAGTATCCACGTGAATTGGCCATACTAATTTGTTAAGTGTCTTAGTCAGAGGGAAGCGGGTGTGGGTGGGTTACTCTTTGGGGGGTTGATGTGGACTGGTTAGGCCGAAGGGCCTGTTTCCACACTGTAAGGAATCTAATCTATTCTCCACGGTTCATGTCAGGAATATGATGGAATAATCACTTGTCTGAACGAGTGCAGCTCCAATAGTACTCCAGTATGGATTTACGAGTGACAGGCAACACAGTTGCGTGGGGAGGATCATGTCTCACAAACTTAATTGAATGTTTTGAGGAAGTGACAAAATTGATTGATGAGGGCGCGGGGCTGGGTGCTGGCCATCTGGACCTTGGCAAGGCCTTTGATATGGTTTCTTATGGCATGCTCATACTGAAGGTGAGGTGAAGTGAAGTGGGATCAGCGGTCAGTTAGTAAGATGGATAGAGAACTTTTTGGCCATAGAAGACAGGAGTGGTGGAACATTGTTTTAGTGACTGGAGATCTGTAAATTGATTGGCGGAGTTGCAGATTGTGAGGATGATTGCCAGAGGATACAGCAGGATATAGGTCAGCTGTAGACTTGGACAGAGAAAACACAGATGTAACTTTATTTGGACAATTGTGACGTGATTCATTTTGGAAGGTCTAATTCAGGAGAGCAGGATACAGTGGTTGGAAAAATTACTGGCCGCATCAACATCCGAAGGGACCTTGGTGTACAGCTCCATAGTTCCCTGAAAGTGGTAATACGGGTGGAGAGGGTGATCAAGAAGACTGACAGTAAACTTGCAGACATGCATCAGAGCATGCAGTATGAAAATTAGCAGGTCTCGTTGCAGCTGCAGAGAAACGTAGTTCGAGGTACGTTTAGAATATCATGTACAGTACTGGCTGCCACACGATGTGGAAGTGTTGGAGAGGGTATGGAAAAGTTTTACCAGGGTGTAGTCTGGTTTGGAGGGTATTAGCCAGAAGGAGAAATTGAACACACATAGTTTGTTTGCACCTGGGCATCATTGGCTATGGGGCTACCTGATAGATATTTACACAATTATAAGAGGCATAGATAGAAGGACAGCTAGGGGCTTTTTCCCAGAGTAGAAATATCAATGACCATAGGTTTTAGGTAAAAGGGAGAAAATTCAGTAGATGTGATTGTTAAGTTTTTTTTTGCTGTTCCAGACAGATTGAGAAAGTGCCTGGAATACACTGATAGAGGGGAAGAAACCAATATATCAATGTTTCAGAGGGATCTTGGCACAAGTATGAGTAAGTAGGCAATAGAATGACATAGAAAGTATCGGAGTAAAAACTTTTGTTTTAACTTTAGAAGGGTATCATGTGTCAGTGTGGGCTTGCTGGGCTGAAGGACCTATTCGTGTACCGTACTGTTCTTTAAGACAAGATTTGAGCGCGGGAGTGGCAAGATGCTCACTGAATGATTACTGATTACCAACAGCCATATTATTGTGGATCCCTCCTCTCATCAACTTGCAGCTTCATATCCATCTCCACTGTGGGCAGACTCTATATTGAGAATTTGACATGAATGTCAGAGCTGGTACCTGGTGACGCCATCTTGACCCTCGCTCCTGCGGCCTTCTATCTTGGACACTAGGAGACACTGCACTGATAGAAGCTGCATGTACTCCACACCCACCAATGCTGTCATCTGACACATGCTAGCCTCACCATGCCATCCCAGCACATCTTTGACCCACTGACAGTACGCTTCTGTACTTCAATGCTGCAGCTCAGGGTGCACTGACAACTCTCATTGCAATGCGGTTGCAAGGACACTGTGCTGAGGGACACACACCCAGCTCATGGACTGTCCCTCTGGGCTGCTCACTCCGTGTTTGGATACACTCCATGCTGCTGTAAGAACACTGTGCTCAGGTGCATACACCCAGCTCATGTCCTATCCTTCTTGGCTGCTCACTCCATATTTGTACATACTCAATGCTGCTGCAAGGACACTGTGGTCAGGATCAAACATCCAGCTCATGGGCTGTCTCTCTGGGCTGCTCACTCCGTGTTTGTACACACTCACTTTGAACTGACTTGAATGCTCACGGAATTATAGCCTTGCCTTACTCTGCCTTAGGAGAGTTTCCCCTCAGCTAGAGCTACCAGGCTCACCTGTCTGTTGTATTGTCTTGGTGGTTACCAGAGACACAAACCCAGGAAGCTTGATATCATTGTCCACAGTCAGTCACGGTGCCCAGCACAGTGAGTCAGGGGGAGTCTCAGATCCCAGTCCGGGAGCTTGAACACGGTCTCTAAGCCTGTCGTGGTTGTTCCCTTGGTTGGTCCTTCCCCTGTGAGGGGGTGAGGAAATGAATGTTAGGCTGCCCCATATCCCTCTTCGCTCTTTGTGGCCTAGTGTGGGGTGCTTACTTCCGGAATGTGAGAATTACCAAGAAAGATTAGGGAAATTGAAATGGTTGGTACAGCTGGGGGAAGGTGTCGAGGTGTTCTGAGTGAGTGAGTGGGCAGCATAGACACAAGGCAGAGTTGGGCAGAGGGGCAGAGAAGAGATTACAGAGAGACTGAGAGAAGGTGCTGCATTCACTGAGGGTGGGAGAACATGAGCCTTGTTGCGAGGTGGGTGCAGTAACAGAGATAAAGTGAGGGAGAGGTCACAAAGTGCAGATGGTGCCACTTACCTGGTGGAGTGGAGAAGGTCACTGACCTCCTTCCTACACTGCTGGGCATTCACCCAGAAGGCTGGCACCACACTGACCCAGGGGTCAGCCTCGGACCAAGCTGGAAGGGTATGGTGTCATAGCTTCCCCTGCCAGCCCTGGAGGATGATAATGACCCTCTCATGCACCATGTCATACACCAGGACCAGGGGCTTGGCCACAAAGTGGGGCCCCAGTTTTACCCCCTCTGCCATGTCCAGGCCAGATTTGGATTCACAATCCAAGAGTAAAATGACTTTTTAAAGATGGCTCCTGGAAACAGAGAGGCCGGTGCATTCTGGGATATCCAGTCAGAGGGCAGCTGTTATGACAAAGGGGAAAATCATCGCGTTAGTGTCAGATGAGAGGAAGAGCACGCGGGCAGGGAGAGTAGTTAATGAGACAGATCGGGGATGGCATCATGAGAAAATGCAATTCACCTTGTGGAGAGTAACCCTCCATGAAACCAGATTACAATGAGACTTGACCAAATCATAAGATGGGTTAGGCCTCTGTCTGTCTGAATCAAAATGGGAATGCAGTGTGAAATATTGGGAGCAAGAAACTTGGAGCAGAGAATTATACAGGAAACTCAAATCCTCAAAAAGGGGTAAGACAATGTTCCAAACTGTTAAAAGGAGCCGGCGAAAATCCCCTGCCTTTTAGGTACCTACATTATCCAATCCTCACTGAATGCAGGGATGATGTTGGAAAACAGGAGAACGGTTAATACTGCAACTTTGTTTAATGTGAAGCAAGGGACTGACTGAATACGTTGAGGCTGGAATTATGAGACAGTGGATAAACCGTCACTGAGGAAGTCCCAGGGACTCCAGGACAGTCGGTTAGGATTTGTTCAAGGAAGATCGCGTGTCATTAATCTGACTGTCGGTTTGAGGCAGTTACTTGTAACTGCATGTGAATTACTTGGATTTGACAAGAGATCCCATGGCAGACTGTTAAAAACTGAAACTATGGGGTCCACGTGAATGAAGCAAACATCCCAGAGAAGTGCAAGGCAAGGCATTTGGGGACATCACCAATAGAGAGGAATACACAATAAATGAGAATATGGTCAGTGTGGGCAGATAAATGAAGGTAGCTGGAAACATCAATAATCTCGTTAATGTCACAAATGGCATAATTTCCTCTGTCAGCCAAAGGGCAGAATTTCAGAGCAGGAAGCTTATGCCGGAACTGTATAAAGAATGAGTTCAGTCGCGGCTTGGGGACTGTGTGCAGTTCTGGTCACCCCATCACATGGATGGATGGAATTGGACTGGAGAGAGTACAGAGGATATTCTTCACCCTGTGACAGTGGAAGTGTAGTTATGGGGAAAGATTGGAACGGAGGATACTGAGAGGAGATTTGATTGGGGCGCACATATTGTCAGGAGCCTGGGTAGAAAGTGAGAGAATACCTTGTTCCTACTGGAGACCTCCGTTACCAGTGGCAAATATTTAATGTATTTGATTGAAATATTAGAGAAGTGATGAGGAAAGTTATTTCACGCAGTTTATGGTTGGGATCTGGGAGTAATCATGGAAGTGGAGTAAAGGCAGAAAATCTCAAACCATTTTAAAAAGGTGCTGGTATCTACAGCTGAAGTCCTACACAGTCCGGGGAGACAGAACGAGGGCTTTAAAAAAACAACGTTACATCTTGTCCAATGCAGACAGTGGACAGAGTCATCTCCTCTATACTGTGCTATTTTCTGAAGTTTTCAAATGTTACCAATATCTGATAGGATCAATACGCAGGGATGAGGGGTGAGGGCAGGGAGGAGAAGTGTGTACATTGATTAGCATCACAATAACACTGATGCTATCCTTAATACACAATGCTACATCACTGTGTTAGCATGTTTATCCTTCCTGTAGAAATGGGGAAAACCTTTGATTATCCAGGTCTGTCGTGGTCACACTGCAGCCCCAGCTCCATAATCCCAGCTCAATCTGACCTGGTTCACACTATTTAACGCTACCATTTCAAATGACTAGTTCAAAATTTCCCAGCTTCATTCTTGCCCTATTGAAGGCTGCTGTCAGTAAACTAATGTTTCTCACTCTCAATTATTGCATATCATTCTCTACCGTCATCCTGAACTTTACAATAAAATGATCGCTGCGCGGCAAAAAAAATCCCCGACTGACACTGGATCCACTTGCCCCACCTCTTTCCCAAGGACGAGGTCCAACAGTACATGCTCTCTTCGGCTGGATACATACTCCTGCAGTCAGCTCTCCTCCAGGTAATCCAGGAACACTGGACCCTCGTGATCCGTCACCACCAGTACCTCTGTCTGTATCTGGAAATATTAGGTTTCTCAGTATAACTAATCTATAGTATTGTCATCGCTCTCAAATGATCTGCGTATTTATTCTCCATCATTTCTTTGGTTGCTGGCCGACAGACTGTATCTGAAAGTGTAATTGTATACTTGTTTTGTAGCTCCAGCCAAACTTATTCTGTCCTTGGACAGATCCTCTTTCTCTTGGACTCCTTAACTAATGCTAATCTAAACCAATACTTCTACCTTCATACTTTCCCTTCTCTTCTATCAGTTTGGAATCCTTTATACTCAGCAATATTTAACACTCAGTCTTGCCATTCCTTGAACCAGCTCTCGGTGATCAGTCCATCAGATGTCCACACATCAATCTGCATCTGGAACTCCCCCCACTCCGACTATTCATTTCTATGCAGAGTACCTCAGATTAAGGCTTTCTTTCTTACTCAGCTTCCACTGATAAACGTGTTGTTTTAAATTAATACCAACTGCATCTCCCATTATTTTGAGAATCTTGATAGCCCCCTCTAATATTCCTTTTTGTATCCTACACACACAAGTTATTTTCGATCCCTTCCAAACACCCCGTAAGAAAATCAGTCCCAGCTCTGTCATGTTAGCTCATCCAGCTTGTACAGTTGCTGCCTTCCCCAGAACCAGCCCCAATGTCCCTGGAATCTGAAGCCAGTCCTGCTGCACCATCGTTTCAGTCACACTCTCATCTACCTAAAACTCCGAGTCCTGTTCTCACTTGGACATGGAACTGGGAGTATTCCAGGGATTACTGCATTTTCAGACCGGCTTGCTAACCATCCACCGAGCTCCCAAAATTCTGACTCCAAGATTACCTCACCCTTCCTACCCAGGTCATTCTAACCAACATGGACATGTCCTTTGACTGCTCACTCTCCCCCAGACAAATAACCTGCAGCCACCTTGACATTCTTAACCCCATTATCCTGGAATTACAGAGACGCTCACACCTTCTTCACTTTCCTCTCTCCCCTGTGACGATTGCTCCTCCTTCCTTCGCCCTCCCCTCCTGTACAGGCAGGCTGCTTGTGGGGACATAGACAAGGCTCTGACCCCCTCCCTTGAGCAGTCTATACCTTCATCAGCTCTCAAACTGGGAAACCGAATTGGGAGGGAGACACCAGGATATTCTTGTATTCTCTGACTGTTTCTCTCCGATTGCTTAGTTCCCCAGACCCTTCCTTCTTCCAGGCCGTCATGGGTGCAGAGTGTTCTGCTCTCTGTGTGTGCTATCCAGCTAACTCTCAGCATCACAGACCTCCCATAGAGTCTCTAGTCACTGTCTGAGCTCCATAACCCAGTGTCCATCTTGGACACGGGCAGGGGGCTATGAATTCCCAATGTAACAGAACACATTTTTCATCCGACAAGTATGTCTTACCATGTCTTAAAATACAACATGTCTGGAGTAAATTAATTAATTACTTAGAATGAAGTTAACATTCGGGAAATAACAATATGGTTAAGTCCCGTATTCAACTGTGGCTTACTGAGGGTAATTTATTATATTGGCTCACAATTTCACTTGTCCCTCTTATTTCTGTGTTCAACCCTTATTTCAGAAGTTGAAAAAATAAATTTGCTAACTTACAACAATTAACTGACAGTCATTAATAACAGTGCATTTATCAGCCAGTGACTTTCCAGCCTTTTCTGTGATGGCTCTTGCATTTCTTTCAAACTCAGTGCAAGCAGGTCCCAGCAGCAGAAGGTTATCTCTGTGACTCCGAGGTGTGTGTAATCCTCCAGCTCCCACTCCACTCTGCTCCCTCACAGATGCATCGTCTCTGTAACTCCCAGGTACGTGTATTCTTCCAGCTCCAACTCCACGCTGCTCCCTCACATGGTCACCGTTTCTGTAACTCCCAGGTGCATGTAGTACTCCAGCTCCCACTCCACTCTGCTCCCTCATAGGGTCACCGTCTCTGTGACTCCCAGGTACGTGTAATACTCTAGCTCCACCTCCATTCCGCTCCCTCACAGGGTCACCGTCTCTGTGACTCCCAGGCACGATTAGGCCTTGATCCTCAGTGCTGATTTATATCCTCCCACGTTGCTGGCTCTGTAACTCCCAGGTGTGAGTTAGCCTCATGCTCCTGCTCCAAGTTTCTCCCTCAAATGGTCACTCCCTCTGTGACTCGGTGCTGATTTCGAGCCTCCTGCTCTGCTGCTTCTCCAACTCCAAGTCCCAGTCGGCCTCGATCCTCGCTGCTGATTCATATTCACCTGCTCTGTGCTGCTCTCTCTCAGGTTCCCTCCATTTGTTACTCCCAGGTAATGGTAGGCTTCAAGCCGTAGCTGAGATTTATAACATCACATTCTTAATTGCTCTCCTACACGATCGCTGCTGTGCCTGGAAGACAGGGGAAAAGAGTAGGATTAGACAGAGCAGAGGGTTTTACAATGATTGAGTGAACTATATATGATGGAACAAGTTATCTGGGGAACTAGGCAGACCTGCAGCAACTAACGATGTTTACTGGAAGATACAGTGAGAGTTTCAGACACTGAAGAAGGCAAAGGAAATAGAGAGAATGTGGCTTGTTCATGACGGAGCTTTGTAGAGTCTAAAGGGATTTTTCTGAACTGGTTACGGTGATGTGTAGACTTCAATAAAAGAAAATTGACATCCAGCAAGTGTTGTCTGTCCTGGAGACTTGGATGTGACAGAGTGAGAAGACTTGCAGTAACTGGGGGGAATATAAACCTTTGGGGCATTGGTGGTTTTCAATGCTCCTTAGAACATGAGGAGGTGCAGAGAATGGAAGCATACCAAATAGAAGGATTGTAGGGACTGGAAGTTGTGAGATGGATAAGGAGGAAGAATAGTGCCAATTTAACACATACAACCATTGTAATTATAGAGATTTAGGAAGGGAACCTGTGCTGTCATTGATTGCAGTTATATGGAGAGTAACAGAAGCTGAAGGGGTTACAATTTTAAAAAGGGAGAGATTTTGGGTGATTAGAAGTTTAAACATGAATAAAGAAATTTTAGGGATCTCTAGCACAAATGGGAATGGAGGAGGTGAGATATTGTGAGGAACAATCAGATTTATATGGCAGGGAGGATGTCAGATATGAAAGGGAGAGCTGCATTCTCTCGATTTAGTTACAGACATGTGGAGTGTTGAAGCGCCTGCTGGAGGGTACACAGAAAACAACAGCAGTGGCTGAGGAAGGCAGCTCACCACCACCTGCTCAAGGACAACTCAAACTCAACAATAAATGCTGGCTCAGCCAACAAAGCTCATGTTCATTAATGAATGAAGGAATAAAAGATCTACAAGTCGCACTGAGGTCACTCAGGCAGGCCCTTTCAACAGCCCTTCACAAACCCGGAACCACTATACTCTGGAAAGACAGGAGTTCCAGGTGCATGGGAACACCATCTTTCCAAGGTGCCCTCTAAGGCATGCTCCATCCTCCCAGCACTGTGTCTGTCCCTACACCCAAAGGACTGCAGTGCATCAGGAAGGCAGCTCCTCACCACCTTCTCCAGGGAATTACAGATGGGAAGGTCATGGTGAAACTCTGCTGTTTACAGCCAGACAGAAAAATAAATCCAGCAGTGGGTGTGAAATGAAATTTCCCTGTCACAACAACATGTTGAACATGGATAGAGGATTTGTCTGATTGGCACAAGACAGAGAGTGTGAAGAAAGGGGTCTTTTTCACGATGGGAACTGGTGATGGGGGGAGCTCCGCAGGGGTCAGTGTTGGGACTACACTCCACGTGTTATACATTAAGAGTCTGGACAAAGGAAGTGAAGGGGTACGAGAAATGGGTTTCCAAAAACAATCCCAGCGATGAAATTTGTGTCATATGAGGAGCAGATGAAGTCTCTGGGTCTGCACTTGATGAAGTTTCAGAGACAGCGGCAGAATCTCATTCAAACTTACAGAATACTGAGGAGTCTGGATGGTGTGGACGGGGGCAAGATGTTTCCATGAGCAGGAGAGACTAGGAGACAGAGTGAAGGGACGATCCTTTAGAATGGAGATGTGGAGAAATTTATTCAACCAGAGGGTGATGGATCTGTGGAATTTAGTACCTCATGGCGCTGTGGATGCTAAGTGATTCAGAGATAGCTAGGTTCTTCATGAGTAATGAGATCAAGGGTTACAGGAAGTAAGTGTGAGAACGAAGTTGAGAAACAATTCAATCATAATCGAATAGTGGAATAGACCTGATGGACCGAATGGTCTAATTCTACTCCTATAAATGATGGTCGTATGCACTGCGCTTTTTCCATAGGTTTCTAACTGTGCAGTTAGCATTTCTGGCATATCGTTTACCAAACATTCCAACACTTTTCTGATGATTGATGTCACTTCTTGGTTTTAGATCAACTGCAGAGAGCTACGCCACAGAGTAACTTGGAAATCCTTGTGTATAAATCTCAGAAAGGTGGCATACAGGGCAAGCAGGACACAGAGAAGGCAAATTGAATACTGGCATTGATTCCAAAAGGAATGGAGAATAAAAAAAGGGAAGGCTTGTAACAACTGTAGAGGACTCCAATCAGCACACAGTGAGAATACTGTGAACAGGTTTGTTCCTCTATCTGGAAGGAAAATGTCCTTGCATTGGAGGCAGCCCAGAGAAGGTTCACCAGACTGATCTTGAAAATGGAGGGATATTGATGAGAAGAGGTGGAGAAGGTTGAACTTGACATCATTAAATTTGAGAAAATGAGGCAAATTTATTGATACAACGAAGATTCGTGTGTTCTTACAGATTCGGCATTGAGACATTGTTTCCCTGAGCAAGGATCTGTAACTGGAGATAAAGGGGAATACAGATACCAGAGAAGCTAACAGAGAAAAGCTGGGTTGGAGAGACTGGAGAATGTTACAGAGTTCGGGTGGTTTGAGATCACTGTTGGTGGTAAGAGTTCAGATCGGTTGTCCGGCTGAAAGATGTCAAGGACAGTTACAGGGTTATCGGTCCTGAAGTATTTACAGAGATCAGGAGGAGTATAGGGATTGGAGATGACTCAGATAGGGGTGGTCGTTGGAGCTTCAGGAGATACAGAGACTGGGAGGGTTGCTGGCACTGGAGATTACACAGATATTGGTGGTAGTTGGAACTATATAAGATTTTCGAGAAAGGGAAGGTTGTAGACACTGGAGATTAGACAGATGGAGTGGTATTTGGAGCTACAGAAAGGGAGGTTCGGATGGACTAGAGATTACACAGATTTGGGTGGTAGTTGGAGCTGCAGGAGTTTATAGAGACCGGGAGGATTGTTGTTGCTGGGAATTACACTGACATGGACAATAGTTGGAGCTGCAGGAGTGAGTAAGATAGGGAGGGTTGAAGGGGCTGGATCAGTTCTCACAGCCAGGGAGAATTTTAGGGATTGGAGGAGCCAGAGATACTGAGGGTTGTAGGGCTGCAGTAGTTCAGAGAGCTAGTGAGCGCTGTGAAGGCAGGTTTGGAGCATTCCCATCAGTTACACAGAGATGTGGAGTGCTGTTCTGGAGGGGGTTACAGAAATCAACTGGGTTGCAGATACTGGAAGATATTACAAAGACAGTGAGCTGTAGCATTTGAGAAGGTTACAGCAACAGGATGCATTGAGGAGTTGGAGGCTGCTACAGGTGTTAACATGCTGTAGGGGAACAATAACCTTACAGCGAACAGGGTGATTGGAAGCTCTGGAGATAAAGAACTAGAATTGCAGAAACTGAAGAATATCACAGAGATGGGGAGTAACATATACGTTAGAGGAGTTATACCATGAGATGAGCTGTATTCAATGGGGTCAGGGAAGATACAGGGAGATCTGAAGGGACCACAGGTGATCAAAAGGACAGTGAGGCTTCTCACTATAGGATTGGGGTAGTTTACGCAGACAGGGAGTGTTTTATGGAATGGTGCTATTTACAGAGAATATGAGGTTGTATAGAATTGAGGAACAAACATAGATATGGAAGGCTGTATTTAATGAAGACATTTGTTGATGGCGAATGCTGAGGTTCTGGAAATTACATGGACCGGAAAACTGGACAATCTGTCAGAGGTAACAGAGACAGGAACAGCAATAGAGCCTGGAGACACTAACACAGTTAGTGAACATTGCACACACTGCTTTTGTGATGGTTTTAGGGCAGTGTAACGTTTACACAGATAGGGTGTAAGAGCTGGAGAAGGTTATGTAGATAATTAGATTAGTGAGGAGACTGGAGGAGCTAACATTGACAGAGCTGGTGATCGTGACGGGAGGATGTTACATAGATAGTAAGTCTTGGAGAAACTGAACCGGAGAGTCACAAGCATTGGAGTTGGTTCTACAGATTGGGGGTGTTGCAGGGACCGGAAAGGTTAGCAAATAGGGAGGATTTAGGATGTCCACATTTTCAGAGTGTTTCAGGACTGGAAAAGTTTACACAGTTAAGGAGGGATCTTGGAGCTGTGGGAGTTCACAGAGAGTCGGAGGTTTGATGGGTTTGGGGCTAATTACGGATAGAAGGATATATTTAGGGACAGTAATATGGAACGCAGAGAGATAGTTTAGATTAGATTCCCTACAGCATGGGAACAGGTACTTCGGCCCAATAAGTCCACACTGACCCTCCAAAGAGTAACCGACCCAGACCCACTTCTCTCTGACAATGCACCTAACACGACGGGCAATTTAGAATGGCGAATTCACCTGACCTGCACATCTTTGGACTGTCGGAGGAAACCCATGCAGACATGGGGAAAATGTGCAAACTCCACACAGACAATTACCCAACACTGGAATCGAACCTGGGTCCCTGGTACTGTGAGGCACCATTGTTCACCACTGAGCAACCATGCTGCCCCAAATTTCAGAATTACACAAACTGAGATTTTTTGAGGTGCTGGGAGGGCTGTAGGGAGTGGAGGAGCAAACAGTGATGTGGAGTGCTGTTGTGGCTTGAAAAGGGTCTGGAGGTATTTATACAGATAAGGAGCTCGGTAGGGATGGGAGAAGGTTACTGAAGTCATGTGGTGTTATAGGCCAGGAGGCAGGAGTGTTATATTGCTTGCAGAAGGTTACAGTGATATCATGTTCTCCTGGGGGTTGAGGAAGATACACAGGTGTACTTTAGTCCAGGCTGGAGGATTTTACAGAGCCGGGCCACTGTAAGAAATAAGGATTATTGTACTGAGTGCAATATGAGATAATTGAGATTGGCATGTCATCGACACTGGAGCAATTTACACATAGGGAGAGTCGTCAGCTTTGGAGAAGGTTTCAAATATACAGCAGGATTATGGGAGGGGTGGAGGTTATAGAAACAGGAAATTTCCTGGGAATTACAAGCATTCAATTCACTGGCCCAAATGAGTTGGACCGAAAGGCATGACTCCTTGCTATATGACTCTATCACACGACAAGAGACAGTGTGTGTGTATGTGTGTGGGGGGGGGGGTGGGGGGGGGGGGGTGGGGGGTGGGGGGGAAATATACCACAGAAAGATCCCCGGTTTCAATGCCATCTCCTTGGGGGAGGCCAGCTTTCCCCTCTGTTGTACTAATCCTCACTAAAACAGCACAAGCCTGGATTAATAACTGTCAACTTCCTATATTGACATAGGAAGGCTCAGCACAGCAGTGATGAAAGAAAAAAAACAGGGTGGGGATTGAGCCTTGAACCATTATGCTGTGTTCGTGCTACAACATTAAATATGTCATGTCTTCTGGACCAAAGTTCGATGCCTTAAATACACTCTGCTCTGTTCACTGTGAGTGATCTTACCGATCTGCAAAATTTACTAAAGGCTCCAAATCTCACTCTCCATCTCTTGGGCTGACCAACCGACTTCAATACGGTGATGGACGAAACAGGAATTGGGAATTCTGCTGAGTCAGGTGCATCCTGAGTACCTACAGGAGACAGAGAAATGAACAGAATGGAAAATTAGACTGATACAGTGTCGGTTAAAATTGGAGAATGGCACCGAGACCCACAGAGATCTGGAATATCCCAGTCTCCATCCCTGGTCTGTGCTGCTGCATCTCCCTGGAGTGGAGAATTCTGTTGGCTCAGGATCTGGAGTAGCTCCAAAAGGTGCAGTCACCGGCATCAATTAGACCCTCACAGTGACAGATACCACATGGAGAGAGACTGTGTGATAGCACCAGAGTGCAGGAAGGCATCACGATCAAACCACGGTCAGGAAGAAGATGCACTTGTGTTGGTACGCATGGATGAGGGAGCTATCTGTGGGCCAGGCAATGGCCTAGTGTTACTCTCACTCGACTGATCATCCAGAATTTAATGCCGGTAGCAGGGATACCCATCTGATTGCTTAACACCCTTTAAATAAGGAAATCTGTTATGGGCTGCCGGTCTGGCCTACATATGAATCCAGACCCAAGGCAAGGAGGTTGACTCTCAACTGCCCCCTGAAATGATCCGGCAAGCTCAAGGGCAGCTCAGGAGTGGTCATGAAATGCTGGCCAGCTAGAGACAGCAACATCCCACGAGTGAATTAAAATCAACCGTGCTGGGAGCAGTGTCTTGGCCAATCATGTCGGTAGATTTATGGACAGGGCTTTAAACTGACAGAGAGGATGCTGGGACAGGGTTCAGCTGAAAGGAGCTTTCCAAATCCAAAGAGCATGGGAACAGCATGGGAATGTGACTGAAGACAAGCAGAAAGGAACAGGACGGCACAGAGTTTAACTCGGCTGTGACAGAAAATTCTCGGAAAAAGTCAATTACAGTTATTTTTGGAATTGTCAAAGTATCGGCAATAACTTGTGACACAGGGATAAATAAGATGTGGTCACCAGAAAGATGTGGTTACAGGATAATCTGTGCTGTACTGTTCTGTGTTCCAAACAGGGAGGAAGAGGTTTCAAGAGGCTGGAGAGGACGGGATCTGAATGAATAGAAACAATTAGGAAGGTTTGCTCAGAGTGCCAGAGGTAACAGATACACCAATGGCCTGATCTGGAACAGATGACCCAGACTGGGATGGGTGTGGGAATTGGAGTTGGTTTCACAGGGAGGGAGGACCATGGAGGCCACAGGAGGTTACAGAAATGTGGAGAGCTGTATGGCCTGCAGGAGTTCTTGGAGATGGGGAGGGTGGGAGGGATGGCCTAGTTGAGGGATAAGGATGTTGGTTAGATGGAGTAGTTTACACAGTCAGGAATGTTTTAGGCGAATCGAGCAGATTACAACGATAAAGTGGGTTGTATAGACTGGAGGAACAAACAGAGATATGAAGGGTTGTCATGGCTGAAGATGTTAATAGATGCGGGAAAGTTTAGGCTCTGCAGATCATTTAGATATGAAGGGTGTGGAGTCTGATAGATTTTCCAGAAGGGCAGTAATTTTGGTTAGAGACAGAATCACAGATAAGGGAGCATTCGTAACCATCTCCAGAATGGTCAAAGTGGGAAGGATTGTATGGGGATTTTCCCTTCACACTAACAGGGACATACTGGATTCTTGAGATCACACTTTTAAAACCTCCCATTTGCCAGTTATTCCTTTTCATTCAAACAGACCGACCCATGATTTGGACGTGCCGGTGTTGGATGGGCAAAGTTAAAAACCACACAACACCAGCTTACAGGTGCAATATGTCTACTTAGAGGAATAATGAAGGGCTTTTGCCCGAAACGTCGATTTCGCTGCTCGTTGGATGCTGCCTGAACTGTTGTGCTCGTCCAGCACCACTAATCCAGTATGTGCTTTCCAGCATCTGCAGTCATTGTTTTTACCTCGTTGTCTATACAGCCTTCAGCAAGGCCTTTGACAGGGTTTGGCGTGGTGCACTGGTTAGTCAGGTTAGATCACATGGGATCAGGGAGAGCAAGACAAACGGACACAAAAATGGGCTTGACAGTAGGAGACAGAGGATGGTGGGAGAGGGTTGTTGTGCAGACTGGGGGCCTCTGACCAGCGGTGTACCATATGGATCGGTGCAGGATCCACACATGTGCACTATTGACATAAACGAGAATATATGAATTATTGTTTGTAAGTTTGTGGATAGTAAAATACGTGTTCTAGTGGGCCGTGAATACAGGTATCAAAGGTGATCTTAACCAACAGAGCCAGTGGGTCAAGAAATGAATGATGGAGCTGAATTCAGGTGTTGGATTTTGTTAAGATAAACCAGGGAGGAGTAACACAGTTAATGGTAGGGCCCTGGACAGTGTTGTCGAACAGAGAGAGACCAAGGGGTGCAGTTACATTGTTCCTTGGATGTGACATCACAGGTGGACAGGGCGGGGAAAGCAGATTAGGCAGACTAGCCCTAATGGGTCAGAGCATTGAGGACATGGGTTGGTGCATCATGATCTGGCTGTATCAGACATTGCTGGGTCTCCAGTTGGAGTCCTGTATAGAATTCTGATCCTCCTGGTTCAGGAAAACATTTTCAAAAACTGCAAATGGAGCACAGGTTGACGAAGATGTTACTGATACTGGAGGGTTTGACAGAAACCGAGAGGCTGGAAAAGTTGGAAAGCAACTTGGGGGGAAATGGTTGGAGTTGGCAGATAAGGTTAAGGAGAATCCAAAGAGATTCTACATCATACATGAACCAAAATGCAACTAGAGAAACAATGGGGCCCGTCAAAGATCAAGAAGGCCATCCATGCCTGGAACCACAGGAGATGGGCGAGATCCTAAATGAATATTTCATGTCATAACATACTGTGGACAAAGACTAGGAAACAAAGGGAGAGAAACAATGATGTCTTGAAAAGAGTCCTCTTTACAGAAGAGGTGGTGCTGGAGATCTTAGAACACAAAGTTAGAAAACGCCCGAGATCCTGAACAAATGTATCCCACAACATTGTGGCAATGTCGCAGCAGGGACCGTGGCAGAGATATTTGTATCATTATCCTTTGTATTTCCCTTGGGCGGAGGTGGCTGAGGGGTGACCTTATAAAGGTTTATTAAACCATGAGGGGTATACGTAATGTGAATAGTAAAGGTCTCTATTTCAGGGTAGGGGAATCCATAACTAGACGTCAGAAATATGAGGTTAGAGAGGAAATACTTAAAAGCGACCAGAGGAGAACATTTCCATACAGAGAATGGTACATGTATGGAATGAGCGTCTGGGGAAGGTGTAGAGAAAAGTAAAATTACAACATGGAAAAGACGTTTGGGCAGATACATTGAGAAGAGAAAGTTTGAAGAAATATGGACCAAACACATGCAAATGCGACTCGTTCTTGAACAGTGGTCAGCATGGACTAGTTGGATGGAGGAACAGTTTCCACTCTGCATGCCTCTGTCTCTAGTTACTGGAGGAGGAGACTATACAGATAAGACACTGAAGAAAGTTACAGAGATAGGGATAATAGATCGAAATGCAGTACATTTCAAATATGGAGAGGGACTATTGGGAAGGTGGAGGTTACAGTGACAGGAACTGTTATAGGAGTTACAAAGTATTGAAGACACTGGTCCATGAGACATGGTATATGTACAGTGTTGGAGGGGAACACAGAACAGAAAGTTCCCAGGCAGCATTCCCACTCACTCATGGGAAGCCTGCTTTTTCCTCTATTGTCTTGGTGTTCACTAAGACTTCACAGGCCTGGACTAATAACTGTGACACTCCCGATACTGTCTCAGAGCAACAAAACTTACAGTAGATGTGGTGATTGAGCCTGGGGTGTGTCTGTACACTGCTCCCCCTCCAGCACTGTTAACTGATGTTTGGAGCCTTCTCGCTGCGCTCTGCACTGTTCACGGTGAGTGATCGTACCTCAGTGAAGGATTTATTGAAGGCTCCAGATATCCCTGACTTTTGTCTCTCTCTACCTGACCAACTATCTTCAATGTGGTGATGGACGAGACACCCAGCAGCTGGGAAGTCGATTGAGTCAGGAAATTCCTGAGTACCTACAGGAGACAGAGAAATAGACAGAAGGGGAACTTAGACTGTGAGGATTACGCATGGAAAATAGTACTGTGTCCCACAGAGATCTGGAAAATCCCAGTCTCCATCCCTGGCCTGTGCTGCTGCATCTTTCTGGAGTGCAGAATTCTGCTGTCTCAGGATCTGGAGTAGCTGCAAGAGTGAGATATGCTGAAAGAGGCAGTAATTAGACCCACACAGTAAGGGATACCACATGGAGAGAGACTGAGTGATATCACCAGAGTGCAGGAAGGTATCAGGATCAAACAATCATGAAGAAAAAACAGGTTCAGCTTCGTGATATACTGGTATCAGTGTTCAGGGATCAATAGCCTATGGGCAGACAAAGGTAATGGCCTACTGATATTGTTGCTAGAGCACATATCCCAAACCTCAGCTAATGTTCAGGAGAGGCAGGTTTGAGCCACATCATCTGAAATGGTGGAATTTGAAATAAATTATTTTTAAAATAGTAATTGACAATCTATAAATACCATTACTGATATACAATAAATCCAAACGCCTGTCATTCAGAGAAGGACATCTGCCCACCCTCACGTGGTCTGCACGACATACTCACAGCAAAGTGTTTGCCTCTCACTTGCCCTCTAAAATGGTCGAGCAAGATACTCAGCGTAAGGGCAGATAGGGCTGGGCAAGAAAGGCTGGTCAGCTAGAGACTTCCACATCCCATACCTGATCTTAAAAATAAATCCATTAGGGTAGGGTCCCACTGAAACTGAGCTGGGCCCAGTGTCCTTGGCAACCATGTTGGTAGGTTTATGGACATGGCTTTAAACTGACAGAGGGTTCAGGTGAAAGGAGCCTTCCAAATCCAAATAGAAAAGATGACGCATGTGAACAGCACGGGGATGTGGCTGAATACAAGCAGAAAGGAACAGGAAGGGACAAATTTTAACTAAAACTGTACATCAGTGACTCGATTTGTGACAGGAAATTGTGGGAAAGAGTAAATTATGTTATTTTTTGGAATGGACAAAGTCTCTTCAGAAAGGTAGACTGATATGTGACACAGAGATAAAAGAGATTTAGACACCAGTGAGACATGGTTACAGGACAAACAACAGTTGGAACATAAATATTCAATGGTTCACAACCTTGTGCAAATTAAGGCAAGATGGGTAACACAAACAATAATGGAGAACAAAGACATTACAGAGAAAGCATTTGGCATCAGATCATGAAGTAGAGTCAGTCTGAATGTACGTTCTGGCTACTACTTGCTAAGGACACAAGCAGAAGAACAGTTTTAGGCCACTTAACAACATTTCATTGCTCATCATTGCATTAAAGAGGAACTCACTGGACTTTTTAGTAAAGGCATTATGATAATTTAGTGAAACTTCAATATTCATATGATCTTGATAATCACTCTGACAAGAGTGATATTGGAAGAGGAGATTGTAGATTTTTTTTCATTCTTTCTTTGAATAACACATTGTGCAATTGGCTCGGGATGTAATTATCTGAGAGCGACTGTTGTGTCATGAAACTTAGTGAATGAGTAATGTCACCTGGAGAGATCCTCTGGGAAATTGTGATAAAGTGCAGTTTAAAGTAATATAAAGCTTTAAAGTGAAGCACAGAAAGGACAAGCTACACCGAGAAACAAAAACAGCCTATTACATGAGTTTGAGAGGACCAAGGTAAACAGGCTAAACAGACTGAAACATGTGTCTGTAAATGAACAGTGGAAAACATTTGAAGGAACAGTGTAAATCACTCAACAAAAAGATATCCCATTGAAACAGACATAACCTCGGCACGAAATTCCCACCGATCCGTCACTCAGGACAAAATGGATCATATCAGATTATGAGGCTTCGACGATTACCATAAAGTAATTAAAATCCTGAAATGAGAGAGAGTTTAAGTAGTAAGTGATAAAGGGATTGAAAAGGGTCTGCTAGCAGGGTGGAGGGCAATAGGAAGAGGAATCTTTGTCAGGGTTTAATGACACGATAGGAACAGGGAGAGGTGAAGGTGCTGGAGGTGGTGAGAGTGTTACAGAGAGTGGTCCCAGCCTGAACGGTGTTAATAAGCCAGTACGGATTGCTGCAGCTGGAGAGGTTTGCATAGGTAGGGAGAGACACATGTATTTTTATTTATTCATTAATGAAATGAGGGTGACACTGATTGGATCAGCATTTTTTGCCCCACAGCTAGTTACCCAAAGGGCAGATTAGAGTCAGCCATATTGCTGAGGGTCTGGATTCACATGTAGGCCAGACGAGGTTGGAATGTCAGATGTCCTTCCCTAAAGGAGCTAAGAGAACCTGATGAGTGTTTCCGACTGATCAACAATGCTTTTAAAGAGGCTGCACCAATGTCTTGTACAGCCACAAGATGAGATCCCAACTCCTACTCTCAATGCTTTGCCCAATGAAGGTAACCTTCCCAACCTTCTGCTTCACCAGCCTGTCTACCAGTGTCGCCACTCTCAAGGAACTGTGTACCTGCATCCCTGGGTCACTGACTGACAACACTACCCAGGGCCCGAAGATTAACTGTACAGTCCCGCCCTAGTTTGTTTCACCAAAATGGAATACTTCACCTTTATCTAATGAAACTCCATCTGCTACTCTTCAGCCCACTGTCCCAGCAGTACTGTTCATCCTGTTGTTTCATAAATAAACTTCTTCCCTGTCCACTTTACCATCAATTTCAGTGTCACCCAAAAAACCTACTTACCAGGAAAGCAATATTCCCATTCAAACCATTTATACAAATGTCAAACAACAGGGGACCCACTGCACCGCTGGTTACATGCCACAGTCAGAAAAACAACATGTCTCCCACTACCCTCTGTCTCCTACCATCAAGCCAACTTTGTATCCAGTTCCCTCGCTCGTCCGGAATGCCATATCCTTTTACAATGTTCTGGGCTTATGACTCAGTTTACCACACGGAACGGAGAACACAAAACAGTACAGTACAATGCCCGTCGGCCATGATGCCATGCCAACCTTTTATCCATCTGTAAGATCAAAGTAACCTACATACCCTTCATTTTACTGCCATCCATGTGCCTATCCAGGAGTCGATTAAATGTCCCTCATATATCTGACTGTCCTACCACCGCTGGCAGTGCATTCCAACCACGCAACACTCTTTGTATAGAACCTTTCTGTGAAGTTTCTCATTACGCATCCACCAATCACCTTAAAATTATTTATGCCCACTGCCAATAGCCATTTATGCCATGGTATAACGAAGTCTCTCACTATTCACTCTATCTATGTCTCACATCATCTTGTTCACCTCTACCAAGTCGCCCCTCACCCTTCTTCACTTCAATGACAAAAGGCTTACTTCCCTGAACCTTTCTTCCAAAGACATGCTCTCCAGCACAGGCAGCGTTCTGGTAAATCTCCTATCTACCCTCCCTAAAGCTTCCACTGCCTTCCTGAAATGAGGGGATCAGAACTGAACACAATATTCCAAGCGTGGTCTAACCATGGCCCTATAGAGATGCAGCATAACCTCACAGCTTGAAAACCCAATCCCCCAGCAATTGAAAGGCAACACAACATATTCCTTCTATACAGCCCTAACAGTTTGGGTGGCAAATTTGAGGGATCGATTGACGTGCAACCCAAGATCTCTCTGTTCCACAAACCTACCAAGTATTCTGCCTTTAACCCTTTATACTGCATTCAAGTTCGACCTTCCAAAATGAATCATTTCACACTTTTCCAGATTGAACTCCATCTGCCACTTCTCAGCCCAGCTCCGCATCCTGACAATATCCTGCTGCATCCTACAACAGCCCTCCACACTATCCACCATTCCACCAACTTCCATGTCATTGGCAAAATTGCTAACCCATTCTTCCACAACCACAACCAAGATTCACCTATTCTACACATCTTTGGACGATGGATGGAAACTGGGGCACCTGGAGGAACCCCACGCAGACATGGGGAGAACGCCACACAGTCGCCCGGGACTGGAATCGAAATCGGGTCCCTGGTGCTAGAAGGCAGCTGTGCTAACCACTGAGCCATCATGCTGTCCCCATATAACCCTATAGAGGTCTAACAATCCTAGCGTCCTCAACCTTATGTAAGCGTCGTTCTTCCTCTTGACTAGATGAACTACATCCCTTGGAATCTTGTCAAATGCTTTGCTGAAGTCCATGCAGCTTAGCTCCATGTTCAAGCTGTGAGGTTATGCTGCATTGACTGCTCTGCCCTCATCTATCTCTGTGCCACCTCCTCGAAGAGTCAATCCGGTTTGTGAAACACAGTTTTCCACTCACAAAGCCATGCTGATTATCTCTAATCAGCCCTTGCCTTTCCAAATATATATAGCTCCTTTCTCTCAGAATCTCCTCACCCATCACTGGGCTAACGGGGCTGTAATTTCCTGGCTTTTCCCTGCAACACTTAAGTGATGGAACAGCGTTAGCCGCCCTCCAGTCTTCCGACATCTCACTGTGTCTGTTGATAATATAATTATCTCTGTTAGGGACACTGCAATCCCTTCCCGACCTTCCCACAATATTCTCGGATCGACCGAATGAGCTACTGAGGAGTGGTCTACATTTAATTCTTTTAATATTCCTGCACTTTCTCTTTTCTGTTGAGGATCCTTTCCAAGACATCGCAATTTATTTCCCAAAGTTCCCGAGCTTCCGTGTCTTTCTCCACAATAACTACTGACAAGAATTTTTATTTTTGTTTATGATCTCAACTATCTCTTCTGGTTCCACACATAGGCGATCTTATTGATCTTTAAGGGGCCCTATTCTCTACCAGGTTATCCTTTAGCCCTTATCGAAACTTGCACAAAGGCTTCTGAAAATTCAAATAAACCATATCCTCCGTACCATCACCACCACCCCCCCCATCGCCCAATACTCCCCCCCCACCCCTACAAAACCCTTATCTATTCTGACAACAAATAAAATCAACAGGCTCAAAAACAAATTCCCTTTTATAGAATATGTTTCTTAGGGTCCATTAATGTTTTGTTGATATGTCGTTTCTCACTCATTTCAGCATGCTCCTGACTTACTGTCAGGCTAACAGTATTTGTTTTTAGACTGGAAACATAAAGGGTTGTGGGAGTTCTTATTTATCAATCAGAAAAAAAAGTAGCTTACACGGTCATGAAGTAATAGAGAAGGCAAATCAAATGCTTCCATTTATTACAAAGGGAATGGAGGCTAATTATAGGGCGAGCTTACTAAAACGATGCAAGGTACTTGTCAGACTACACCTAGAATATTATGAACAGTTTGAATGCCCGAAGGAAAGACATTCTTGTATCAGAGGCAGGCCAGAGAAGGTTCACTCGGCTGATGTTGGGAATGTAGGGATTTTATAATAAGAAGAGGAGGAGAAGATTAGATTAGATTACTTGCAGTGTGGAAACAGGCCCTTCGGCCCAACAAGTCCACACCACCCCGCCGAAGCATAACCCACCTATACCCCTAACCTAACACTATGGGCAATTTAGCATGGCCAATTCACATCTTTGGACTGTGAGAGGAAACCGGAGCACCCAGAGAAATACCACGCAGACACGGGAAGAACGTGCAAACTCCCCACAGTCAGTCGCCTGAGGCGGGAATTGAATCCGGGTCTCAGGCGCTGTGAGGCAGCAGTGCTCACCACTGTGCCACCGTGCCGCCCATTCCAGATTGCGAATGAACCCATTGAAGTCGAGAAAAATGAGAGAGAAACTGAATGACACATGCAAGATTTTGAAGTGCTTTGATCGGTTAAATACTGGGAATATAGGAAATAGAACAGTGCAGCACAGAAATAGGCCCTTCGGCCCAACATGATGCTACTCTCAACTCATACCATCCATATGTACATGTTCCATTTCCCTCTATTCTCTGCCCGTTCATGCTTCTCTCTAAATGCCACTTCAAAACTTTACTCACATTTCTGTTTCTATGACCTCGCTTTGCACCTTCTTCAGGGCTTGTGCCCGAAACGTCGATTCTCCTGCTCCTTGGATACTGCCTGTCCTGCTGCGCTTTTCCAGCAACACATTTTTCAGCATCATCTCACCCTTGCCCAGATTAAACTCAATTTACCATTTCTCTGCACATCTTTCTAACTGATCTTTAACCTCCTGCAACCTTGGATATCCTTGCTCATTAACTCCAACTCAATCAATTTTCATGTCATCTGCAATTATATTTGTCACTACCTTTCATTTCAATTGTGTGAGAATCTGTAACCAGGGGGCAGAAAATCCCAGCAACGGCTCATCCATTTAACATGGAGGTGAGGAGGAATGTATTCAAAAAGAGGGTAGGGACTCTGTGGGAATTCCTGACTGCAGGGGGTTGCCGAGGCAAGGTCATTAAGAATATTTATTCCAGAGATGGTTAGATTTTAATGCATCAGGGAAACGAGGGTTTTGTGGAAAAGGCAGGAAAGTAGAGTTGAAGATCATCAGGTAAGCCATGATCTGATTGACGGGCAGAGAATACTCAATGGGCTAAATAGCCTAATTCCGCTCCTACATCTCAACTCAGTATCGCCATTATAACATTACGGATCTCTGCTCACAAAACTCCTTTATAATGGGATTATTAGATATTTATTATTACACAGCATTTGATCTACAATGGACAATTTGATGTCTCCTTGAGATGATGTTATGGAAAACCATCTCGTTTCCAATCCAGGATTCCATCCATTCCAGACCTGATACTCATTAGTTATCCAGTCAGTATGGAGACCACTGCCACACACAGTTCCTGTCCTGCCCTTGTTGCAAGTACATTCAGTGTCCTGACCATAACCATTTGACATTACCATCACTGCCTGGTGCCTACAAAAGAATTCCAGCAAACGTTTGCTGCTGCTTGTTTACTCTCAGCTCCACCCAAATAGACTCCAAATTTGGATCTTCAGATCCACATGACTGTATTATTAATGCATTAAACTCATCCTTTCTTTAAAACTTGGTGGCTTTTTGCCTGTTCTGCCTGGATCCCAACAATCTTTCAATATTCCCTTCCCAGCGATGGCCATCCGTAGCTTTATCTCTGGAATGACGGTTCCAGTTCCATCATATCTGTTCACTGTCATTCTAGCTGCCTTATGGCGAATGCAGGGTGTCATTCGTCAGTAATGGGGGGTTGAACAGATGGGTAGAGGTTAGAGAGATGGGAGGCATACAGAGGCTTGAGAATGTTAGAGTAAAACAGAGTTACATGTGGTCAAGAATGTAATTGGGACAAACGGGTTTGGGGATTGGAGGAATTTGCAGAGATAGAGGGAGCTGGATTAGATTCTGGAGATAGGAATAGGGATGGATGTAGGGAGAGGCAGGCAGTCTGAGAGGCACAGACAGGGAGTGTTTCAGGGAGAAGTGTATTGTATATACTATCAGAGATATGGAACGTTGTAATGACGGAAGACATTTACTGTTATAAGAAGGCTTCCAGGTTCTGAAGGCTGCATAGATATGAAGGCAATGGAGAATGCCAGGTTACTGGGTTGGAGAGAGTTACACAAATGGGAAGGATTACACAAACTGAAAGAGGTTCCTATGGTCAGGAGGGTTGGGGGGGGGGGGGGAAGGGGGAGGTTTAAATAAATTAAGAATTGGAGAAGGATGAGGAGGTTACAGATGGATGTAGGGATTGGATGAGCTGACATTGAAAGTGAGTCTTATGGGAACTGGAGAGTCTCAAAGATTGGGTTGGTGCTAAGATTGGGAAATCTGCAGGGACTTCAAGGGATTACCCAACAAGCGAAGATTAAAGGGGGTCCATAGATTGGGGTGTCGTCAGGACTGGAAGAGGTTACACGGATAGGGAGGGCTTTAAGAGCTGGAGATGTTTATGGAGATAGTGGCGGGGCTGCAGCAGTTAGCAGAGACATGAAAACGTTTAGGACAGTACTAAGATACACTGGCTTTAGTTAGTGCAAGAATGGGAAGCTTAATGGGACTGGAGGAGCGAAGAAAGTTACAGACAACAGTGATGGCAGCAGATGTTAACGGATTATAGAGAGACTTGCAGATTAGAGAGAGTGTGGGCTTCAGATTCTGACAGCCATTTTACGAAGTGGAGTAGCCTTAGATAATGGCGATTTTGCAACTATAGAAGGTGCTGAAGGGACTGGAAGGGGTAAAACATGTAGGGAGGGTTGCGGAAGCAGTTGGTGGTTAGAGATAGGGAACACTGCAGAGACTGCAGGGGATCACACAGACGGGGGGGGGGGAGGTTCTAAGAGCAGGGGAAAGTAACAAAAATAGAGAAAGTGCAGTGCCTGACGAGGGTTCAGCAACCAAGAGGTTTCAGGGTGCAGGAATAAGTTACAAAGACTGGGACAGCTCCAGTGATTGGAGGAGCATAGAAAGATAGGGAGGGCTTTCAACCCTGTCGGATAGTATGTTACAGAGAAGGGGGAAGTTTCACAACTAAATGGAGTTGGAAATATCAGGAGGATTTGAGGTTATTGGAGCAGCTTTAACTGTATAGTTTCTTCAGAGATAGGGAGAGTTGTGGCCTGGAACAGGTGGCATAGAGAGGGAGGGTTTTAAGAATAAGGAGGACTTTTCAGAAAAACGGAAGGATGTAGGGATGGAACATGGTGAGAGTCACAGTGACAATTACGGCAGCTCATGAAGGTAACAGAAATAAATAGTGTAGTGATAAGGGGTGCAAATGAGAAAAAAGATTCGTAGTGACTGAAGGAGATTACATGCACAGCGGGGGGAGTAAGGACTACTAGAGTTTACAGAGATTGAGTCTAGTTGAGAGAGGAAGAGTTTATTGGCATCATTAGGATGGTGGAGGCTAAATTCCATGATAGGGATGGTAGAACTGGATGGTATCCACGGCCATGGAGGATGTTAACTGGTGCAGGACGTTCCTAAGGTCAGGACTCCTTGTGAGATTTCACAGATAGTGAGATTCTCAGGTAGGAGCCAGACATAGTTACAAAGACAGGGAGGTATTTCAGGTGTGGAAGGGATTACATAGATCTAGACAACTCAATGGACTGAATAATTTTTCACGGATAAGGAAGAGTTGGAGGAGCTGGAGAAGTTTAGATTAGATTAGAAGAGATTAGATTACGTACAGTGTAGAAACAGGCCCTTCGGCCCAACAAGTCCATACCGACCCGTCAAAGCGCAACCCACCCATACCCCTACACTTAACACCCAGATAGGGACGGATGGAGAGGTTAAAGGCAAATATATTGACATGGAGGGTGGTATTGGTAGGAGGAGCTTACAGGGATAGACAGGACTGTTGGGGTTTACAGGGATGAAGGAATTTAGTATCTACTGGAGAGGTTGAGGGATTAGGGTGTTAGGGGTGAGAGAACCTGACAGAGATAGGGAGGATTTTTTGGATTATAGAGGAGATTCCAAACAGAGGAAGGATTATTGGGACTGGAGGATATTACAGAGATCGCTAATACAGCATGGACCAGGATTGATGCCTGGGACCTCCTGTGCTGTCTCAGTGACGACCAGTACAGCAGAGGGGAAAGCAGGACTCCCACAAGATGGTGGGGTTAAAGCCTTGAATGTAGCTGTTCCTTGCCAAACATTGTAACTATGCCCTATATCTGCCAGCCACGTTTCAGTTTTGGCTGGAATATCCCAGTCCCTCGTGCCAATCCATGATCTGACCTCATCTGCCTTCCAGTCAGGCTTCGTGCGTTGCCAGGCAGCCAACCTCCCCCCCCCCCACCCCTAACCAAGGGATATTGATGTCCCTCTGGTTCAAGTCCAACCCGCCCCCCGCCTTTGATAGGTCACCTCTACCCCAGAACAGATCCCAATGATCCAAGAACTGAAAACCCTGCCCCCGACTCCTGCTCCTCAGCCACACATCCATCTGGCCTATATTTCTATTTCTATCCGCACTGGCACGTGGCACTGGGAGTAATCTGGAGACCACTACCCTCGAGGTTATTCTTTTCCCTTAAAGCCTGCTGTGCTCTTGCCTGCTTTGTCGATTTAAATGACTCTCTTGAAATTCTGTCCCAGCCTCCACCTTCAGACTGTAGCCTGAGACCATCCCCCTTACTGTGGGCAACCCTCTCAGCTTTCATGTCATCTGCAAACTTGCGAAATATACCTTCTACTTTCACATCCAAGGTATTAATGTACATACAAACAACAATGGTTCCTGCACAGATCCCTGTGGTACATCCCGTGGTAGAAGAATTTCAAATACAAAACCAACCCTCCACCAATTGTGGATCCAATTTGCCAACTTGCCTTGGATCCCATGGGTGTGTACAAAGGGAACTACAGAAAGCTCGCGCAGATCAGGCAAAGGAAAATGCAAGTATATTAACAACAGAAGATTAAATACGGATGGAATATGGTTCCTTAAAGATCATTCAAGGGTGGAAACAGAGGAGATGGCTGAAATCCTAAATGAAAATTTCCCGTTTCAACTTTCTGTGGAAGTCAGGGAAATATACAGTGTCTTCAAAAGTCTCCACATACTAGAACAGGAGGTGCTGGAGTTTCTAAAATGCAGAAAAGGTAGACAAATCCCTGGGAACTAATTAAGTATATCCCTGGATATTGTGGGAACCTATGAAGAAATTGTGGGGCCTCACAAAGAGATTTTTCTATCACTGACAACCATGGGTGATGAGCTGGAAGCCAGGAGGGTGGCTAATGTCGTGCCAGTATTTAGGAAAGGCCGCGGGGGAAAGCCAATGATATCAACACCAATTAGCTGGATGTCAGTGATGCATGCGTTGTTGGAAGCGATTCCGCAGGACAGGAGTTACATGCATTTGCAAAGGCAAGGATTGATTAAGTATAGTCAGCACAGATTTGGAGTGCTGTGTAGAATTCTGATCATCTTGATTTAGGAAGCATTTCATGAAACTGTGAACGGAGCAAAGATTCACAAAGTTTGGGGGCAGCACGGTGGCTCAGCGGTTAGCACTGCAACCTCACAGAACCAGGGTCCCAGGTTCGATTCCAGCCTTGGGCGACTGTCTATGTGGAGTTTGCAAATTCTCCCAGTTTCTGCGTGGGTTTCCTCCGGGTGCTCTGGTTTCCTCCCACAGTCCAAAGATGTGCAGGCCAGGTAAATTGGCCATGCTAAATTTTCCACACTTGCTACGTCCATCAGTCATAGGGAAATGGGTCTGGGTGGGTTACTCTTCTGACGGTTGTTATTGACTTTTTTAGCCGTAGGGCCTGTTTCTACACTGTATGGAATCTAATCAATGTTAGTGATACTGGAGGGTCAGACAGAATCAGAGAGGTTGGGTAAGCTGGAAAGCAAAATGGGGCGATGAGGTAGACTTGGCAGAGATTAAGGAGAATGTAAATAATTTTCTACAGCAGGCAAGTACATAAAACCAACTGGAGAGACAAAACAGGGCCCCTCAAAGATCAGTGAGGCTACCCAAGTGTGGATCCACAGGAGATGGGGAAGATCCTAAATGAGCATTTCATGTCAGAAAGTACTGTGGACAGATATTGGAAACAAAGGGAAAGAAACCGTGATGGCTTGTAAAGAGTCCCCATTACAGAAGAGGTGGTGATGCAGGTCTTAGAACACAATGGTAGAGAAAGCCCCAGGTCCTGAACAAGTGTATCCCAAAACATTGTTGCAAAGTAGTGGCAGGGACACAAGCAGGGATATGTGTATCATTGTCCTTCGTATTTCCACTGGGCGTAGGTGGCTGAGGGGTGACCTTATAAAGGCTTATAAAACCATGAGGGGTACAGGTAAGTTGATTAACCCATGTCTTTACCCCACGGCCGTGGAGTCCATAAATAGATGGGATTGAAGTGCAGGAGGCGGAGGTGTTAGCCATTCTGGAAAGTGTGAAAGGAGGTAAGACCCCTCGGCCAGATGGTATTTAGATTAGATTAGATTACTTACAGTGTGGAAACAGGCCCTTCAGCCCAACAAGTCCAAACCACCCCGCCGAAGCGCAACCCACCCATACATTTACCCCTTACCTAACACTAGGGGCAATTTAGCATGGCCAATTCACCTGACCCGCACATCTTTGGATTGTGGGAGGAAACCGGAGCACCCGGAGAAAACCCACGCAGACACGGGGAGAACGTGCAAACTCCACACAGTCAGTTGCCTGAGGCGGGAATTGAACCCGGGTCTCTGGCGCTGTGAGGCAGCAGTGCTAACCACTGTGCCACCGTGCCGCCCAATTTATTCTCGGATTCGCTGGGAAGCCAGGAAGGAGACTGCTGAGCCTTTGGCTTAGATCCTTATGCTGTCATTGTCTACAGAGATAGTGCCAGAAGGCCAGAGGATAACAAATGTTGTCCCCTTGTCCAAGAAGAAAGAAGAGAAAATCCTGGTAATTATATAGCTGTGAGCTCTTATTTAATTCTGGGTAAGGTGTTGGAAAGGCTTGCAAGGGATAGGATTTATAATCATCTGGAGATGAATAAGTTTAGTAAACACGGTTTAGGAAGAGTAGGCTGTGCCTCGCAAACATTATTGAGTTCTTTAAGTAGGTGGATGAGGGTAAAGCAGTTGATGTGGTGTATATGGATTACAGTAAGGCATGTATTAAGGTTCCCCACGGTAGGCTATTGCATACAATATGGAGAAATGGGATTGAGGGTGATTGTGCAGTTTGGATCAGAAATTAGCTCGCTGAAAGAAGACAGAGAGTAGTGTTTCATGGGAAACACTCATCCTGGAGTTTAGTTACTGGTTGGTTACGCCAGAATCTGTTTTGGGTTTAATGGTGCTTGTCATTTAAATAAATGACCCGGATGAGGGTATTGAAGAATGGGTTAGTAAATTTGCGGATGGCACTCAAGTCAGTAAAGTTATGGATAGTCATGAAGGATGCTATCGGTTACACAGAGTCATAGATAAGCTGCAGAACTGGACTGACAGTTGACAAATGGAGTTTAATGTGGAAAAATGTGATGTCATTCATGTTTAAAGGAGTAACAGGAATACAGAGTACTCGGCTAGTAGTAAGATTCTTGGTAGTGTAGATGAACAGAGAGATCTCTGTGTACATGTACATAGATCATTGAAAGTTGCCTCCCAGGCTGATAGGTTAGTTTAGAAGGAATTTTGTGTGTGAGCTTTTATTGGTACAGGGAATACGTTTTAGAACCGTGAGATCCTGCTGCAGCTGGACAAAACTCTGGTGCGGCCGCATTTGGAGTGTTTTGTACAGTTTAGGTCGTCACATTACAGGAAGGATGTGGAAGTTTTGCAAAGGGTTCAGAGAGGATTTACTAGGATGTCATCTGGTATGGATGGAGTGTCTTATGAGAAAGGTTGAGGAACTTGAAGCTGTTTTCGTTCAAGAGAAGACGTTTTCATGCCTATCAACTGAGACAAATAAGATCATCAGAGGGTTAGATGGGTAGGGCAATGAGAACCTTTCCCTCGGATGGCGATGCCTAGCATGAGGGGAGAGAGCTTTAAATTGATGGGCAATAGATGTAGGACACATGCCAAAGGTAGTTTCTTTACTCAGAGTAGTAGAGGCATGGAACCAACGGCCTGCAACAGCAGTGGACTCGCCAACTTTAAGGGGATTTAAATTGTCATTGGATAGAATTGGAATAGTGTTGGTTAGATGGGCTTCAGATTGGTTCCACAGGTTGGCGCGTCATCGAGGGCAGAAGGACCTGTACTGCACTGTCATGTTCTATGTTTTGGAGGGCATAAATATGAGGTGAGAGAGGAAAGACTTAAAAGGGATTGGAGGCGAATATTGTTTATGCAGAGGATGGTGCAGGGATGGAACGAGCTTCCAGGAGAATTGGTAGAGAAAAATAAATGACAACATGTAAAAGACATTTGGGCAGGTACATGGAGAGGAGAAGGTTAGAAGGGATATGTTCAAATGCAACAAAACGCGACTCGTTCAAGGACTCTGATCAGCATGGACTGGTTGGATCGAAGGAACCATTTCTGTGCTTCATGAGTCTGTCTCCAGTTATTGAAGGAGGAGACTACTGAGATAAGACATGTTGTAGACACTGAAGCAACTTACAGACATAGGCATGACAGATGGAAAGCGGTAAATTTCAAACACGTCGAGGGACTATAAGAAGGGGATTACTTTACAGAGATAATACTTGTTGTATGAATTAAAAACTATTGAAGAAACTCGTCCACAAGACATGCCGTAGATATAGTGTTGCAGAGCAGTAAGTCTTAGAACTTGGTCGTAAGTCTGTACTCTGTAGTCCGCCAGCACTGAAACTGTGCCATGTCTTGTTAGACGAAGTATGGAGCCCTCTCATTGCTCTCTGCTGTGCACTGTGAGTGATAGCACCAGACTGCTGGAAGATGTCAGGGACACACAATTGTGTCGGAAGAACTGGTTTAACTTCATGATGCACTTGATGCACTGGTCAGGGATGTATGTATCCAAAATCTCAGCTAATGTTCAGTGGAGGCGGGTTTGTATCCCACCATCAGAAATGATGGAATTTGAAATCAATAACTTTAAAACTAATAATTAACATTTCATAAATATGTATGAAAACCTTGCTGATGTCCAAAAAACCTAAAAATTTGTCCTTGAGAGAAAGACATCTGTCCATCCACACGTGGTCTGCACGACATTCCTACAGCCAAGTGTTTGCCACTCAATTACCCTCTGAAATGGCTGAGTAAGTTACTCAGCACAAGGGCAGCTAGGGCTGGGCAAGAAAGGCTGGTCAACCAGAGACACCCACATCCCATACCTGATTTAATAAATAATCCATTAGGATGTTCCCACTGGAACCATGCTGTGACGAGGGTCCTAGCCGATCATGTCGGTAGGTTTATGGACACGGCTTTAAAATGACAGAGAGGATGCAGGGACAGGGTTCAGGTGGAAGGAGCTTTCCAAATCCTAAGAGAAAAGGTGAAGCATTGGAACAGCATGGGGATGTGGCTGAAGACAAGCAGAAAGGAACAGGAAGGGACAGACTTTAACTAAAACAGTACATCAGTGAATTGGGTTGTGACAGGAAATTGTGGGAAAGAGTAAATTATGTTTTGTTTTAGAATGGACAAAGGTTCTACCCCTTCATCATTTATCTATGTATAAAATCCCTTTGGATTCTCCTTAACCCTATTTGCCAAAGCTATCCCTTGTCCGCTTTTCGCTCTTAAGTATACTCCTACTACCTTTATACTCTGCTAAGGATTCATTGGATTTCTCCTAAACTTGATATATGCTTCCTTCTGTTTCTTATCCAAAACATCAATTTCTCTAGTAATCTAACATTCCTTACACCGATAAGCCTTCCCTTCACCCTAATAGGAATACTGTATACTATCTCTGGACTCTCGTTATCTCATTTTTGAAGGCTTCCCATTTTGCAATGATAAAGGCTTGAATTCTCTCAACATCAAAACTCTCGAATTCCCCCTGCATCTCGTGAAACTGCCACTGAAATATAACGACAAAAAGGATCATTCCAATCGAAGGCTTTGCTGAGGTGAGCTCTGGTCAGTCATGCAGATCTGGCGGTCACATGAGCAGCACCAGGTCATTGTCAGGCACACAGGCAGAATGGGTAACTAGATTCACATCTGAACTCCACATCTCGCAGCCTGGTATCCTAAAGTTCTGTTCAGCCATTCTGATAAACATCTCCAAAATTAGCTCATGAAGATTGGACAGTTGTCCAATCAAAGATAAAATCCATCATTCAAAGTGGAACATCATTCAGTTTCCACAAAACGATTCTAACTTGGTCCCATCCTGCAGGTTCTATAAATCCTGCAAGCTCTAACCTCATGCAGGATCCACGTCCCTTCCTACATTTGTACCACCCTCCAGGTTCGCCAGCCCTTCCTAACTCCGTAACATGGCCCGGACTCTACAACTCTTCCCTCCTCTGCAATGTACCCCAGAAGGGCACTGGAGGATGGTGGGGGTCATGTGGACAGGGAGGGATATCAGGACGGGAGGGTAATGCAGATATTAGGAATATTGCAGTGGCAAAAGGAGGCTTCAGAAATTTAGAGTGTTGAACGAAGTTACAGAGCTAAGGGGGATTGTAGGGACGTGATATGATTTCACCGTTTAGGAGTGTTGTAGGTACTAGAGGAAGTTACCAAGATTGGGAGGGTTTAAGATTGGAAGGATTTCACAGAAAATCTTGACAAGTTTAAAAGCAAGATTCTTGGTAAGGGTCGTGGAACAGCGGGATCTTGGGGTTCAATCCATATATCCCTCAAAGTTGTCAACCAAGTTGATCGGAGTTTTGAGAAGGTGTATGGTGTGTTGGCTTTCATTAGCAGGGGGATTGAGTTTAAGGATCACAAAATTATGCTGCAGCTGTATAGACCCCTGCTTAGACCACACTTGGAATATCATGTTCGATTCTGGTTGCATTAATATCGGAAAGAAGTGGAAGCTTGAGAGACGGTGCAGAGGAGATTTATCAGGATGCTGCCTGGACTGGAGGACAGGTCTTATGAAGAAAGACTGAGGGAGCTATGCTTTTTCTCATTGAGGATGATAAGGCACTTGACAGAGGTGCACGAGATGATGAGAGTCTGAGATAGAGTGGATAGCCGGAGAATTATCCCACTGTGAAGATAGCTATCAGAAGGGATCATAATTTAAAGGTGATTGGAGGAAGGTTCAGGGACGGTTGTCAGAGGTAGGTTCTTTACACAGAGATTCGTGTGTGCGTGGAATGCATTGCCAGCTGTTGTAGTAGAGCCAGATAGATTAGGGATGTTTAATTATCTCTTCGATAGGCACATGGATGATAGTAAAACGTAGGGTCTGTAGATTATATTTTGATCACAGAGTAGGATAAAAGGTTGGCACATCATTGAGGGCTGAAGGGCCTGTCGTGTGCTCTACTGTTCTATGTTCTATATAAGGAGGGATACAATGGCACGCAGATGTTTCAGAAAGCTGGAGAGGGTGCGATCCGGAGGAAGAGACACAAATAGGGAGGGTTGCTCGGAATGTCAGAGGTAACAGAGACAGCAATGGTCTGATCAGGAGCAGTCGATACGGGCTCCCAGGGTTCAGGGGATTGAACGTGATTTCACCAGGAAGGAGGACAGTAGAGCCACAGGAGGTTACAGAAATGTGGAGAACTGTAGGGCCTACAGGTGCTCATGGCAATGGGGAGATTGGGAGGCATGGAGCAGTTTATAGGCATAAGGATGTCGGGAGGATGGAGTGGTTTACACAGACAAGGGGTTTAGGGTGTAGGTTTGCTCGCTGAGCTGCAGGTTTGATATCCAGACGTTTCATTACCTGGCTAGGTAACATAATCAGTGGCGACTTCCATGTGAAGCGAAGCTGTTGTCTCCTGCTTTCTATTTATATCTTTCTCCTGGATGGGGTTCCTGAGGTTTGTGGTGATGTAATTTCCTGTTCATTTTCTGAGGGGGTGATAGATGGCATCTAGTTCTATGTGTTTGTTTATGGCGTTGTGTTTGGAGTGCCAGGCCTCTAGGAATTCTCTGGCATGTCTTTGCTTAGCCTGTCCGGGGATAGATGTGTTGTCCCACTCGAAATGATATTTTTTTTCATCCGTGTGTACGGCTACGAGGGAGTGAGGGTCATGTCCTTTTGTGGAGAGCTGATGTTCGTATATCCTGGTGGCTAACTTTCTTCCTGTTTGTCCTACGTAGTGTTTGTGGCAGTCCTTGCATGAAATTTTGTTAGATGACCATGGATTTGTCCATGGGTTGTACAGAGTCTCTTAAGTTTGTTAGTTTTTGTCTGAGAGTGTTGGTGAGTTTTTGTGCTAATCGGCTTCTGAGGGGTCATAGTAGTCTAGCTGTCAATTCTGAAACTTCTTTGATATATGGTAAGGTGGTTAGTGTTTCTGGCTGTGTTTGGTCTGCTTGTTGGGATGGTTGCTGGTGTAGTTAAGTATTTGGTCGGTGTTCCCAACACACACAAAAAAAAGCTGTATCAGAACACTCTTCCAACGAGCCACCACACACTGCAGCACAGAAGAACTTCGGAAAACACAGGAGAACCACCTATGCAACATATACAAGAAGAACGGATACTCAAGAAATACAGTGCGCAGATTCCTCAAGAACACACCACGACAAGCAGACCAAACACAGCCAGAAATCCTTACCACCTTACCATACATCAAAGAAATTTCAGAGATGACAGCTAGACGACGATGACCCCTCGGAAGCCGATTAGCACACAAACTCACCAACACTCTCACAAAAACTAACAAACTTAAAAGACACAGTACAACCCATGGACAAAACCATGGTCATCTACAAAATTCCATGCAAGGACTGCCACGAACACTACGTAGGACAAACAGGAAGAACGTTAGCCACCAGAATATTCAAACATCAGCTAGCCACAAAAAGACACGACCCTCTCTCCCTCGTAGCCGTACACACGGATGAAAAATAAACACCATTTCGAGTGGGACAACACATCTATCCTGGGATAGGCTAAGCAAAGACATGCCAGAGAATTCCTAGAGGACTGGCACTCCAACCACAATGCCATTAACAAACACATAGATCTAGATGCCATCTATCAACCCCTCAGAAAATGAACAAGAAATGACATCACCACAAATCCCAGGAACTCCATCCAGGAGAAAGATTTAAATAGAAAGCAGGAGACAACAGCTTCACTTCACTGGGAGGTGGCCACTGATGATGTTACCTGGCCAGGTAATGAAACGGCTGGATATCAAACCTACAGCTCAGCGAGCAAACCTACACCCTAAACCTTAACCTGAGCTACAAACCATCACAGACCGTGCAAAGAGAAGGAGTGCTTTAGGAGCAGATCACAGAGATAAAGTGGGTTGTACAAATTGAAAGAAGAAACAGAAATATGCAGAGTAGTCAGAACGATAATGTTTATAGATATAGGAGGGCTCAGGTTCTGGAGTTTGTTTGGATATGGAGGGTATGGAGTCTGACAGATTTTCTGAGAGATAAGGACAGCAATTTTGGTTGGGGACAGTTTCACAGAAACAAAGGAGCACGAGTAAGCTCCTACAGTTTGGTCAAGGTAAGGGTTGTAGGGGAGGGTGACACTTACACAGATTGGGATGTCAGAGCTGGAGAAGATTATGGAGATGGGTTGATGGATGGAGAGACTGGAGGAGATTCCATTGACAGCGTGTGTGCTAGCGACAGAAGGATGTTACACAGATGGTGGGTCTTGTTGGAACTGAATCGGGACAGGCACAGGCATTGGAGTGAGATCTACAGATTGGGAGTGCGGCAGGGACCTGAGAGGACTGTGGGGTCTCCAAAGATTGATCGTGTCTTTCGGACTGGAAGAGGTTATGTAGATACAGAAGCCTTAAAGCCAGTGTATGGCATCTTCTTTTTCCTGAGTAGAACCTCAATGTCTCCCATCAGTCAGGGATCCCTGAACCTGTCAGCTTTTCCCTTCACCCTAACAGGGACATACTGACCCTGGATCCTTGAGATCACAGTTTTCAAAGCCTTCCATTTGCCAGTCGTTCCTTTTTATTCAAACAGACTCACCCAGTCGATGGTAGTCATGATTTGGAGATGCCGGTGTTGGACTGCGATAGGAAATTTTAAAAGTCACACTACACCACGTCCAGCAGGTTTATTTGGAAGTGTTAGTTTTCGGAAAGTTGCTTCTCCATCGGTGGTTGTGGAGCACAGTCATAAGGCACTGAATATATAGCAACAGGATTGCAGTGTCATGGAATGTAATATCAACACATTTAGATTAAGTATTTCATCTTTTGGAATGATCAATAGCGCTTCCAAATCTGGTTGGACAATAAACAGGTGTTGTGTGATTTTTAGTTTCACCCAATCGACCTCTGCTAGATCCTGCCTAATGGCCCCAAAACTGGCCTTGCTCCAGTTTAGCATCTTAAACTGTGGACCTGTTCAATGTTTTTCCAGAACTATGTGAATTCTCAGACAGTTGTGGTCATTGGATGCAAATTACTCTCTGACTGAGTTTCAGTCACTTGCCAGACCTTGGTTTCTTGGGCATATTTGGCAAATTTCACTCCGTACGGGCCTTTTACTTTCTGAGTGGCCCAGTCAATCCAGGGGAAATTAAAATCTCCATACAATACCTATTGTCTACATTGTTTGGACGTAACTCATTCCTACTATTATCGCCAATCTCTCAATACATCTGGTCCTCGAGTATCCGCTGGATTTTTGTGGGTCATAACACAGTCCCAACAGTTTGACCATCCCCTTTTGGTTTATAAATTCCAAATATGCAGCCTCATTTGACGACTCATTAAGAGTATCCTCTCTAAACAGGGTTGTTATGTCCTCCCTTATCAAAAGGGCAGCTTCCCCTCTTCCTTTACTTGTCCTTCTGTCACTCCTGTAGCCTCCCTACCCTGGAACACCGAGCTGCCATTCCTGAACTTCTCTCAGCCATGTTTCTGTTATGGCTATAATATCGCAGTCCCCAGAGCTAATCCATGCTCGGAGCTCGTCTACCTTACCAGTCAGGTCTCGTGCGTTGAAATAAATACTCGTTAAACCAGAAATCTTTTCCCTTCCTTTACTATACCCCTGGATATACCGAATAGGATACTTGGTCTTGGTGGCTGATGTATCTTCCACTGAATGGTCGATGGTCCCTCTCCTATTCAGAGTCCCAAACTCCTCCCAAACTAGTTAAGACCCTTCAGGGGTAATACTAGCCTGTCTCCCTCCAGGGATATTGGTGCCCCTCTGCGTCAAGTCCAACCCATCTCTCTTTTACAGGTCACCTCTACCCCAGAAAAGATCCCAATGATCCAAGTACTGAAAACCCTGTCACATCCATCTGCTCCTCAGCCACACATCCATCCGGCCTAACTTTCTATGTTTGTCCTCATTTGCAACGGGCATTGGGTGTAATCCAGAGATCAGTACTCTTGAGGTACTGCTTTTTAAATTCTTACTGAAATCCCTGGACTAATTTCACAGGACACCATCCCTTTGTCTATCTTGGTCAGTGGTACAAATGTGCACAATGGTCTCTGGCTGTTCACCCTTTCCGTTCCGAATGTTCTGCAACTGTTCAGAGATCCTTGACCCTGGCACACAGGAGGCAACACACCATCCTGGGGTCTCTTCTGCAGCCACACAATCTCCTGTCAGTCCCCCTCACAACTGAGTCTTCTATCAGTATCACGATCATTGGACAAGATGTGGCAAACATGGGCTGGGAAGAACCATTTGCGTTTGGGTCTATTTTTATAAAATGAAAGCATTTTAATGTGATAGAGTGAAAAATCTGGGCCAGTGTGTTCATGCGGATGGAATGACAAAGGCAGCAAGACCGGCAAATACTGATCAAGCGATATCGTGAGTTTGATAAAGAAAATACAGTTCAATAAAACCAGGTGAAGCCCTTCACAAGTATGGAGAGTGCAAGGGGGTCCTTAAAATGAGGGTCAAACAATGGTCCCGAAATACCCTTGCGAGATAGTGTTAAGGAAAAGCCACAAGGTATTTTACCAGTACAGTTAGAATAAGAGGATTCCTGGGGAAATGGTGGGGCCTGTTAGAAACCAAAGGGACAACCTGTGCATGGAGCCTGAGGAAGTAGGTGAGGTCTTCAATGAATACTTCCCACCTGTATTCACACAGGAGAAAGGCATTGTAGCTGGGGATTTCAGTCGGGACGGTGAGGTTCGAGAACACGTTAAGATCAATAAAGGGGCGTTATTAAATGTTTTCACAGGCATAAAGGTGGGGAAATCCCAGTGTCCAATGAAATGTATCCCAGGCTGCTAAAGGAGGTAAGGGAGGAGATTGCTGGGGCCCTGGTGGATATACTTAACACTTTGCTGGCCACAGGTGAAGTGCCGAATGACTGGAGGATCGTTAATGTGGTTCATTTGTTCAAGAAGGGCAGCAGGGATAGGTCAGGAAATTACAGAGCGGATAGTCTGACAGCATGGGGAGGGAAATTATTGGGAACAATCCTGAGGGACAAGATGTAACAACATTCGGAAAGGCAGGAATCGATGAAGGAAAGTCATCACGAATTTGGTAGGGGAAGATACTGTCTGAGGAATTCAGTTTAGCTTTTTGAAATGGTGTCTAAAAATATTGATAAGGACCGTGCAGATGATGTGGGTTCCATGGAGTTCATTAAGGCGTTTGACAAGGTCCCACATGGCAGGCTGGTCCAAAAAGGAAGAGCCCATGGGATCCAAGGCAAGTTGGAAAATTGGATCCAAAATTGGAGGGTTGTTTTTGCGATCAGAAGCCTTTCACCAGTGGGTGTACCACAGGGATCTGTGCAGGAACCATCGTTGTTTATTTTTTACATTAATGCGTTGGATGTGAAAGCAGAAGGTATCATTATCAGGTTTACAGATGACATGGAAGGTGAGGGTGTTGTCCACAGTGAGGGGAATGGTCTCAGGCTACAGTCTGAAGATTGAGGCTGGGACAGAATTTCAATACAGTAATTTCAATCGACAGGGCAGGCAAGACCACACCAGGCAATGAGGGAAAACTGATGAACTAAGCCACATTTATTTTGATGGAAAAGGCCTGACAAGTATAAGCACATGAACCCAACGCACGCATGGGAACATGGGACTGGGATACCATAGGTATTGCAGAAACACAGCTGAGAGAGGGACAGGACTGCCAGCTCAGTGTTTCCGGGTACAGATGCTACAGGAAGGAGTAAGGTGGAGGCAAGTGAGGAGGGGAGTGGAGGTTAAGATTCGTGAAAACATTACTGCAGGATTTAGAGAAGATATTCCTGGGGATCGCCCAGTGAAGATATACGAGTGGAACTGAGAAATAAAAATGGGTTATCAGTTTGATATGACTGTACTACAGGCCCCCAATAGTCAGCGGAAAATTGAGCAGCATTTTTTTCCAGACATCTCAGATATTTGTAAGAACGATAGGGCTGTAACGGTCAGGGATTTTAACTTTCTAAACTGATATTGAGACTGACAAAATGTTCTGAGCTTGGATGGGAGGGATTTGTTCAGTATGTTCAAGAAAACTGGCTCAGTCAGTATGTAACTGACCCAAATGGAGAAAGAGGTGAAACCTGACCTCCCTTCAGGAAGCAAGGTAGGGAAAAGCGCTTGAGGTGTTAGTGGGGGAGCATTTTGGAAAAGTGACCACAATTATATTAGTTCGAAAATAGATATGGATACTTAGTAGGAGAAAGTGAGGACTGCAGATGCTGGAGATCAGAGCTGAAATGTGTTGCTGGAAAAGCGCAGCAGGTCAGGCAGCATCCAATGAACAGGAGAATCGACGTTTCGGGCATCAGCCCTTCTCCGAAACGTCGATTCTCCTGTTCATTGGATGCTGCCTGACCTGCTGCGCTTTTCCAGCAACACATTTTCAGCATGGATAATTAGTAGTCCTGGTCCACAAGTTAAAGATCAAAATTGGACTTACCACAATCCGGAAGATATTAGTCAAGAGATTTTAAAAGTTAATATTTAAAGGCTATGTAAAGGGACCTCAGACATGTGGGAAGCTTTCAAAATAGAGAAATATGAGAGTTCAGGCCAGCATATTCCTATTAGTGTGAAGGACAATGCTGATCACAAGTATGAAACACTGGATGACTGGGAATATTGAGGTTATGGTCAAGGAAACAGTGGGCACATCATTTCTAGCCATCTGGATTAAGTGATTCTCTTGAAGAACATTGTGGGTGTAGTAATAAACTTAAGAGGGAAATCAGGAAGGCCAAAAGGGGACCCAAGAAAGCTTTGGCAAACAAGGTTCAGGAAAATCCATAGATATTCTACCAGAATATTCATAAAAAAAGATGAACTCGGGATAAAATGTGGCCCCTTAAAGATCAATGGCACCATCAATATGTGGAATCACATGTGACATCTTAAACAAAAAAATCACATTACAACCTACTGTGGACAAAGGCGAGGGAAGTCAGGGAAATAAACAGTGATACCTTCAAAAGAGTCCACATTACAGAGCAGGAGGTGCTGGAGTGTTTAAAATCTACAAAAACAAGGCAATTTCTGGGAACTAATCAAGTTTGTCCCTGGATTTTGGAGGAAGTTAGGGACGAAATTAAAGGACTCCCTCACAGAGATATTTCTGTCACTGACAACCACAGTTGAAATGTTGGGCCACAGGGCGGTGTGGTTGATTGGTGCGGGTGTCCCAGAGATGTTCCCTAAAGCGCTCTGCCAAGAGATGTCCAGTCTCCCCAATGTAGAGGAGACCGCATCAGGAGCAACGGATCCACAACATGACATCCCAACTCCTCCTTTCAATGCTCTGCCCAATGAAGTTAACCATCCCAAACGCCTGATTCACCAGCCTGTCTACCTGTGACACCACTTTCAAAAAACTGTGTACCTGCGTCCCTGGCCACTGATTGACCACACGACCCAGGGCTCGAACATTAACTGTGCAAGTCCTACCCTGGTTTGTTGTACCGAAATGGAATACTTCACATTTATCTAATTAAGCTCCAGCTGCTATTCTTCAGCCTACTATCCCAGCAGTACTGTTCATCCTGTTGTATCATAGATAACCTTCTTCACTGCCCATTTTACCACCAATTTCATTGTCACCCAAAACAACTTACTTGCCAGGAAACCAATAATCCCATCCAAACCATTTATCCAAATGACAAACAACAGTGGACCGACTGCACCGCTGGTCACATGCCTCCAGTCAGAAAAACAACATGTCTGCCATCACCCTCTGTCTCCTACCATCAAGCCCAATTTTGTATCCAGTTGACTAGCTCCTCCTGAATGCCTTATCCTTTTGCATTGATCTGAGCTTATTACTCAGTTTACCACACGGAATGTAGAACACAGAACAGTACAGCACAAGACCCTTCGGTCATGATGCCATGCCAATCATTTATCCGACCATAATAACAAACTAACTACTTACCCTTCATTTTACGATCATAGAACATAGACATAGAACATAGAACAATACAGCACAGAACAGGCCCTGCGGCCCACGATGTTGTGCCGAACTTCTATCATAGATTAAGCACCCATCAATGTACCTATCCAAATGCCGCTTAAAGGTCGCCAATGATTCTGACTCTACCACTCCCACGGGCAGCGCATTCCATGCCCCCACCACTCTCTGGGTAAAGAACCCACCCCTGACATCTCCCCTATACCTTCCACCCTTCATCTTAAATTTATGTCCCCTTGTAACACTCTGTAGTACCCGGGGAAAAAGTTTCTGACTGTCTACTCTATCTATTCCTCTGATCATCTTATAAACCTCTATCAAGTCACCCCTTATCCTTCGCCGTTCCAACGAGAAAAGGCCGAGAACTCTCAACCTATCCTCGTACGACCTACTCTCCATTCCAGGCAACATCCTGGTAAATCTTCTCTGCACCCTCTCCAAAGCTTCCACATCTTTCCTAAAGTGAGGCGACCAGAACTGCACACAGTACTCCAATTGTGGCCTCACCAAAGTCCTGTTCAGCTGCAACATCACTTCACGACTCTTGAATTCAATCCCTCTGCTAATGAACGATAATACTCCGTAGGCCTTCTTACAAACTCTATCCACCTGAGTCGCAACCTTCAAAGATCTATGTACATAGACCCCAAGATCCCTCTGTTCCTCCACCTGACTAAGAACCCTACCATTAACCCTGTATTCCGCATTCTTATTTGTTCTTCCAAAATAGACAACCTCACACTTGGCAGGGTTGAACTCCATCTGCCACTCCTCAGCCCAGCTCTGCATCATATCTAAGTCCCTCTGAAGCCGACAACAGCCCTCCTCACTGTCCACAACTCCACCTATCTTCGTATCATCTGCAAATTTACTGACCCACCCTTCGACTCCCTCATCTAAGTCATTAATAAAAATTACAAACAGCAGAGGACCCAGAACTGATCCCTGCGGAACTCCACTTGTAACTGGGCTCCAGACTGAATATTTACCATCTACCACCACTCTCTGCCTTCGACCGGTTAGCCAGTTTTCTATCCAATTGGCCAAATTTCCCTCTATCCCATGCCTCCTGACTTTCCGCATAAGCCTACCATGGGGAACCTTATCATCCATGTGCCTATCCAAAAGTCTACTGAATGTGCCTAATGTATCTAATTTTACTACCACTGCTGGCAGTGCATTCCACCCACCCGCCACTCTCTGTGTAAAAAAACCCACCTCTGACATTTCCACCCACCAGACACTGTGTGAAAAACCTACCGCTGACATCTCCCCTTAACCATCCTCCAATCACTTAAAATCATTCTCCCTCATAATAGCCATTTATGCCATGCAAAAATGAAGTCTCGCATTATTCACTGACTACGCCTTACACCATCTTGTTCACCTGCACCATGTTACAACTCTCCCTTTCTTCACACCAATGAGAAAAGCGTTAGATGCCTCAACCTTTCTTCATAAGAGATGCTCTCCAGTCCAGGCAGCATCCTGGTAAATCTCCTCTTTACCATCTCTCAAGCTTCCACATCCTTTGTGTAATGAGGGAACCTGAACTGAACACAATATTCCAAGTGGGGTCTAACCAGGGCTCAAAAGAGCTGCAGCATAACCTCACAGCTTTAAAACTCAATCCCTCAGCTCATAAAGGTCAACAAAACATATTCCTTTTTAACAACCCTATCAGCTTGGGTGGCAACTTTGAGGGATCTATGGACATGGAACCCAAGATCCTTCTGTTCCTCCACATTGCCAAGGTTCCCACCTTTACCTCTGTAATCTAAAATCAAGTTCGACCTTCCAAAATGAATCACTTCGCATTTTCTCCAGACTGAACTCCATCTGCCACTTCTCAGCCCAGCTCTGCATCCTGTCAATGTCCCGTTGCAACCGACAACAGCCCTCCACATTATCCACCACTCCACCAACCTTTGTGACAATGGCAAACTTACTAACCCACCCTTCCACACCTACATCCAAGTCATTTATAAAAATCACAAACAGCAGGGTTGCCGGAACAAATCCCTGCAGAACACCACTGGTCACCAAGCTCCAGAATGAATGGTTTCCATCTTTCATCACCCTCTGTCTTCTGTGAGCCAGGAATTCTCTATCCAGACAGACAGGTTTCCCTGTATCCCATGCCTCCGTAATTTCTGAATTAACCATAAAAGTGTTCTGGCACATTCTCGAAGGAATCGATAAGGTTTGAGAGGCCTGAACTGCCCCTTAAAAAGCCATGCTGACTATCTCTAATGAATCATAAATCATGTCTCTCAGAGTCGTCCTCAATAATCTGCACACCACAGACATAAGAATGACAGGTCTGCAATTCCAAAGTTTATCCCTATTACCTTTCCTGAACAAGGGAATAAAATATGCCACCCTCCAATCATTTGGTATGACTCCAGTGGACAGTGAGGGTGCAAAGGTCATCGCCAAAGACGTAACAATCTCTTCCCTCGCTTCCTGTCGTAACTTTGGACATATCCCTTCGGGTGAGGCAGAATTATCTATTCTTATGTTTTACAACATTCTCAGCACATCCTCCTTCTTAACATCAACCTGTAAACATGTATCAGTCCTTTTCATGCTGTCCTCACAAATGACAAGGTCCATCTCAGTTTTAAATATTGAGGCATAGTATTTATTAAGGACCTCCCCTACCTCCACCAACTCCAAACACAAGTTCCCTCCGCTAACCCTAATCAGCCTTACCCTCACTCTGGCCATGCTCTTGTTCCACATGTAAGTGGAGAATGCCTTTCAGTTTTCCTTCATCCTTCCCAACAAAGCTTTTTCATGCCCCCTTCAAGCTGTCCTATTTCCATTCTTCAGTTCCATCCTGGTACCTTCAGGAGAATCCCTTCAGTGTGGGAACAGGCAATTTGGCCCAACAACTCCATACCAGCCCTCCAAAAAATATCCCACCCAGACCCATTCCCCCAACATATTACTCTACATTTTCCCTGACTAAAATGCCGAAACCTACACTTCCTTGAACACTCTGGGTAATTTAGCATGGCTGAGTCACCTAACCTGCACATCTTAGGGATGTCAGTGGAAAGCGGAGCACCGGGAGAAAACAAATGCAGACGATGGGAGAACATGCAAACTCCATATACAGTCGCCGGGGTCTGGAATTAAAATCAGGTCCCTGGTGTTATGAGGAAGCAGTGTTAACCACGGAGACACTGTGCTGCCCCATGTAACCCTCTAGAGGTCTACTCGATTCTTGCTTCCTCAACCGTAAGTCAGCTTCCTTCTTCCTCTTGACTCGACGTTCTACATCCCTTGGAACCTTGTCAAATTATTTGCTGAGGTCCGTGTGGACAACATTTACTGCTCTACGTTCATCTATCTCTTGTCAACCTCCTCATTCCTGATGAAGGGCCCCAGTCTGAAATGTTAATTTTCCTGCTCTTCAGATGCTGACTGACCTGCTGTGCTTTTCCAGCAAAAACCATCTCACGTCTGATCTCCAGCATCTGCAGACCTCACTGTCTCCACCTCCTTGAAGAGTCAATCCGGTTTGTGAAACACAGTTATCCACTCAAAAGCCATGCTGACTATCTCTAATTAGCCGTTACCCTTCCGAATAAACGGAGCTCCTTTCTCTCAGAAGCTCCTCCAACAACCTACCCATCACCGAGCTGGAATCTCCTGGCTTTTCCCTTCAGCTTGAAGTGATGGAACAGCATTAGCCGCCCTCCAGTCTTCCAGAACCTCACTGTGTCTGTTGATAATGTAAATATCGCTGTTAGGGACACTGCTATCTCTTCCCCAGCTCCCCACTATGTTGTAGGATCGACTTAATGAGCGACTGAGGTTTTATCGACCTTTATTTGTTTTAAGACTCCAGCACTTTCTCTTCTCTGTTGAGGATTCTTTCCAAGTCATCACTATTTATTTCCCCAAGTTCCCGAGTTTCCATGTCTTTCTCCACAGTAAATTCTGACAAGATTTTTTTTTTGCTAAGATCCCACCATCTCCCCTGGTTCCACACTGCCTTGATCTTTAACAGGCCCTTTTCTCTACCAGGTTACTCTTTAGCCCTTCTTGAAACTTGTGCAAAGGCTTCTGAACATTCAAATAATCCATAACCTCCGTACCACCACATCTCCGACACCCTTATCTACTCTACCATTTATATTCACACCAACAAATAAAATCCAAAAGGCTCAATAACAAAGTCTCTTGTATAAAATGTGTTTTAAAGGTCCACATATCCTTTCTAACACATTTCAGCATGCTCCTGACTTGCTGTCAGGCTAACAGTAATTGGTTTCAGACTGACAACGGAAAGGGTTGTGGAAGTTCTTGTTTATTAATCTGAAAAAGGTAGCGTACAGGATCAGCAGGTAATAGAGCAGGCAAATCAAATGCTGGTATTTATTACAAAGGGAATGGCAACTAAAAAGAGGGAGATCTAGGGTAAGGTACAAGTCAGACTACACCTAGAATATTATGAGCAGTCTGAGTGCCCTAAGGAAGCTTAGGGACAGACAGGGAGTGTTTCAGGGAGAAGTGTTTTGTATATACTATCAGAGATATGGAACGTTGTAATGACGGAAGACATTTACTGATATAAGAAGGCTTCCAGGTTTTGAAGGCGGCATAGATATGAAGGCAATGGGGAATGCCAGGTTACTGGGCTGGAGAGAGTTACACAAATGGGAAGGATTACACAAACTGAAAGAGGTTCCTATGGTCAGGAGGGTTTGGGGGGAGGGGGAGGTGTAGATAGATTAAGATCGAAGAATTGGAGAAGGATAAGGAGGTTACAGATGGATGTAGGGATTGGATGAGCTGACATTGAAAGTGAGTCTTATGGGAACTGGAGAGTCTCAAAGATTGGGGTTGGTGCTAAGATTGGGAAATCTGAAGGGACTTCAAGGGATTACCCAACAAGCGAAGATTAAAGGGGCTCCATTGATTAGGGTGTTGTCAGGACTGGAAGAGGTTACACGGATAGGGTGGGCTTTAAGGGCTGGAGATGTTTATGGAGATCGTGGCGTGGCTGAAGCAGTTCGCAAAGACATGAAAACGTTTAGGACAGTACGAAGATACACTGGCTTTAGTTAGTGCAAGAATGGGAAGCTTAATGGGACTGGAGGAGCGAAGAAAGTTACAGACAACAGTGATGGCAGCAGATGTTAACGGATTATAGAGAGACTTGCAGATTAGAGAGCGTGTGGGCTTCAGATTCTGACAGCCTGTGTATTTGGATAATGGCGAGTTTGCAACTAAAGAAGGTGCCGAAGGGACTGGAAGTGGTAAAAGATGTAGGGAGGGTTGTGGAAGCAGTTGGTGGTTAGAGATAGGGAGCACTGCAGAGACTGCAGAGGATCATACAGACTGGGGGGGGCTCTAAGAGCAGGGGATAGTAACAGAAATAGAGAAAGTGCAGTGCCTGAAGAGGGTTCAGCAACCAGGTAGTTTCAAGGTGCAGGACAAAGTAACAAAGACTGGGACAGCTCTCGGGATTGGAGGAGCATAGAAAGATAGGGAGGGCTTTCAACCCTGTAGGATAGTATGTTACAGAGAAGGGGGAAGTTTCACAACTAAAGGGAGTTGGAAAGATCAGGAGGATTTGAGGTTATTGGAGCAGCTTTAACTGTATAGTTTCTCCAGAGATAGGGAGAGTTGTGGCCTGGAACAGGTGACATAGAGAGGGAGGGTTTTAAGAATAAGGAGGACTTTTCAGAGAAACGGAAGGATGTAAGCATGGAACATGGTGAGAGTCACAGTGACAATTACGGCAGCTCATGAAGTTATCAGAAATAAATAGTGTAGTGATAAGGGGGGCACATTAAAAAAGATTCGTAGTGACTGAAGGAGATTACATGCACAGCGAGGGGAGTAAGGACTACTAGAGTTTACAGAGATTGAGTCTAGTTGAGAGAGGAAGAGTTTATTGGCATCATTAGGAAGGTGGAGGCTAAATTCCATGATAGGGACGGTAGAACTAGATGGTGTCCATAGCCATGGAGGATGTTAACTGGTGCAGGACGTTCCTAAGGTCAGGGCTCCTTGTAAGATTTCACAGATAGTGAGATTCTCAGGTAGGAGCCAGACATAGTTACAAAGACAGGGAGGTGTTTCAGGTGTGGAAGGGATTACATAGATCTGGACAACTCAATGGACTGAATAATTTTTCACGGATAAGGAAGAGTTGGAGGAGCTGGAGAAGTTTAGATTAGATTAGATTACATTACTTACAGTGTAGAAACAGGCCCTTCGGCCCAACAAGTCCACACCGACCCGCCAAAGCGCAACCCACCCATACCCCTACATTTAACACCCAGATAGGGACGGATGGGGAGGTTAAAGACAAATATATTGACATGGAGCGTTGTATTGGTAGGAGGAGCTTACAGGGATAGACAGGACTGTTGGGGTTTACAGGGATGAAGGAATTTAGTATCCACTGGAGAGGTTGAGGGATTAGGGTGCTAGGGGTGAGAGAATCTGACAGAGACAGGGAGAATTTTTTGGATTATACAGGAGATTCCAAACAGAGGAAGGATTATTGGGACTGGAGGATATTACAGAGATCGCTAATACAGCATGGACCAGGATTGATGCCTGGGACCTCCTGTGCTGTCTCAGTGACGACCAGTACAGCAGAGGGGAAAGCAGGACCCGCACAAGATGGTGGGATTAATGCCTTGAATATAGCTGTTCCTTGCTAAACATTGTAACTATGTCCTATATCTGTCAGCCACGTTTCAGTTTTGGCTGGAATATCCCAGTCCCTCGAGCCAATCCATGCTCTGAGCTCATCCGCCTTCCCGACAGGCCTCGTGCGTTGCCGGTCAGCCAACCTCCCCCCCCCCCCCACCCCTAACCAAGGGATATTGATGTCCCTCTGGTTCAAGTCCAACCCGCCCCCCGCCTTTGATAGGTCACCTCTACCCCAGAACAGATCCCAATGATCCAAGAACTGAAAACCCTGCCCCCGACTCCTGCTCCTCAGCCACACATCCATCTGGCCTATATTTGTATTTCTATCCGCACTGGCACGTGACACTGGGTGTAATCTGGAGACCACTACCCTCGAGGTTTTTTTTTTAACTTCTTCCCTAACGCTCGATACGCATTTCACAGGACCCCATCCCTTTGTCTAGCTCGGTCATGTGGGCCGATGTGCACAATGACCTCTGGCTGTTCACCCTCCCCCTTCAGAATGTTCAGTAACCGCGCAGAGACATCCTTGACCCTGATACCCCGGGAGGCAGAACACTATCCTGGGGTCAATTCTGCAGCCACACAGTCTCCAGTCTGTCCTCCTCACAACTCAGTCTCCTATAATTAGACACGACGTGGAAAATAGAGACTGGGCTGAACTACCTGCAGTTTGGGCTATATTTGGAAGGTGGAGTATGTTAAAGTGATACAGTGAGATACCATGGACAGTGTGTTCATAAATTGGGAATGACAAAGGCAGCAAGTCCAGGGAATACTGATCACGTGGTATTGTGAGTTTGATAAAGAAAATACAGTGCAATAGAAACAGGTGATGCCATTCACAAGAATAAAGAGGGCATAGGGTCCTTAGAAATGAGGGGCAAGCAATGGCCATGAAACCTCCTTGGCAGACAGTATGAAGGAAATGCTACAAGATATTTTATGACTACAATCAGAGTCAGAGGATTCCCAGCTAAAGAGCGTGGCACGTTTGAAACCAAGGGATACCATGTATATGGAGCCAGAGGAAGTAGGTGACGCCTTCAATTAATACTTACCTTCTATATTCAGACAGGAGAAAGACTTTGTAGCTGCAGATTTCCATTGAAATGGCAAGGTTCAGGAATATATTAAGATCAATAAGGAGGAGGTATTAAATGTTTTCACAGGCATAAAGGTGGATAAACCCCCAGTACCCAATGAAATGTATCCCAGACTGCTATGAAAGGTAAGGGAGGAGATTGTTGGGGCCCTGGTGGATATACTTAATACTTTGCTGGCCACAGGTGAAGTGCCGCATGACTGGAGGATCGCTAATATGGTTCCTTTCTTTCAGAAGGGCACCAGGGATAGGCCAGGTAATTACAGAGCCGATAGTCTGACAGCAGGAGAGGGAAACTATTGGAAACAATTCTGAGGGACAATTAGGGATTTAGTCAGCACGGATTTAGTAAAGGAGGACACTATCTGATGAATTCAGCTGAGTTTTCTTTGAAATCATGATTAAAAATATTGCTGAGGGCAGTACAGCTGACGTGGGGGTTCCTTGGAGTTCACTATGGCCTTTGACAAGGTCCCACATGGAAAGCTGGTCCAACACACCCATGGGATCCAAGGCAAGTTGGCAAATTGGATCCACAATTGGTGAAGGGTTGGTTTTGTATTTGAAATTCTTCTACCACGGCGTGTACCACAGGGATCTGTGCAGGAACCATTGCTGTTTGTATGTACATTAATACCTTGGATGTAAAAGTAGAAGGCATATTTAGCAAGTTTGCAGATGACATGAAAGGTGAGGGGGTTGTCCACAGTGAGGGGGATGGTCTCAGGCTACAGTCTGAAGGTTGAGGCTGGGACAGAATTTCAAGAGAGTCATTTAAATAGACAAAGCAGGCAAGAGCACAGCAGGCTTTAAGGGAAAACTGACCTATTAAACAACTTTACTTCAACATAACAGGCCTAACAGGTAAGGCAGATGAACTTGGTGCATGGACATGAGACTAGGACACCATAGGTCTGACAGAAACAGAGCTGAGGGAGGGACAGCACTGACAGCTCAATGTTCCAGGGTACAGATTCTACAGGATGGAGAGAACAGGAGGTGAGAGAGTAGGGGAATTCGAGTTTTTGATCAGTGAAACATCACTGCAGCACTTAGAGAGGATATTCCCGAGGATCGCTCAGTGATGCTGTAATGGTGGAAATGAGAAATGAGAATGGGTCATCACTTCGATATGACTGTACTACAGGCCTTCAATAGTCAGCGGGAAAAGGAGCAGCAAATATGTCGGGAGATCTCAGATATCTGTAAGAAGGATAAGGTTGTAATGGTTGGGGATTTTAATCTTCTAAGCCTAGACTGGGACTGCCAGAGTGTTCAGAGCTTGGATGGGAGGGATTTGTTAGGCATGTTGAAGAAAACTGTCCCAGTCAGAATGTCAATGGTCGGACTGCAGGAAGGGGTAAATCCTGACCTCCCCTTGGGAAACAAGGTAGGGAAACGGACTGAGATGTTCGTGGGAAAACGTTTTGGCAAAATCACCACAATTCTATTAGTTTGAAAATAGCTATGGAAAAGGACGTGGCTGGTCCACAAGTTAATGAACAAAACTGGCCTTGCCTGAATCCAGAAAGGATGACTCAAGAGCTTTTAACAATTGCTTGTCGAGGCTATTTACAGATAAAGGGTCGTCAGGCAGGTGGGAAGTTTTCAAAAGAGAGATAAAATGAAAGTTCAGTGCAGCGTATTCCTGTTAGTCTGAAGGACAATGCTGACACAAGTAGGAAACCCTGGATGACAGGGGATATTGAGGTTGTGGTCAACAAAAAGGAGGCACATGTCACATATAACCAGCTGGATTAAGGGAATCTCTTGCGGAACATTGTGGCTGGTTTAATACACTTAAGTGAGAAATCAGCAGGGTACAATGGGGACCACAGAAAGCTCTCGCAGATCAGGCGGAGGAAAATGTTAACAACAGAAGATTAAATACGGATGGAATGTGGTTCCTTAAAGATCAATGGGGGCAAAAAAGTGTGGAACCAGAGGAGATGGCTGAAATCCTAAATGAAAATTTCATTTTTCAACTTTCTGTGGAAGTCAGGGAAATATACAGTGATATCTTCAAAAGTCTCCACGTACCAGAACAGGAGGTGCTGGTGTTTCGATAATACAGAAAAGGTAGACAAATCCCTGGGAACTAATTAAGTATATCCCTGGATATTGTGGGAAGCTAAGGAAGAAATTGTGCGGTCTCACAAAGAGATTTGCCTATCACTGACAACCATGGGTGATGAGCTGGAAGCCAGGAGGGTGGCTAATGTCGTGCCAATATTTAGGAAAGGCTGCGAGGGAAAGCCAGTGACATCAACACCAATTAGCTTGATGTCAGTGATGCATGCGTTGTTGGAAGCGATTCCGCAGGACAGGAATTACATATATTTGCAAAGGCAAGGATTGATTAGGTATAGTCAGCACAGCTTTGGAGTGCTGTGTAGAATTCTGATCATCTTGATTTAGGAAGCATTTCCTGAAACTGTGAATGGAGCAAAGATTCACGAAGATTGGGGGCAGCACGGTGGCTCAGTGGTTAGCACTGCTACCTCACAGAACCAGGGTCCCAGGTTCGATTCCAGCTTTGGGCGACTGTCTATGTGGAGTTTGCACATTCTCCCAGTTTCTGCGTGGGTTTCCTCCGGGTGCTCTGGGTTCCTCCCACAGTCCAAAGATGTGCAGGTCAGGTAAACTGGCCATGCTAAATTTTCCACACTTGCGATGTGCATCAGTCAGAGGGAAATGGGTCTGGGTGGGTTACTCTTCTGAGGGTCGTTATTGACTTGTTTGGCCGTAGGGCCTGTTTCTACACTGTATGGAATCTAATCAATGTCAGTGATACTGGGGGGTCTGACTAAATCAGAGAGGCTGGATAAGCTGGAAAGCAACATGAGGCGATGAGGTAGACTTGGCAGAGAAGATTAAGGAGATTGTAAATAATTTTCTACACCAGACAAGGACAGAAATCCAACTGGGGAGACAAAACAGGGCCCCTCAAAGATCAGTGAGGCTACCCAATTGTGGATCCACAGGAGATGGGGAAGATCCTAAATGAGCATTTCATGTCAGAACGCACTGTGGACAGATATTGGAAACAAACGGAAAGAAACAGTGATGGCTTGTAAAGAGTCCCCATAACTAAAGGGGTGGTGATGGAGGTCTAAGAACACAATGGTCGAGAATGCCCCAGGTCCTGAACAAGTGTATCCCAAAACATTGTTGCAAAGTAGTGGCAGGGTCACAAGCAGGGATATTTGTATCATTGTCCTTCGTATTCCCACTGGGCGTAGGTTGCTGAGGGGTGACCTTATAAAGGCTTATAAAACCATGAGTGGTACAGGTAAGTTGATTAACACATGTCTTTACCCCAAGGCAGTGGAGTCCATAAATAGATGGGATTGAAGGGCAGGAGGAGGAGGTGTTAGCCATTGTGGAAAGTGTGAAAATAGGTAAGGCCCCTGGGCCAGATGGGATTTATCCTCAGATTCTCTGGGAAGCCAGGAAGGAGACTGCTGAGCCTTTGGCCTAGATCCTTATGCTGTCATTGTCTACAGAGATAGTGCCAGAAGGCCAGAGGATAACAAATGTTGTCCCCTTGTCCAAGAAGAAAGCAGAGAAAATCCTGGTAATTTTCTAGCTGTGAGCTCTTCTTCAATTTTGGGTAAAGTGTTGGAAAGGCTTGCAAGGGATAGGATTTATAATCATCTGGAGATGAATAAGTTTAGTAAACACGGTTTAGGAAGAGTAGGCTGTGCCTCACAAACCTTATTGAGTTCTTTAAGAAGGTGGATGAGGGTAAAGCAGTTGATGTGGTGTATATGGATTACAGTAAGGCATGTGTGAAGGTTCCCCACGGTAGGCTATTGCATACAATATGGAGAAATCGGATTGAGGGTGATTGTGCAGTTTGGATCAGAAATTAGCTCGCTGAAAGAAGACAGAAAGTAGTGTTTCATGGGAAACACTCATCCTGGAGTTTAGTTACTAGTTGGTTACGCCAGAATCTGTTCTGGGTTTAATGTTGCTTGTCATTTAAAGAAATGACCTGGATGAGGGCATTGAAGGATGGGTTAGTAAATTTGCGGATGGCACTAAAGTCAGTAAAGTTATGGATAGTGATGAAGGATGCTGTCGGTTACAGAAAGGCACAGATATGCTGCAGAGCAGGACTGACAGTTCACAAATGGAGTTGAAAGTGGAAAAATGTGATGTCATTCATTTTGAAAGGAGTAACAGGAATACAGTGTACTCGGCTAGTAGTAAGATTCTTGGAAGTGTAGATGAACAGAGAGATCTCTGTGTACATGTACATAGATCATTGAAAGTTGCCTCCCAGGCTGATAGGTTTGTTTAGAAGGAATTTTGTGTTTGAGCTTTTATTGGTACAGGGAATACGTTTTAGAACCGTGAGATCCTGCTGCAGCTGGACAAAACTCTGGTGCGGAAGCATTTGGAGCGTTTTGTACAGTTTAGGTCGCCACATTACAGGATGGATGTGGAAGCTTTGCAAAGGGTTCAGAGAGGATTTACTAGGATGTCATCTGGTATGGAGAGAGTGTCTTATGAGAAAGGTTGAGGAACTTGAAGCTGTTTTCGTTCAAGAGAAGACATTTTCATGGCTATTAACTGAGACAAATAAGATCATCAGAGGGTTAGATGGCAATGAGAACTTTTCCCTCGGTTGGCGTTGTCAAGCATGAAGGGAGATAGCTTTAAATTGATGGGCAATAGATGAAGGACACATGCCAGAGGTAGTTCCTTTACTCAGAGTAGTAGAGGCATGGAACGAACGGCCTGCAACAGCAGTGGACTCGACAACTTTAAGGGCATTTAAATTGTCATTGGATAGAATTGGAATAGTGTTGGTTCGATGGGCTTCAGATTGGTTCCATAGGTTGGCGCGTCATCGAGGGCCGAAGGATCTGTACTGCACTGTCATGTTCTATGTTTTGGAGGGCATAAATATGAGGTGAGAGAGGAAAGACTTAAAAGGGATTGGAGGCGAATATTGTTTATACAGAGGATGGTGCAGGGATGGAACGAGCTTCCAGGAGAATTGGTAGAGAAAAATAAAATGACACCATATAAAAGACATTTGGGCAGGTACATGGAGAGGAGAAGGCTTGAAGGGATATGGGTCAAATGCAGCAAAATGCGACTCGTTCAAGGACTCTGATCAGCATGGACTGGTTGGATCGAAGGAACCATGAGTCTGTCTCCAGTTATCGGAGGAGGAGACTACTGAGATAGGACATGTTGTAGACACTGAAGCAAGTTACAGACATAGGGATGACAGACTGGAAAGCGGTAAATTTCAAACACGTCGAGGGACTATAAGAAGAGGAGGAGTTTACAGAGATAATACTTGTTGTATGAATTAAAAATTATTGAAGAAACTGGTCCACAAGACATGCCGTAGATACAGTGTTGCAGAGCAATAAGTCTTAGTACTTGGTAGTAAGTCTGTACTCTGCGCCCCCGCCAGCACTGTAGCTGTGTCAAGTCTTGTTAGACGAAGTATGGAGCCCTCTCATTGCTCTCTGCTGTGCACTGTGAATGATATCACCAGACTGCTAGAAGATGTCAGGGTCACACAATTGTCTCGGAAGAACTGGTTTAACTTCATGATGCACTGGTATAACTGGTCAGGGGTGCATGTATCCAAAATCTCAGCTAATGTTCAGTGGAGGCGGGTTTGTATCCCACCATCAGAAATGATGGAATTTGAAATCAATAACTTTAAAAATAGTAATTATCATTTCATAAATATGTATGAAAATCTTACTGATGTCCAAAAAACCTAAAAATTTGTCCTTGAGAGAAAGACATCTGCCCATCCACACGTGGTCTGCACGACATCCCTACAGCCAAGTGTTTGCCTCTCAATTACCCTCTGAAATGGCTGAGTAAGTTACTCAGCTCAAGGGCAGCTAGGGCTGGGCAAGAAAGGCTAGTCAGCCAGAGACACCCACATCCCATACCTGATTTAATAAATAATCCATTAGGATGGTCCCACTGGAACCATGCTGGGACCAGGGTCCTAGCCGATCATGTCGGTAGGTTTATGGACAGGGCTTTAACATGACAGAGAGCATGCAGGGACAGGGTTCAGGTGGAAGGAGCTTTCCAAATCCAAAGAGAAAAGGTGAAGCATCGGAATAGCATGGGGATGTGGCTGAAAACAAGCAGAAAGGAACAGGAAGGGGCAGACTTTAACTAAAACAGTACATCAGTGAATTGGGTTGTGACAGGAAATTGTGGGAAACAGTAAATTATGTTTTGTTTTAGAATGGACAAAGGTTCTACTCCTTCATCATTTATCTATGTATAAAATCCCTTTAGATTCTCCTTAACCCTATTTGCCAAAGCTATCCCTTGTCCGGTTTTCGCTCTTAAGTATACTCCTACTACCTTTATACTCTGCTAAGGATTCATTGGATTTCTCCTAAACTTGATATATACTTCCTTCTGTTTCTTATCAAAAACATCAGTTTCTCTAGTAATCTAACATTCCCTACACGTATAAGCCTTCCCTTCACCCTAACAGGAATATTGTATACTATCTCTGTACTCTCGTTATCTCTTTTTTGAAGGCTTCCTATTTTGCAATGATAAAGGCGTCATTCTCTCAGCATCAAAACTCTTTAATTCCCCCTGCATCTCCTGAACCTGCCACTGAAATATAATTACAAAAATAAAGGATCATTCCAATCGAAGGCTTTGCTGAGGTGAGCTCTGGACAGTCATGCAGATCTGGCGGTCACATGAGCAGCACCAGGTCAGTGTCAGGCATACAGGCAGAATGGGTAAATAGATACACATCTGAACTCCACATCTCCCAGCCTGGGAACCTAAAGTTGTGTTCAGCCATTCTGATAAACATCTCCTAAATTAGCTCATGAATATTGGACAGTGTCCAATCAAAAATAAAATCCATCATTCAAACTGGAACATCCTTCAGTTTCCACAAAACGATTCTAACTTGGTCCCATCCTGCAGGTTCTATAAATCCTGCTAACTCTAACCTCATGCAGGATCCACGTCCCTTCCTACATTTGTACCACCCTCCAGGTTCGGCAGCCCTTCCTAATTCCGTAACATGGCCTGTACTCTACAACTCTTCCCTCCTCTGCAATTTCCCACAGAAGGGCACTGGAGGATGGTGGGCGTCATGTGGACAGGGAGGGATATCAGGATGGGACGGTATTGCAGATATTAGGAATAGTGCAGTGGCAAAAGGAGGCTTTAGAAATTTAGATTGTTGAACCAAGTTACAGAGCTAAGGCGGATTGTAGGGACGTGATATGATTTCACCGTTTAGGAGTGTTGTAGGCACTGGAGGAAGTTACCAAGATTGGGAGGGTTTAAGATTGGAAGGATTTCACAGAAAGCCTTGACAAGGTTAAAAGCAAGATTCTTGATAAGGGTGGAGGAACAGCGGTATCTTGGGGTTCAATCCAAAGATCCCTCAAAGTTGTCAACCAAGTTGATAGGAGTTTTGAGAAGGTGTATGGTGTGTTGGCTTTCATTAGCAGGGGGATTGTGTTTAAGGGTCACAAAATTATGCTGCAGTTGTATAGACCCCTGCTTAGACCACACTTGGAATATCATGTTCGATTCTGGTTGCATTAATATCGGAAAGAGGTGGAAGCTTGAGAGACGGTGCAGACGAGATTTATCAGGATGCTGCCTGGACTGGAGGACAGGTCCTATGAAGAAAGACTGAGGGAGCTATGGTATTTCTCATTGAGGACGATAAGTCACTTGACAGAGGTGCACGAGATGATGAGACTCTGAGATAGAGTGGATAGCCGGAGAATTATCCCACTGTGAAGATGGCTATCAAAAGGGATCATACTTTAAAGGTGATTGGAGGAACGTTCTGGGACGGTTGGCAGAGGTAGGTTCTTTACACAGAGAGTGGTGCGTGCGTGGAATGCATTGCCAGTGGTGGTTGTAGAGCCAGTTACATTAGGGATATTTAATTATCTCTTCGATAGGCACATGGATGATAGTAAAACGTAGGGTCTGTAGATTATCGTTTGATCACAGAGTAGGATAAAAGGTCGGCACATCATTGAGGGCTGAAGGGCCTGTCGTGTGCTCTACTGTTCTATGTTCTATATAAGGAGGGATACAATGGCACACAGATGTTTCAGAAAGCTGGAGAGGGTGAGATCCGGAGGAAGAGACACAAATAGGGAGGGTTGCTCGGAATGTCAGAGGTAACAGAGACAGCAATGGTCTGATCAGGAGCAGACGATACAGGCTCCGAGGGTTCTGGGAACTTGACGTGATTTCACCAGGAAGGAGGACAGTAGAGCCACAGGAGGTTACAGAAATGTGGAGAACTGTAGGGCCTACAGGTGCTCATGGCAATGGGGAGATTGGGAGGGATGGAGCAGTTTACACAGAAAAGGAATTTAGGGTGTAGGTTTGCTCGCTGAGCTGCAGGTTTGATATCCAGACGTTTCATTACCTGGCTAGGAAACATAATCAGTGGCGACTTCCAAGTGAAGCGAAGCTGTTGTCTCCTGCTTTCTATTTATATCTTTCTCGTGGATGAGGTTCCTGAGGTTTGTGGTGATGTAATTTCCTGTTCATTTTCTGAGGGGGTGATAGATGGCATCGAGATCTATGGGCTTGTTTATGGCGTTGTGTTTGGAGTGCCAGGCCTCTAGGAATTCTCTGGCATGTCTTTGCTTAGCCTGTCCGAGGATGGATGTGTTGTCCCACTCGAAATGGTATTTTTTTTCATCCGTGTGTTGGGAACACTGACCAAATACTTAACTACACCAGCAACCATCCCAACAAGCAGACCAAACACAGCCAGAAATCCTAACCACCTTACCATACATCAAAGAAATTTCAGAGATGACAGCTAGACGACGATGATCCCTCGGAATCCTAGTAGCACACAAATCCACCAACACACTCAAACAAAAACTAACAAACTTAAAAGACACAGTACAACCCATGGACAAAACCATGGTCATCTACAAAATTCCATGCAAGGACTGCCGCAAACTCTACGTAGGACAAACAGGAAGATAGTTAGCCACCAGGATATACAAACATCAGCTCGCCACAAAAAGACACGACCCTCTCTCCCTCGTAGCCTTACACACGGATGAAACAAAAACACCATTTCGAGTTGGACAACACATCTATCCTGGGATAGACTAAGCAAAGACATGCCAGAGAATTCCTAGAGGACTGGCACTCCAACCACAATGCCATTAACAAACACATAGATCTAGATGCCATCTATCAACCCCTCAGAAAATGAACAAGAAATGACATCACCACAAATCCCAGGAACTCCATCAAGGAGAAAGGTATAAATAGAAAGCAGGAGACAACAGCTTCGCTTCACTTGGAGGTCGCCACTGATGATGTTACCTTGCCAGGTAATGAAACGGCTGGATATCAAACCTACAGCTCAGCGAGCAAACCTACACCCTAAACCTCAACCTGAGCTACAAACCATCACAGACCGTGCAAAGAGAAGGAGTGCTTTAGGAGCAGATCACAGAGATAAAGTGGGTTGTACAAATTGAAAGAAGAAACAGAAATATGCAGAGTAGTCAGAACGATAATGTTTATAGATATAGGAGGGCTCAGGTTCTGGAGTTTGTTTGGATATGGAGGGTATGGAGTCTGACAGATTTTCTGAGAGATAAGGACAGCAGTTTTGTTTGGGGACAGTTTCACAGAAAAAAAAGGAGCATGAGTAAACTCCTACAGTTTGGTCAAGGTAAGGGTTGTAGGGGAGGGTGGCACTTACACAGATTGGGATGTCAGAGCTGGAGAAGATTATGGAGATGGGTTGATGGATGGAGAGACTGGAGGAGATTCCATTGACAGAGTGTGTGCTAGCGACAGGAGGATGTTACACAGATGGTGGGTCTTGTTGGAACTGGATCGGGACAGGCACAGGCATTGGAGTGAGATCTACAGATTGGGAGTGCGGCAGGGACCTGAGAGGACTGTGGGGTCTCCAAAGATTGATCGTGTCTTTCGGACTGGAAGAGGTTATGTAGATACAGAAGCCTTAAAGCCAGTGTATGGCATCTTCTTTTTCCTGAGTAGAACCTCAATGTCTCCCATCAGTCAGGGATCCCTGAACCTGTCAGCTTTTCCCTTCACCCTAACAGGGACATACTGACCCTGGATCCTTGAGATCACAGTTTTCAAAGCCTTCCATTTGCCAGTGGTTCCTTTTTATTCAAACAGGCTCACCCAGTCGATGGTAGTCATGATTTGGAGATGCCGGTGTTGGACTGGGATAGGAAATTTTAAAAGTCACACTACACCACGTCCAGCAGGTTTATTTGGAAGTGCTAGTTTTCGGAGAGTTTCTTCTCCATCGGTGGTTGTGGAGCACAGTCATAAGGCACTGAATATATAGCAACAGGATTGCAGTGTCATGGAATGTAATATCAAACACATTTAGATTAAGTCTTTCATCTTTTGGAATGATCAATAGCGCTTCCAAATCTAGTTAGACAATAAACAGGTGTTGTGTGATTTTTAGTTTGACCCAATCGACCTCTGCTAGATCCTGCCTAATGGCCTCAAAACTGGCCTTGCTCCAGTTTAGCATCTTAAACTGTGGACCTGTTCAATGTTTTTCCAGAACTATGTGAATTCTCAGACAGTTGTGGTCATTGGATGCAAATTACTCTCTGACTGAGATTCAGTCACTTGCCAGGCCTTGGTTTCTTGGGCATATTTGGCAAATTTCACTCCGTACGGGCCTTTTACTTTCTGGGTGGCCCAGTCAATCCAGGGGAAATTAAAATCTCCATACAATACCTATTGTCTACATTGTTTGGACGTAACTCATTCCTACTATTATCGCCAATGTCTCAATACATCTGCTCCTCTAGTGTCCGCTGGCTTTTTGTGGGTCATAACACAGTCCCAACAGTTTGACCGTCCCCTTTTGGTTTATAAATTCTAAATATGCAGCCTCATTTGACGACTCATTAAGAGTATCCTCTCTAAACAGGGTTGTTATGTCCTCCCTTATCAAAAGGGCAGCTTCCCCTCTTCCTTTACTTGTCCTTCTGTCACATCTGTAGCTTCCCTACCCTGGAACACCGAACTGCCATTCCTGCCCTTCTCTCAGCCATGTTTCTGTTATGGCTATAATATCGCAGTCCCCAGAGCTAATCCATGCTCGGAGCTCGTCTGCCTTACCAGTCAGGTCTCGTGCGTTGAAATAAATGCTCGTTAAACCAGAAATCTTTTCCCTTCCTTTACTATACCCCTGGATATACCGAATAGGATACTTGGTCTTGGTGGCTGAAGTATCTTCCACTGAATGGTCAATGGTCCCTCTCCTATTCAGAGTCCCAAACTCCTCCCAAACTAGTTAAGACCCTTCCGGGGTAATACTAGCAAGTCTCCCTCCAGGGATATTGGTGCCCCTCTGCGTCAAGTCCAACCCATCTCTCTTTTACCGGTCACCTCTACCCCAGAAAAGATCCCAATGATCCAAGAACTGAAAATCCTGTCCCATCCATCTGCTCCTCAGCCACACATCCATCCGGCCTAACTTTCTATGTTTATCCTCATTTGCAACGGGCATTGGGATTAATCCAGAGATCAGTACGCTTGAGGTACTGCTTTTTAAATTCTTACTGAAATCCCTGGACTAATTTCACAGGACACCATCCCTTTGTCTATCTTGGTCAGTGGTACAAATGTGCACAATGGTCTCTGGCTGTTCACCCTTTCCGTTCCGAATGTTCTGCAACTGTTCAGAGACATCCTTGACCCTGGCACACAGGAGGCTACACACCATCTTGGGGTCTCTTCTTCAGCCACACAATCTCCTGTCTGTCCCCCTCACAACTGAGTCTTCTATCAGTATCAGGATCATTGGACAAGATTTGGCAAACATGAGCTGGGAAGAAACATTTGCGTTTGGGTCTATTTTTATAAAATGAAATCATTTTAAAGTGGTAGAGTGAAAAATCTGGGCCAGTGTGTTCATGCGGATGGAATGACAAAGGCAGCAAGACCGGCAAATACTGATCAAGCGATATCGTGAGTTTGATAAAGAAAATACAGTTCAATAAAACCAGGTGAAGCCCTTCACAAGTATGGAGAGTGCAAGGGGGTCCTTAAAATGAGGTTCAAACAATGGTCCCGAAATATCCTTGCGAGATAGTGTTAAGGAAAAGCCACAAGGTATTTTACCAGTACAATTAGAATAAGAGGATTCCTGGGGAAATGGTGGGGCCTGTTAGAAACCAAAGGGACAACCTATGCATGGAGCCAGAGGAAGCAGGTGAGGTCTTCACTGAATACTTCCCACCTGTATTCACACAGGAGAAAGGCATTGTAGCTGGGGATTTCAGTCAGGACGGTGAGGTTCGAGAACACGTTAAGATCAATAAAAGGGCGTTATTAAATGTTTTCACAGGCATAAAGGTGGGGAAATCCCAGTGTCCAATGAAATGTATCCCAGGCTGCTAAAGGAGGTAAGGGAGGAGATTGCTGGGGCCCTGGTGGATATACTTAACACTTTGCTGGCCACAGGTGAAGTGCCGAATGACTGGAGGATCGTTAATGTGGTTCATTTGTTCAAGAAGGGCAGCAGGGCTAGGTCAGGAAATTACAGAGCAGATAGTCTGACAGCAGGGGGAGGGAAATTATTGGGAACAATCCTGAGGGACAAGATGAAACAACATTCGGAAAGGCAGGAATCGATTAGGGAAAGTCATCACGAATTTGGTAAAGGAAGATACTGTCTGAGGAATTCAGTTTCGCTTTTTGAAATGGTGTCTAAAATATTGATAAGGCCGTGCAGATGATGTGGGTTCCGTGGAGTTCATTAAGGCGTTTGACAAGGTCCAACATGTCAGGCTGGTCCAAGAGGGAAGAGCCCATGGGATACAAGGCAAGTTGGAAAATTGGATCCAAAATTGGAGGGTTGTTTTTGCGATCAGAAGCCTTTCACCAGTGGGTGTACCACAGGGATCTGTGCAGGAACCATCGTTGTTTATTTTTTACATTAATGCGTTGGATGTGAAAGCAGAAGGTATCATTATAATGTTTACAGATGACCTGGAAGGTGAGGATGTTTTCCACAGTGAGGGGGATGGTCTCAGGCTACAGTCTGAAGATTGAGGCTGGGACAGAATTTCAATACAGTAATTTCAATCGACAAGGCAGGCAAGACCACAGCAGGCAATGAGGGAAAACTGATGAACTAAGCCATTTATTTTGATGGAAAAGGCCTGATAATATAAGCACATGAACCCAACGCACGCATGGGAAAATGGGACTGGGATACCATAGGTATTGTAGAAACACAGCTGAAAGAGGGACAGGACTGCCAGCTCAGTGTTCCCGGGTACAGATGCTACAGGAAGGAGAAAAGTGGAGGCAAGTGAGGAGGGGGAGTGAAGGTTTAGATTTGTGAAAACATTACTGCAGCACTTAGAGAAGATATTCCTGGGGATCGCCCAGTGAAGATATACGAGTGGAAATGAGAAATAAAAATGGGTTATCAGTTTGATATGACTGTACTACAGGCCCCCAATAGTCAGCGGAAAATTGAGCAGCATTTTTTTCCAGACATCTCAGATATTTGTAAGAAGAATAGGGCTGTAACGGTCAGTGATTTTAACTTTCTAAACTGATACTGAGACTGACAAAATGTTCTGAGCTTGGATGGGAGGGATTTGTTCAGTATGTTCAAGAAAACTGGCTCAGTCAGTACGTAACTGACCCAAATGGAGAAAGAGGTGAAACCTGACCTCCCTTCAGGAAGCAAGGTAGGGAAAAGCGCTTGAGGTGTTAGTGGGGGAGCATTTTGGAAAAGTGACCACAATTATATTAGTTCGAAATTAGCTATGGATACTTAGTAGGAGAAAGTGAGGACTGCAGATGCTGGAGATCAGAGCTGAAAATGTGTTGCTGGAAAAGCGCAGCAGGTCAGGCAGCATCCAAGGAACAGGAGAATCGACGTTTCGGGCATCAGCCCTTCTCCGAAACGTCGATTCTCCTGTTCATTGGATGCTGCCTGACCTGCTGCGCTTTTCCAGCAACATATTTTCAGCATGGATAATTAGTAGTCCTGGTCCACAAGTTAAAGATCAAAATTGGACTTACCACAATCCGGAAGGTATTAGTCAAGAGATTTTAAAAGTTAATATTTAAAGGCTATGTAAAGGGACCTAAGACATGTGGGAAGCTTTCAAAATAGAGAAATATGAGAGTTCAGGCCAGCATATTCCTATTAGTGTGAAGGACAATGCTGATCACAAGTATGAAACACTGGATGACTGGGAATATTGAGGTTATGGTCAAGAAAACAGTGGGCACATCATTTCTAGCCATCTGGATTAAGTGAATCTCTTGAAGAACATTGTGGGTGTAGTAATAAACTTAAGAGGGAAATCAGGAAGGCCAAAAGGGGACCCAAGAAAGCTTTGGCAAACAAGGTTCAGGAAAATCCATAGATATTCTACAAGAATATTCATAAAAAAAGATGAATCTCGGGATAAAATGTGGCCCCTTAAAGATCAATGGCACCATCAATGTGTGGAATCACATGTGACATCTTAAACAAAAAAATCACATTACAACCTACTGTGGACAAAGGCGAGGGAAGTCAGGGAAATAAACAGTGATACCTTCAAAAGAGTCCACATTACAGAGCAGGAGGTGCTGGAGTGTTTAAAATCTACAAAAACAAGGCAATTTCTGGGAACTAATCAAGTTTGTCCCTGGATTTTGGAGGAAGTTAGGGACGAAATTAAAGGACTCCCTCACAGAGATATTTCTGTCACTCACAACCACAGTTGAAATGTTGGGCCACAGGGCGGTGTGGTTGATTGGTGCGGGTGTCCCAGAGATGTTCCCTAAAGCGCTCTGCCAAGAGATGTCCAGTCTCCCCAATGTAGAGGAGACCGCATCAGGAGCAACGGATCCACAACATGACATCCCAACTCCTCCTTTCAATGCTCTGCCCAATGAAGTTAACCATCCCAAACGCCTGATTCACCAGCCTGTCTACCTGTGACACCACTTTCAAAAAACTGTCGACCTGCGTCCCTGGCCACTGATTGACCACACGACCCAGGGCTCGAACATTAACTGTGCAAGTCCTACCTTGGTTTGTTGTACCGAAATGGAATACTTCACATTTATCTAATTAAGCTCCATCTGCTATTCTTCAGCCCACTATCCCAGCAGTACTGTTCATCCTGTTGTATCATAGATAACCTTCTTCACTGCCCATTTTACCACCAATTTCAGTGTCACCCAAAAATACTTACTTACCAGGAAATCAATAATCCCATCTAAACCATTTATCCAAATGACAAACAACAGTGGACCGACTACACCGCGGGTCACATGCCTCCAGTCAGAAAAACAACATGTCTGCCATCACCCTCTGTCTCCTACCATCAAGTCCAATTTTGTATCCAGTTGACTAGCTCCTCCTGAATGCCTTATCCTTTTGCATTGATCTGAGCTTATTACTCAGTTTACCACATGGAATGTAGAACACAGAACAGTACAGCACAAGACCCTTCGGTCATGATGCCATGCCAATCATTTATCCGACCATAAGATCAAACTAACTACGTACCCTTCATTTTACGATCATCCATGTGCCTATCCAAAAGTCTACTGAATGTACCTAATGTATCTAATTTTACTACCACTGCTGGCAGTGCATTCCACCCACCCGCCACTCTCTGTGTAAAAAACCCACCTCTGACATTTCCACCCACCAGACACTGTGTGAAAAACCTACCTCTGACATCTCCCGTTTACCATCCTCCAATCACTTAAAATCATTCTCCCTCATAATAGCCATTTATGCCATGCAAAATGAAGTCTCGCATTATTCACTGACTACGCCTTACACCATCTTGTTCACCTGCACCATGTTACAATTCTCCCTTTCTTCACACCAATGAGAAAAGCGTTGGATGCCTCAACCTTTCTTCATAAGAGATGCTCTCCAGTCCAGGCAGCATCCTGGTAAATCTCCTCTTTACCATCTCTCAAGGTTTCACATCCTTTCTGTAATGAGGGAACCTGAACTGAACACAATATTCCAAGTGGGGTCTAACCAGGGCTCAAAAGAGCTGCAGCATAACCTCACAGCTTTAAAACTCAATCCCTCAGCTAATAAAAGTCAACACAACATATTCCTTCTTAACAACCCTATCAGCTTGGGTGGCAACTTTGAGGGATCTATGGGCATGGAACCCAAGATTATTCTGTTCATCCACATTGCCAAGGTTCCCACCTTTACCTCTGTAATCTAAAATCAAGTTCGGCCTTCCAAAATGAATCACTTCACGTTTTTTCCAGACTGAACTCCATCTGCCACTTCTCAGCCCAGCTCTGCATCCTGTCAATGTCCCGTTGCAACCGACAACAGCCCTCCACATTATCCACCACTCCACCAACCTTTGTGACAATGGCAAACTTACTAACCCACCCTTCCACACCTACATCCAAGTCATTTATAAAAATCACAAACAGCAGGGTTGCCGGAACAAATCCCTGCAGAACACCACTGGTCACCAAGCTCCAGGATGAATGGTTTCCATCTTTCATCACCCTCTGTCTTCTATGAGCCAGGAATTCTCTATCCAGACAGACAGGTTTCCCTGTATCCCATGCCTCTGTAATTTCTGAATTAACCATAAAAGTGTTCTGTCACATTCTCGAAGGATTCGATAAGGTTTGATGGGCCTGACTTGCCCCTTACAAAGCCATGCTGACTATCTCTAATGAATCATAAATCATGTCTCTCAGAGTCGTCCTCAATAATCTGCACCACAGACATAAGAATGACTGGTCTGTAATTCCAAAGATTAACCCTATTACCTTTCCTGAACAAGGGAATAAAATTTGCCACCCTCCAATCATTTGGTATGACTTCAGTGGACAGTGAGGGTGCAAAGGTCATCGCCAAAGACGTAACAATCTCTTCCCTCGCTTCCTGTCATAACTTTGGACATATCCCTTCGGGTGCGGTAGATTTATCTATTCTTATGTTTTACAACATTCTCAAAACATCCTCCTTCTTAACATCAACCTGTAAACATGTATCAGTCCTTTTCATGCTGTCCTCACAAATGACAAGGTCCATCTCAGTTTTAAATACTGAGGCATAGTATTTATTAAGGACCTCCCCTACCTCCACCAACTCCAAACACAAATTCCTTCCACTATCCCTAATCAGCCCTAACCTCACTCTGGCCATGCTCGTGTTCCACATGTAAGTGGAGAATGCCTTTCAGTTTTCCTTCATCCTTCCCAACAAAGCTTTTTCATGCCCCCTTCAAGCTGTCCTATTTCCATTCTTCAGTTCCATCCTGGTACCTTCAGGAGAATCCCTTCAGTGTGGGAACAGGCAATTTGGCCCAACAACTCCATACCAGCCCTCCAAAAAATATCCCACCCAGACCCATTCCCCCAACATATTACTCTACATTTTCCCTGACTAAAATGCCGAAACCTACACATCCTTGAACACTCTGGGTAATTTAGCATGGCTGAGTCACCTAACCTGCACATGTTAGGGATGTCAGTGGATTCCGGACCACCGGGAGAAAACAAACGCAGACGATGGGAGAACATGCAAACTCCATATACAGTCGCCGGGGGCTGGAATTAAAATCAGGTCCCTGGTGTTATGAGGAAGCAGTGTTAACTACGGAGACACTGTGCTGACCCATGTAACCCTCTAGAGGTCTACTCGATTCTTGCTTCCTCAACCGTAAGTCAGCTTCCTTCTTCCTCTTGACTCGACGTTCTACATCCCTTGGAACCTTGTCAAATTATTTGCTAAGTCCGTGTGGACAACATTTACTGCTCTACATTCATCTATCTCTTGGCAACCTCCTCATTCCTGATGAAGGGCCCCAGTCTGAAATGTTTATTTACCTGCTCTTCAGATGCTGCCTGACCTGCTGTGCTTTTCCAGCAAAACCATCTCACGTCTGATCTCCAGCATCTGCAGACCTCAATGTCTCCACCTCCTTGAAGAGTCAATCCGGTTTGTGAAACACAGTTATCCACTCTGACTATCTCTAATTAGCCATGCTGACTATCTCTAATTAGCCGTTACCCTTCCGAATATACGTAGCTCCTTTTTCTCAGAAGCTCCTCCAACAACTTACCCATCAACGATCTGTAATTTCCTGGCTTTTCCCTTCAGCTTGAAGTGATGGAACAGCATTATCCGCCCTCCAGTCTTCCAGAACCTCACTGTGTCTGTTGAAAATGTAAATATCTCTGTTAGGGACACTGCTATCTCTTCACTACCTCCCCACAATGTTGTAGGATCGACCTAATGAGCTACTGACGTTTTATCGACCTTTATTTGTTTTAAGACTCCAGCACTTTCTCTTCTCTGTTGAGGATTCTTTCCAAGTCATCACTATTTATTTCCCCAAGTTCCCGAGTTTCCATGTCTTTCTCCACAGTAAATTCTGACAAGATTTTCTTTTGCTAAGATCTCACCATCTCCCCTGGTTCCACACTGCCTTGATCTTTAACAGGCCCTTTTCCATACCAGGTTACTCTTTAGCCCTTCTTGAAACTTGTGCAAAGGCTTCTGAACATTCAAATCATCCATAACCTCCGTACCACCACATCTCCGACACCCTCATCTACTCTACCATTTATATTCACACCAACAAATAAAATCCAAAAGGCTCAATAACAAAGTCTCTTGTATAAAATGTGTTTTAAAGGTCCACATATCCTTTCTAACACATTTCAGCATGCTCCTGACTTGCTGTCAGGCTAACAGTAATTGGTTTCAGACTGACAACGGAAAGCGTTGTGGAAGTTCTTGTTTATTAATCTGAAAAAGGTAGCGTACAGGATCAGCAGGTAATAGAGAAGGCAAATCAAATGCTGGTATTTATTACAAAGGGAATGGCATCTAAAAAGAGGGAGATCTAGGGTAAGGTACAAGTCAGACTACACCTAGAATATTATGAGCAGTCTGAGTGCCCTAAGGAACGACATTGACACATTGGATGCAGGCCAGAGAAGGGTCACTCAGCTGATCCTGAGAATGGAGGGATTTTGAAATGAGGTGGAGTAGATTGAGGTTGAACCCATTGACATTCAGAAAACATGAGAGAGAAATTGAATGAAACATTCAAGATTCTGGGGGGATCTGACAGGTTAGATGCTGGGAAGTTCGAAAACATAACAGTACAGCACAGTAATAGGCCCTTCGGCCACCATGGCTGTGCTGACCATGATGTTATTCTAAACTAGTCCCATCTACCTGCACATAACCCATATCACTCTATTCTCTGCCTGTTCATGTTTCTGTCCAAATGCCACTTCAATGCTTTGCTCATATTTCTGCTTCTCCGACCTCCCTCAGTAACTTTCATTGTCTACGTTAAAAACGTGCCTCACACATCTCGTTTAAACTTCCTCTTTCTCTCCTTAAATCTATGTGCTCTACTATTTGAAACTTACACATTGGAAAAGAGATTCTGACTATCCACATGACCTGTCCCTGCCATAATTTTATTTTCCTGTACCTGGTCGCCTGTCAGCTTCTGATACTCTCACAAAACAATCCAACTTTGTGTAATTTACTCTTATACCTAACACTCCCTTCAAAAACCTAGCACAGGCAACGTGCTGACAAACCCCTTTTGCACTCCCTCCAAAGCCTCCACATCCTCCTTATTGTGTGGCGATGAGAACTGCACACAGTACTCCAAATGTGGCCAAACAGAAGTTTTATACAATTACAGCATCGGATGCAACCCACTATACCCAACGTTGTGAACTCAGAAGGCCAGTGTTCCCTTTGCTTTCTTTCCCATCTGAAACACTTCTGTTGCCATTTTCTGGGAGTGACTGACTTGCACCAAGATCCTTCTGTATATCAATGTCCCTCAGGATGCTAACATTCTTCCTGAATTTGACATGGCCCCAGACTTGTCCAGATTAAACTCTATTTGTCATGTCTCTCCACTTCTTTCCTGCAGATTTGTAACCTCCTGCAACCTTGGATCACCTTGCTCATTAACTCCAACTCCACCAATTTTCATGTCATCTGCAATAATTATCTCTGTCACTTCCTTTCGTTTCAATGGCGTGAGAATCTGTAACCAGGGGGCAGAAAATCCCAGCAAGGGCTCACCCATTTAAGATGGAGATGAGGAGGAATGTCTTCACTCAGAGGGTAGAGATTCTGTGGGAATTCCTGACTGCAGGGGGCTGTCGAGGCTGGGTCATTAAGAATATTCACAACAGACTTGGTCAGATTTTAATGAATCGGGCAAACAAGTGTTTTGGGAAAAGGCAGGAAAGTAGAGTTGAAGGTCATCAAATCAGCCATGATCTGATTGTAGGGCAGAGCATCCTCAATGGGACAAATGACCTAACTTCGCTCCTACATCTCATGGTCTGAGCTCAAACTCAATATGTACTGCATAACATTATGGGTCTCTGTTCACAACACTCCTTTATCGTGGCATTATTAGATATTTATTATTACACAACATTTGATCTACAATAGACAATTTTGTTGGTGGCTCCTTGATATAATGTTTTAGAAAACCATCTCGTATACAATCCAGGATTCCATCCATTACAGCCCTGATACTCATTCGTTGTCCAGTCGGGATGGGGACCACTGTCACACACAGTTCCTGTACTGCCTTGCTACAACTATATTCGGTGTCCTGACCTAACCATATTTACATTACCATTGCTGGTTGGTCCCTATAAAAGAATTCTGGCCAATGATTGCTGCTGTTTTTTTCATTCCCAGCTCCACCCAAATAGCCTCCAAATTTTGGACATGAGTTCCACGTGGCTATCTCATTGATGCATTAACCTCACCCTTTCTTCACAACTTGTTGGCTTTTTGCCTAGCCTGCCTAGATCCCAACAACCCTTCAATATTCAGTTCCCTGCGATGGTCATTCTGCATCTACATCTCCAGAATGACAGTTCAATCATATCTGTTCACTATCATTCCATCTGCCTTAAGGCGAATGGAGGGAGTCATTCCTCAGTAGTTGTGGTTTTAACAGATGGGTAGAGGTTAAAGAGATAGGGAGTCTTACAGGATCTCAAGGATGTTAGAGTTACATGGAGTTACATCTGGTCAAGAGTGTCAGTGGGACAAAGGGGCTTGGGTAATTGGAGGAATTTACAGAGTTAGAGGGAGCTGGGTTATATTCTAGAGATAGGAATGGATGTAGGGAGAGGCAGGCAGAGTGAGAGGCACAGACAGTGGGTGTTTCACGGAGAAGAGTATTGTGTATACTAACAGAGATATGGAAGGTTGTAGTGACTGAACATGTTCACAGATATAAAAAGACTTCTTGGTTCTAGAAAATGCAGGTTGCTGGGTTGGAGACGGTTCCACAGATGGGGAGCGTTGCACAAACTGTAAGACGTTCCTATGGTCAGGCGGGTTGGTGGGGTGTGGGTGAAGTTTAAATAGATTAAGATGGAAGAATTGGAGAACGATAACGAGGTTACAATTCTTTCACAGATAAGGAAGGTTGTAGGAGCTGGAGACATTTATCCAGATTAGGATGGATGGAGAGGTTAGAGACAAAACACATTGACATGGAGAGTGGCATTGGTAGGAGGAGCTTATAGGGATAGACAGGACTCAGCATTTACAGGGATGAAGGAATTTAGTATCTACTGGAGAAGTTTAAGTATTAGGGTATTAGGGATTGGAGAACCTGACAGAGATAGAGAGCATTGTGTGGACTAGAGAAGATTCCAAACAGAGGAAGGATTATTGGGACTGGAGGATATCACAGAGGTCACTAATACAGCATGGGCCAGGACTGTTGCCTGGGACCTCCTGTACTGTCTCAGGGAGGACCAGTACAGCAGAGGGGAAAGCAGGACCCTCACAAGATGGTGGGAATGAAGCCTAGAATGTAGCCCAGCAGTGTATCTTTGTGCTGTCTTCCGGGTCTGAATATAGAAATCTACTACCTCCATCCTGTGCTGTTTACTGTGATTGATTTTACCGGCTTCAGGAATTATTGAAGGCTCCAGATCTCCCTCTCCATCTCCATCTCCATCTCTCCCTGGCTGGCCAAGCATTTTCAATGAGGTGATGGATGAAACAGGAGTTAGAAACATCCTGATTACTAGCATGAGTCAGAAAAAGACAGAATGGGAAATTAGACTGTTGCAGTGAAGATTACTCATGTAGAGTAGCACTGAGTAGGTCTGTGCTGTTGCGGATCGGTGAATTCTTTTGGCTCAGGATCTCAGCTCAGCTGAAAGAGCGAGAGGCGCTGACATAGGCAGCAATTAGATCCACATCGTGAGGGATACCACATGAAGAGACACTGAGTGATATCACCAGAGTGCAGGAAGTTTTCAGGATGAAACCATGGTGGCAAAAGAAGTGATTTTGATGCAGTAAGCACTGCTACCAGTACTCAGGGATGAGTCAGCTATTGTAATAGGATGGTACAGTCCTGGGAACAGTCCCCTGGTCAATCATATGACCAGGATTATGTAGAGTGTTTTAAACTGACACAGACGAGGAGGGACTTGGCGCAGCTGAAAGGAAATTTCCAATTCCATAGAGAAAGATTGAAATATTGAAACATGGGGCTGTGGCTGAGGAGAAAGAAACTGGAAGAGGCCTAGTTTAACGAAAATTGTACATCAGCAGATAAGTTTGTGACATGAAATTGTGATTTAAAGAGTAAATTACTATTTATTACTTTGAATGCACAAAACATTTGCAATAAGGGATATGCACATGTGACTGTGATATCTATCTAATCACCATCAGGGAGACATGGTCACAGGGTGAACAAAAGGTGGGGCATTAATATTCAAGGCTACACAATATTGTGGAAAGTCAGGCAGAATGGGAAGGAGGATGGGGAACTCTCATCGTTAGGGATAACAATGGGATGATCAAGAAAATTTGTGACCTCAGATTATCAATCATTAGGAGACAAAATTCTGGGTAATAAAAGTCAGAACACAGAATTGGAAGGACAATGTTTAAGACCCTTTACAGCATTACATTGTAAGGCATGGCATTGGATGGGGAATTATTGGAATTTGTAACAAAGGCTGTAGGACAATTGAAAGGGAATTCAACTTTCCTATCTCACCATCTTATTGGTGATGGGTCACAGTCGAGGCTGACTCTCTCCCACTCTCAGGCGGAGTCTGCAGGTGGCTGTCCAGACCAATGTGGCCTTCCACAGACTCTGTTACACTTGGGGCAGAAGGTGGCCGTGGGAAGGGGGTGGGTGAGATGTTGGTGTGACAGCGCACTCCTTGTGTTGTTTTCTCCTGGTTTCCCCTTTCTCCCCACAGCAAGTCTCGAGGTGCTCGACACCTTGCCAATGATCCTCCCCCACTTCGGACAGTCTTGGCCCAGTAATTCCCAGGAGTTGATTAAGAACTGCTTAGAATACAAAAATAACCGAACATTTCTGATGAAGTCAATGTTTTAGAAATATGGAATTTTTTAAAGGCATCACTAGGGGTTGACTAGCAGGAGGTGTGCAGTAGGAAGAGAAAACATTGTCAGGGTTTAATCAGATGATCGGAACAGGGAGAGGTGAAGGTGCTGGAGGTGGTAACAGTGTTACAGAGAGAGGCAAAGGCCTGAACAATGTTACAAAGCCAGTATGAATTGTTGCAGCTGGAGTGGTTTGCAGAGGAAGAGATGGACATGTAATTTCATTGATTCTTTCATGGGCTGAGGATGTCACCGGTTGGTCCAGTGTAAATTATCCCACTGCTAATTGCTCAGAGGTATCTCAGAGTCAGCCATATTACTGTGGGTCTGGAGTCACAATGGACCACACCAGGTTAGAATGTCAGATGTCCTTCTCTCAAGGACATAAGTGAACCAGTTGTGCTTTTCCACATAATCAATAATGCTTTATGGTGGCTTCACTAATGTTCTGTACAGCCACACCATGACATCAGAACTCCTACTCTCAATGATTTGACCAATGAAGATAACCATCCCAAATGCCTGCTTCACCAGCCTGTCTACCTGTGACACCACTTTCAAAAGAAAACTGTGCATCTGCATCCCTGGGATTCTGATTGATAACACTACCCAGGGGCTGAACATTAACTGTACTAGTCCAGCCTGGTTTGCCTTAGCAATACGCAACATCTTGCATTTGGCCACATGTTATTCCTAAACTCACTGGTCTAGCAGTACTGTTGACCCCATTGGATAACCCTCTTCGCTGCCCACTTTACCACCAATTTCAGTCTCACACACAAACTTGCTAACCATGACTCCTGTATTATCATCCAAACCGTTTATATAAATGATACACAACAGTGACCCAGCACCTAACCCCATGGCACACCGTTGGTCACAGGCCTGCAGTTTGTGTAGATTAGATTACTTACAGTGTGGAAACAAGCCCTTCGGCCCAACAAGTCCACACCGACCCGCCGAAGCGCAACCCACCCATACCCCTACATCTACCCCTTAACTAACACTACGGGCAATTTACCATGGCCAATTCACCTGACCGGCACATCTTTGGCATGTGGGAGGAAACCGGAGCAACCGGAGAAAACCCACGCAGACACGGGGAGAATGTGCAAACTCCACACAGAAAGTCGCCTGAGGCAGGAATTGAACCCGGGTCTCTGGCGCTGTGAGGCAGCAGTGCTAACCACGGCGCCACCGCGCCGCCCACTCTTTGAACCCTCTCTGAACATGCTCTGTCTCCTACCATAAATCCTGTTTTTTATCCACTTGGTGAGCGCTCCCTAGTTATGAGTCATCTAAACATAATAACAAGTCAGCAATGCAGACCCTGTCAAAGGCCTTGCTAAAGTCTATGGAAACATCATCCATTGCTCTGCCTTGATCTGTTATTTGTCTACCTCCACAAGTACTCAGTCATCCGTTTTCACACACAAAGCAATGTTGATTATCGCGAATGAGTTCTTGCCTTTCCAAATGCATGATGATCCTTTCTCTCAGAATCTAGTCCAACTAATTACCCTCCCATCAGTCTCACTGGCCTGTAGTGGCTGTCAATGATACAAATATCTCTGCGAAGGGCTCTGTAATGTAGGCACTAGGCACTGGGGTACATCTGATCATGTCCCAAGATTTTATCTAACTTTTTGCATGTTAAGACATCCATCACCTCCTGTTCTCAAATGTAAACTCTCTTCAAGACATCACTATGTATTTTCCCAAGTTTCCAAGCTTCCATATCTTTCTCCACAGTAAATCCTAAGGCAAAATAATTGATTCGGATATTCCACATCAACAGTGATTCCTCATAGACAGCCCCATTGACCTTTCAGGGGCCCTATTTTCTCTCTCACTACTCTTCAGCCCTGGTTAAAACTTGTCAAAATGCTTCTGAAATTTCAAATATCCCCCTACTGCCACTAGCCTCCCCCACCCTGATCTATTCTGCCATTTATGGTGACACCAAAATATAGAATCCAACACATTTAAAAAGATTCTCCTTTTAAAATATCATGCATCTCCAATTCTTTCTAAATGTCCAGTTATCTTTTATTGCCATATCCTTTATAATACACTCTAGCACATTCCTGACTTACTGTCAGGCTAACACTGTTTGGTTTCAGACTGACTGCACAAAGGGTTTTGGGAATCATTGTGTATCAATCTGAAAAGGTAGCTTACAGGGTCAGCAGGTAATTGAGAAGGTAAAGCAAATGCTGCCATTTATTACAAATGGAATGGAGTCAAAATATATAGATTTCTTTCTAAAACTATACAAGGTACCAGTCAGCCCACCCCGAGAATAGTATGAACAGTGTGAGTTCCCGAAGGGAAGCTATTAATGTATTGGAGACAGGTCAGAGAAGGGTCATTCAGCTGATCCTGGAGATGGTGGGATTTTCGCATAGAAAGAGGTGGAGTAGACTGAAGTTGAACCATTGACATTTCAAAAAATCGCAACGAAATTGAACAGAACATCTAGGATTCGGAGAGGCTCTGCCAGGTAGATGCCAGGAAATTAGAAAATCCAACAGTACAGCACAGCAATAGGCCCTTTGGCCCGCAATTTGTGGAGGTTGTGAATGGAGTGATTTGGTGAGCTTACGGAGATGGGAGAGAAGCAGTGACTGGGAAAGGTGAAAGAAATAGGGACGGGAGGAATGGCTGGAGGAGTTGACAGAGATAGGGAGGCAGGGAGTGAATGGAGGCGGTTACAGAGATAGAAAGGGATGGATTAACTATGGGAGCTTCCAGAGGTTGTGGGGCTTTTGGAGTCTGACCGAGATTAAATGAGATAGAGACGGCCAATCATCCTGTGGAGGCTGGGGGAGGTGACTGAAAAGGGATGTGTGAATGGATTGGAGAAAGTTACTGTGACAGGGAGGATTATAGGATGTAGAGTTCATTGGAGAAACATATATTGTCGTCTCTTCCAGAAGTGGTAACAGGCAAATGTTCCTAAAGATTCAATGAGATTACATGCACAGGGAGGGGAGTAGGAAGAGAAGAGTTTACTGAGATTTGGACGATTTTGTAGAGATAGAAGAGATTTATTATGACCGTGAGGTTTGCAGAGATGAAATGACGTGATAAGGAGGTGAGTAGGGATAGGATGGTCGACACTGATAGCGAGGAACTGGAAGAGGTTGGATGAAGTTAGTAATACAGAGGGGTGTTGACACTGGATGGTTCTTCAGACAGAAGGAGGTTACAGAAAGAGGGAGCTGTACAGAGTGGGCTTGGATACAGCCACAAAGAGGATGTTTCAGTTACATGGATGGTATTAGTGCCTTTACGAGGTTACAGAGTCAGGAAGGGTAGTACTGATGGCAGGATGTAGAGTAAGGAAACATTGTCGTGATGGGAGAAGTTCATAGCGACAGAGGATATCACAGAGGATGGATGCGGTTGCGGACATGGGGAAGGTTAAATTGGCTTCAGAACACTGTACACAGGGAGGGTTGCAGGGATTGGAGCAGATTACACTGGCAGGAAAGGCTGAAGGGACGGGAGGGGTTTACTCAGATAGGGAGGTCTGTTCGGATAGTATGATTTCAGAGGTCATTGGTGAGGTAGGACGGGAGGCAGGAATGTTATAGGGATTGAAGGTGATAGTGATATCATGTGCTGTAGGGGCTGGAAGAAGGTACACAGATGGGGTGGTTGGTAAAGGCTGGAGGATGTTACAGAGACAGGGTGGGCTATGGGTATTGTGCAAGTTGACAGTAATAGGGATAATTGTAATGACTAAAGGAGGAGATTGCTGGGATTGGAAACATTATTCCGATTGGAGCAGTTTACAGAGAAGGGTGAATATTAAGCATTGGAGTATGTTTTAAATATACAGTGGGATTGGAGACAAGGGAGGAGGTTACAGCGATAGGAACTGTTCTCATTGGAAGAAGCATTCAGGGCACTGGCTCAGATAAGGATGGACCGACAGGTGAGTTTCCGTGCTGCATGACTCGATGACAGGACAACAGAGTATGTATGAGAGGGACCAGGGAACAGAAAGATCTTAGGCTTCAATACTACTTTCATAAGGGAGGCCTGTTTTCCCCTCTGTTGTACTGATGCTCACTGAGACAGCACAGGCCTGGATTGATAACTGTGAACTCGCTATACTGTCTCAGGAAGGCTCAGGACAGCAGAGCTGGAAAATAATCCTCTTACAAGAGGGTGGAGATTGAGACTGGGAGCTTTATGACCTGTGTTTGCCCTTCAGCACTGTATCTATGACATGTCCTGTGAGCTGAAGATTCTCACCCTTTAAATGTCCTCTGCTCTGGTCACTGTGAGTGGTATTACCTCGCTGCAGGATTTATTGAAGGCACCAGATCTCCCTGCCTTTAGGCTCACCAACTGCATGGACGACCCATCCAGCAGTTGGGAAGTCTATTGAGTCAGGACCTTCCTGATTACCTGCAGGAGGCAGAGAAATAGACAGAATGGGAAATTATACCGATGCAGTAAGAGTTACACATGGAGATTGGCACTGAGTCCCACAGAGATCTGGAAAATCCCAGTTTCCATCCCTGGCCTGTGCTGTTGAATCTTTCTGGAGTAGAGAATTCTGTTGGCTCAGGACCTGGAGTAGCTGCAAGAGGGCAGGTGCTGACAAAGGCAGCAATTAGACCCTCACAGTGAGGGATACCACAAGGAAAGATACCGAGTGATATCACCAGAGTGCAGGAAGGTGTCAGGATCAAACAGTTGTTTGGGGAGAAAGGTGTCTGTGCTCAGGGATGAGCAACGTGTGAACACCTGAGGTGATGTCCTAGTGATATTACTGTTAGGGCATGTATCCAAAACGTCAGCCAATGTTCAGGGGAGACAGGTTTGAATCCCACTATCAGAAAAGGTGGAATTTCAAATCAATAATTTAATAGTAATTAACAATCCATAAATATGAAACCATTGCTGATGTACAAAAACCCCAAACACCTGTCCTTTCGAGAAGGACATCTGCCCATCCTCACGTGGTCTGCACGACATACCCACAGCAAAGTGTTTTCCAAATCCAAATCCAAATAGAAAACGTGATGCATCGGAGCAGCATGGGGATGTTGCTGAAGACAAGCAGAAAGGAACAGGATGGGATAAGGTTTAACTAAAACTCTACATTAGCGAACTGTTTTGTGATAGGAAATTGTGGAAAAGAGTACCGAACGTTTATTTTCCCTATCGACAAAGTTTCTTCAAAAAGGTAGCCGAATTTGTGACACAGAGATGAAAGAGATTTAAACACCAGAGATGTGGTTACAGTGTGAACAAAAGGTGGAAGATTCAAAACCTTGTGGAAACTCAGGCAAACTGGACGACACTAACAATAATGGGTAACAAGGCCATTAGATAGAAAGCGCGGGGGGTGGGGGTGGGGGGCTCCTTAAAAATGAACGGGCAAACAATGGTCACAAAATATCCTGAGCAGATAATGTTAAGGAAAAGCCACAAGATATTTAATAAGTACAGTTAAAGTAAGAGGATTACTGGGGAAATGGTGGGGCCTGTTAGAAACTAAAGGGACAATCAGTGCATGGAGCCAGACGAAGTAGGTGAGGTCTTCAATTAATACTTTCCATCTGTATTCAAACAGGAGAAAGACATTGTAGCCGGGGATTTCAGCTGGGATGGTGAGGTTCTCAAACATGTTAAGATCAATGAGAAGGATGCGTTAAATGTATTCACAGGCAAAAAGGTAGATAAATTCCCATACAATAAAATGTATCCCAGGCTGCTATGGGAGGGAAGGGAGCAGATTGCTGGGGGCCTGGTGGATATATTTAACACCTTGCTGGCCACAGGTAAAGTGGCGAATGATTGGAGGATCACTAATATGGTTCCTTTGTTCAGGAAGGGCAGAAGGGAATGGCCAGGTAATTACAGAGCAGATAGTCTGACAGCAGAGGGAGGGAAATTATTGGAAACAATTCTGATGGACACGATGAACCAACATTCAAAAGTACAGGAATTCATTAGAGATTGTCTGTATGGATTTGGTAGAGGACTGTCCTCTGATATTGATGAGGCCAGCGCAGATGATATGGTTGACATTGAGTTCATTAAGGCCTTTGACAAGGTCCCACATGGAAGGTTGGTCCTAAAGGGAAGAGCCAATGGGATCCAAGGCATGTTGGCAAATTGGATCCACAATTGGTGGAGGGTGTTTTCACGATTGGAAACCTTTGCCCTGCGGGTGTACCACAGGGATCTGTGCAAGAACCATTGCTGGATATTATGTACATTAATATCTTGCATGTGAAAGCAGAAGGTATCATTAGTAGATTTGCAGATGACATGAAAGCTGAGGGTGTTGTCCACAGTGAGGGGGGTGGTCTCAGGCTGTAGTCTGATATCGATCAGATGATAAACTGAGCAGAGTAATGGCAGATGGAGTTTACTTCTGACCACTGTGAGGTAATGCACTGTGGGAAGTCACATAAGGGAATGATATCGATCATGAATGGTAGGTCCTCCTGGACTACTGAGGGACACATGGAGCTTGGTGGACCAGTCCCTGGATGTCTGAAAGGTGTCAGCACAAGTAGACAGGGGAGGGAAGACACCTGAACTGGGAGCAGGTGGGGGACCCATATCCTGATGGGGAGAGCTGCTGGAGCTCCTCGAGAGGATTTAAACCATCGAGCAGGAGTGTGGGACCCCAAACAGTTGTAAGGCCAAATGAAATTTGAGGCTGGTACAGTTGTTCAAGAGAGCAATATAAATAGACAAGGCAGGCAAGAACATAGCAGACAATGAGGGAAAACTGGTGGATTAAACTGCATTTATTTCAATGCAAAGGGCCGGACGGATAAGGCAGATGAACCCAGAGCATGGATGGGAACATGGGACTGGGATATCTGCTGTATTACAGAACCAAAGCTGAGGGAGGGACAGGACTGGCAGCACAATGTTCCAGGGGACAGATGATTCAGGAAGGACAGAACAGGAGGCAAAACAGGATGAGAGCTGGTGGTTTTGATTGGGTGAAACATCCCAGCAGTACCTAGAGAGAGTATGCATGCAGGATCGCCCAGTTAAGCGATATTGGTGGAACTGAGAAATAAAAATTGGTCATTAGTTTGTTATGGTCGTATTATAGCAATAGGCAATGGGAGATGAAGGAGCAAATATGTCAGGAGACCTCAGATATCTCTTAGAATAATATGGTTGTAATGCTAGGGGATTTTAACCTTTCCAAACCTGGACTGGGATTGTTACTGTGTTAAGCATTTCTATAGGGAACGGGACTGAGGTGTTAGTGGGGGAGCGCTTTGGAAAGTCACGACATTTGTATTAGTTTGAAAGTAGCGATGGAAAAGGACAGGCCTCGTCCACAAGCTCAAGTTATACAATGGAGCAAGATAGTATTACTCATGAATGTTTAAATGCTATTTGCAGGTAAAGGGAAGTCTGGCAAGTAGGAATATTTTAAATCCGAGATAAAATGAACATTCAGCACTAGCACATTCCTGTTAGTGTGCAGCTCAATGCTGACAGAATTAGGAAACATTGGCTGAGTTTCGAGGCTCTGGTCAAGAAATAAGTGGGCACATGTCAGATATAACTGGCTGACTCAAGGGAATCCCTTCAGGAGCATCGGGGCTGTAGGAATACACTTAGGATGGAAATCAGGAATGTAAAAAGGGGACACGAGATCGCTTTGGCAGAGAAAGCTAAGGAGAATCCAAAGAGACTCTACAAGTGTATTAAGGGCAAAAGAGCTCGGGACAAACCCGGTCTCCTTAATGATCAATGAAGGCAACGATGTGTGAAACTACAAGATCTGAGACAAATATTTCACTTTGGAACTTACTGTGGATAAGGACTCGGGCGCTCAGGGAACTAAACAGTGTTTGGCCTGACAACTATTCGAATACTGTGTGCAATTCTGGTCTCAATGCCATCGGAAGGATGTCGTGGAACATGAAAGGGTTCAGAAGAAATGAACAAGGATGTTGCCAGGGTTGGAGGGTTTGTGCTTCAGGGAAAAGCCTGAATAGGCTGGGGCTGTTTTCATTTGAACATGGGAAGCTGAGGAGTTACCTGATAAAGGTGTTTAAAATCATGATGGTCATCGATAGGGTCAATAGACAAGGTCTTTTCTACAGGGCTGGGGGATTCCAAACTGACAGGGCATAGCTTTAAAGTGCGAGGGCGACTTTTCAAAGTGACCTAAATGACAACTGGTTCCTGCAGAGTGTGTGGAATAAGAGGAAATAGTGAAGGCTGATAGAAATACATTTAAAAGGCATGTGGATGGGAATATGAACAGGAAGGGTTTAGAGGGATACTGGCAAAGTTCTGGCAAAAGTGACTAGACACGTCATGCAGGAGTTGTTCCAAAGCAGGAGTTGTTCCAAACTTAAGAGGAAAATCAGGAGGGCAAAAAGGGGACATGAGAAAGCTTTGGCAAATAGGGTTATGACTAATCCCAAGGGTGTTTAGAAATACATTAAGAACAAAAGGGTAACTCGAGAGAGAATAGGGCTCCTCAAAGATCAGCAAGGTAACCTAAACGTGGAGCTGCAGGAGATGGGAGAGATACTAATTGAATATTTTGCATCAGTGTTTACTGTGGAGAAGGACATGGGCAATATAGAATGTGGGGAAATAGATGTCGACATGTTGAATATGTCCAGCTTACAGAGGAGGACGTGCTGGGTGTCTTGTAACCCGTAAAGCTTGGTTAATCCCCAGCACCTGATCAGGTGTACCCTAGAACTCTGGGAAGCTGGGAATGTGATTGCTGGGCCTCTTGCTGAGACATTTGTATCATTGATTATCACAGGTGAGATGCCGAAAGACTCGAGGTTGGTTAGCGTGGTGCCGCTATTTAAGAAAAGTGGTAAGGAGAAGCCAGGGAACTATCGACCGGTGAGCCTGACATTGATGCTGGGCAAGTTGTTGGAGGGAATCCTGAGGAACAAGATGCGCGTGTATTCTGAAAAGCAAGGACTGATTAGTGATAGTCAGCATTACTATGTGCGTGGGAAATCATGTCACACAAACTTGATTGAGTTATTTGAAGATTGATGAAGGCAGAGAGGTGGACATGATCTATGGAATTCAGTAAGGCGCTCGACAAGGTTCTCCATGGAAGACTGGTTAGCAAGATTAAATCTCATGGAATACAGGGAGAAATAGCCGTTTGGATACAGAATGGCTCAAATGTAGAAGGCAGGGTGGTGGTGGAGGGTTGTTTCTCAGATTGGAGGTATGTGACCAGTGGAATGCCGCAAGGATCAGTGCTGTGTCCACTACTTTTCATCGTTTATATATATGATTTAGATATGAGCATCTGAGGTATAGTTAGTAAGTTTGCAGATGACACCAACATTTGAGGTACAATGGATAGCGAAGAGGGTTACCTCAGATTACAACAGGATGTTGTTCAGATGGGTGAGAAGTGGCAGATGGAGTGTAATTCAGATAAATGTGACGTGCTGCATTTGGGAAAAGCAAATCTTAACAGGACTGATACACTTAGTGGCAAATTCCTCGATAGTGTTGAGATATCTTGCAGTGCAGTTTCATATTTCCTTGAACGTAGAGTTGCAGGTAGATAGGATATTGAAGAAGGTTTTTGGAATAAATTCCTTTATTGATGAAAGCATTGACTATAGAAGATGCAAGGTCATGTACAGGACATTGGTTAGGCTTCTTTTGGAATAGTGTGTGCAGTTCTGTTCTCCGTCAATCGGAAGGATGTTGTGAAACTTGAAAGGGTTCAAAAATATTGACAAGGATATTGCCAGGTTTGGAGGGTTTGAGCTGCAGGAAGAGAGCAAAGAGGCTGGGGCTTTCTTTCCCTGGAGCATCAGAGGCTGAGGGGTGACCTCCATAGAGGTTTATAAAATCATTAGTAGCATGGATAGGGTAAACAGACAAGGGCTTTTCCCTGAGTAGGAGAGTCCAGAAATAGAGAGCATAGGTTGAGGGTGAGAGGGGAAAGATATAAAAGGGAACTAAGGAGCAACCTTTTCACGCAGCGAATGGTGCGTGTATGGAATAAGCTGCCAGAAGAAGTGGTGGAGGCTGACAATTATAGCATTTTAAAGGCATTTGGATACTTGACATGAATAGGAAAGATTAAGAGGGATATGGCCCAGGTGCTAGCAAGAGGGATAAGATTAGGTTCAGATATCTGGTCGGCATGGACAAATTTCACAGTTCAGTGGGTTTCGGTCTCTTCAAAGATAAATCTTAGTCTGTTTTATTTCAGTAAAGCTACAACATTCAGTGGGATGGCGGTTTATTTCTTTAAATACACATTTTATGATTCTTTGATTAAGTTTTTAAATATAAAATATTGGTACTAATATATTCTAGAGATGTGTTTTGTAAAGCTGTAAGACTGTGTGCCTTTTTCTGGGTCTATGGACAGTTACGGTGCAGAGATGGCCATTCGTACAGTGATGTGCTCTTCCTGTTGGATTTAGGAGATTAAGGAAAGTTTCAATGATCCTAATTGTCTGCAGGAAGTGAGGATGCAAATCCTGTAGGATTTCGTGGATCAGATGGAGCGACGGTTAAAGGTAATGAAGAATTTACAGGAGCCGGGGGGTTGTGATAGGTGGCAGTTTCAGAAAGGTAGGAAAACAGCCAATCCAGTCAGGTAGATGGGTTTCCTCTCAGAACGGGAGGAGTGGAGGGCAAGTAGTGCAGGAGTCTCCTGTGGTTATTTCCATCTCAAACAAGTATACTGTTTTGGAAAGCGTCACACTCTCAGGGGAATATCGCACTGACAGCCAAGTTACTAGTTTAATGTGAGATACATCCAGTTCCACGTGATCGACGGTGATAGGGGGCTCTCTGGTCTGCAGCACAGACTGCAGTTCCTGTAGCTAACAGTGAGACATCAGAATGGGGTGGTGCCTCCCGATTGCCTGGGTGAAGGATGGCTCTGAGGGTGCAGAATATTCTGAAAGGGGAGAATGATCAGTGGGAGGTCGCTGTACATTGGTACCAATGACATAAGAGAAACGGATGAAGTCCTGATGAGAGAATACAGCAAGTTAGCCTGGAGGATAATAAGCAGGTCCTTGTGAGTAGTAATATCTGGATTATCCCGGTGCCACATGCTAGAAAAAGTAGGAATAGCAGGGTAGAGCAGATGAATGTGTGGCTAAGGAGCTGATACAGGGGAGAAGGATTCATATTTTTGGATCATTGGAATCTATGCTGGGGTAGAATTGACGTGCATAAGAGGGATGGATTACACCTGAATTGAAAGGTGTCTAATATCAAAGCAGGGAGATTTGCTGGTGCTACTCGGGAGGCATTAAACCAGTGAGGTTGTGGGGGTAAACCTAAAGAGATAATGAGAAAGGAGGTAAGTCTGAGGGCTGGTACAGTTTAGAAGTGTGACAGGCAAAGCAGGCAAGGGCAAGACACAGAATGAGGTAGGACTGACAAGGTACAATAGACAATAGGTGCAGGAATAGGCCATTCTGCCCTTTGAGTCAACACCACCATTCATTGTGATCATGGCTGATCGTCCACAATCTGTATCCTGTTTCTGCCTTATCTCCGTAACACTTGATTCCATTATCTTTAACAGCTCTATCCATCTCTTTCTTGAAAATATCCAGAGACTTGGCCTCCACTGCTTTCTGGGGCAGTGCATTCCATATGTCCACTACTCTCTGGGTGAAGACGTTTCTCCTCAACTCTGTTCTAAATGGTCTCTCCCTTACTTTTAAACGGTGTCCTCTGGTTCTGGACTCACCCATCCGTGGAAACATGCTTCCTGCCTCCAGAGTGTCCACCCCTTTAATAATCTTGGAGGTCTCTATCAGATCATCTCTCATTCTTCTAAACTCAAGGGTATGCATGCTCAGTCGCTCCAATCTTTCAACATATGATAATTCCGCCATTCCAGGAATTGACCTCATGAACCTACCCAAAACTCCCTCAATAGCCCCATTGTTCTTCCTCAAATGTGGAGACCAAACCTGCACACAACACTCCAGGTGCGGTCTTACCAGGGCCCTGTACAACTGCAGAAGGACCTCTTTCCTTGTAAACAGCTGCGACCCCAGCACCGAACCTTGTGGTACCACACTGGTCACTGTCTGCCATTCCGAAAGGAAGCGTTTATCGCTACTCTTTGCTTCCTGTCAGCCAGCCAATTTTCAATCACAGTCAGTATATTCCCCTTTGTAAGTCCATGCTGACTCTGATGAATCCTATTACCGCTATCCAAATGAGCCATAATTTCATGTTTTATAATTGACTCCAGCATCTATCTCACCACTTACATCAGGCTAACCGGTCTATAATTCCTTGTTTTCTCTCTCCCACCTTTCTTGACAATTGGGACAACATTAGCCACCCTCCAATCTGACTCTAGATCTCCTGATTCTCTGTCTCCCCCTTCGCAAGGGACTGAACGTCATCCCTCACGAACAGGGCCATCCCACTCCCTCTGCCCATCAGTCTGTCCTTTTGATAGCACTGCACTGCATTTATTTCAATGCAAGAGATTTGACAGGGAAAGCAGATGAGCTGAAGATATGGTTTTGAACATGAGACTGGGATATAGTGGGTATTACAGAAACGTGGCTTAGGTTGGAAAGTACAGGCAGCTTAATGTTCCACGGAATAGATGTAAGAGGAAGGATAGAAAGGGGGATAAGAGAGAAGGTGGAATGGTGTTTTTGATTAGGGATAACATTACTGTTGTGCTTAGGGAGGATATTCATGGGGGTTCGCCCGGTGAAATTACTTGGGTTGAACTGGGAAATAAGAACAGGATGATCACCTTATTGAGGTTGTCGGTGGGGGTTTCGTCCAGGTGCTCGGGTTTCCTCCTACAGTCCAAAGATGTGCAGGTTGGGTGGATAATCCAGGCTGAATTGTCCATATTGTTCAGGGATGTGCAGGTTGGGTGGATTGGCCATGTGAAATTGCCGACAGTGTTCAGGGATGTGCAGGTTGGGAGGATTGGCCATCTGAAATTGCCTACAGTGTTCAGGGATGTGCAGGTTGGGTGGATTGGCCATGTGAAATTGCCTACAGTGTTCAGGGATGTGCAGGTGAGGGGGATTGGCAATGTGAAATTGCCGACAGTGTTCAGGGATGTGCAGGTTGGGTCGATTGGCCATGTGAAATTGCCAACAGTGTTCAGGGATGTGCAGGTTGGGAGGATTGGCCATGTGAAATTGCCTACAGTGTTCAGGAATGTGCGGGTTGGGTGGATTGGCCATGTGAAATTGCCTACAGTGTTCAGGGATGTGCAGGTTGGATGGATTGGCCATGTGAAATTGCCGACAGTGTTCAGGGATGTGCAGGTTGGGTGGATTGGCCATGTGAAATTGCCGACAGTGTTCAGGGATGTGCAGGCGAGGGGGTTTGGCCATGTGAAATGCAGCGCTGCAGGGGTAAGATCGGAGGATTGAAGGGTTAGTGTGGATGTGATGGGGCGAATGGCCTGCTTCCACACTTGGGATTCTCTGACGATAATTCTACTCGTTTTAAAATAGTTGCAGAAAATACTAGACCAGATCTAAAAGTTAGTGTTCAATATTTGACAAAGGTGAATTTTGACGGTACAAGGTGAGAACTTTCAATATTTCTTTGCAACCCCCAGGTAAAGGGACGGCTGGAAAGTGGGAAAACAAGAACAGAAGGAATACGAGCAGGAGTAGGAGTAGGCCATCTGGCCCCTCAAGCCTGCACTGCCATTCAATAAGATCAGGGCTGATCTTTTCATGGCCTCAGCTCCAATTTCCTGCTCTCTCACCATAACCCTTAATTCCTTTCCTGTTTGCAAATGTACATTTTGCCTTAAAGACATTCAAGTTGATAACGTCAACTGCTACACTCAGTAGGGAATTCCACAGATTCATAACGCTTTAGCTGAAGATGTTCCTCCTCAACTCTGTCCTAAATCAGATACCCCCTTGTTTTGACGCTATGCTCTCCAGTTTGACCCGCTAACCCCCCCAATCGAAATAACCTCCCTGCTTCTCTTATCTATTCCCTTCTTAATTTTATTTTTTCCAATACAACCTCCCATTCTTCTAAATTGCAACAAGTATAGTCCCAGTCTATTCAGTCTCTCCACATACACCAATCCTCTCAACTCCCGACTCAAACTAGTGACCCTCCACTGCACCCCCTCCAGTGTCAGTACGTCCTTACTGAAGTAAGGAGTTCAAACCTATACACAGTACTCCAGGTGTGGCCTCACCAGCACCCTGTACAGCTGCAGCATAACCATCCCTCTCGCAAGGAAGGACTATAGACCCTTTACCATTTCTTTTATTCCCCTGGGATGCATTCCATCATGGCCAGGAGACCCATGTACCTTTGGGCAGTTAGCTTTCCCAACACTACCTCTTTACTGAGAATGACTGCTTCCATATCCTCATCTGCCATTGCCTCCATAGGCCTGTGGAAATGAGACAACAAGAGTACATAGACAGTATGTTCCTGTTAAGGCCAAATCTGGTAGGTGTAGAGAATGCTGTATGTCTAGAGAAATTGAGGGTCTGATCAAAAAGATGAAGGAGGGATATGGCAGGTACAGACAGCTGGGTCTGAGAATAGGGGCAGTAGGAGTACACTCGAGGGAAAACAGGAGGACAAAAAGGATACATGAGATAGCTTTGGGGGGAAAGAGGTTTAAGGACAATCCAAAGAGATTCTACAAAACACTCAGGACAAAAGTGTAACCAGGCAGAGAATAGGGACATTCAAAGATCAACAAGGGTGTCTGTGGAACCACAGAAAGTGGGAGAGATGCTATCCGAGGATTTCATGTCAGCTTTTACTGAAAGAAGATATGGAAGCAAGAGATTTTGGAGAAATAAACAGTGATAACTTGACAACTATCCATATTACAGAGGAGGTTGTGCTGGATGTCTTATACATAAGGCTGAGTAAATCTGTGTGACTTGATCAGGTGTATCCCAAATCTTTGTGGGAAGTTAGGGAAGTGATTGCAGGGCCCCTCGCTGATATATTTCTATCACCAATAGCCACAGGTGAGGTGCTGCAAGACAGGCGCCATCATTTGAGAAAGGTGATGAGGAAAGGCCAGGGAACAATACACTGGTGAGCCTGACGTTAGTGGCAGACAAGGTGTTGGAAGGAATTCTGAAGGACAGGTTTATATGTAATTGGAAAGGCAAGAAGTGATTAGGGATAATCAGAGTTGAAAATGTGTTGCTGGAAAAGTGCAGCAGGTCAGGCAGCATCCAAGAAACAGGAGAATCGACGTTTCGGGCATAAGCCCTTCTTCAGGAACGGGCTTATGCCCGAAACGTCGATTCTCCTGTTCCTAGGATGCTGCCTGACCTGCTGCGCTTTTCCAGCAACACATACTCAGCTATGATATCCAGCATCTGCAGTCCTCACTTTCTCCATTAGGGATAGTCAGCATGGCTTTGTACATAAATCACTAACTTGGACTTCAGAAAGACATTCAAAAAGGTTCCACATGACAGACTGGTTAGCAAGTTAGACACCACGGGATACGGAGAGAACCAGCTATAAGGATACAAATTGGCTGGAAGGTTGGAGATGGAGGGTCGTGCTTTTCCGACTGGAGGCCTGTGATTAGCAATATGGTGTAAGGATCGATGCTGGGTCCACTGCTTTTCATCATTTATATCAGTGATTTCTATGTGAATATATGAGGTACAGTTAGTGGGTTTAGAGTGGACATCAAAATTGCAGGTGCACTGGACAGCGAAGAAGGTTACCTCAGAGTACAATTGGACTTCAATCAAATGGGCTAAGGATTATCAGATCGAGTTTATTTCAGATAAATATGAGGTGCTTCATTTCGGAAAAGCAAATGAGGGCAGGAATTATACACTTAATGGGAAGGTCCTGGGTAGTGTTGCTGAACAAAGAGACCTTGGAGTGCAGGTTCATAGTTCCTTGAAAGTGGAATCATAGGCAGGGTAGTGAAGAAGGTGTTTGGTGTACTTGCCTTAACTGGTCAGTGCATTGAGTAGTGGAGTTGGGACGTCATTTTGCGGCTGCACAGCACATTGATTCAGCCACTTCTGGAATTCTGCTTTCAGTCCTGGTCTCCCTGCTATCGGAATGATATTGTGAAACTTGAAAGGGTTCCGAAATGATCCGCAAAGATGTTTCCAGGGTTGAGGGTTTGAGCTATGTATGTAGAGGGCGAATAGGCTGGGGCTGTTTTCTCTGGAGCATCGGATACAATTGTGAGGGGCATGGATAGGTTTTATTCCCAGGATATGTGAATACCAAGCTTGGGACACAGGCATCAGGTGTGAGGGAAAAGATTTCAAAGGGATCTAAGGGGCAATGTTTCCAGCTGAACATGGTATGTGCATGGAATGAGCTGCCAGAGGAAATGTGGAGGCTGGTACAATTACCCAATTATGACTTTGAGATGTTGTACATGATTAGCAAAAGTTTGGAAGGGTATAGGCCAAGAGCTGGCATATAGGATGAGATTAATTTAGGACATCTGGTCGGCATGGACAAGTTGGATCGAAGGGTCTGTTTCTCTGCTGTACATCTTTATGGCACTACTAAAATTAAGATGGGTTTTTCTTTTATGGAGAGTTAGCAGAAGGTCAGATAATTCTCCTTGGAGCTGAGAAGGTTAGGCAGTAAGTTCAACCAGGAGCAGATTTGTTTGCAGGATATTTAATTTACAGAGAGACAGGGAGAAATTATTAACATCACAATTTTTAGTAACTCCCTTCAGGTAACTGGCAAATAATGCAGGTTAAAAATGTGAGGATTATTTTATTCACTAAGTTCTGAGCATCTGGAACAGTTTGACCGACAGCTGGATGCAGATTCAGTAGTTATTGTCAAAACAAAGTTTGGAATTTAAATTTTTTAAGGAAGGATTTGGAGGTTTACAGACAAATGGGAGGTGGGTTGGGATAGACTGGCACCATCTCCAGATGGGGAGAGTACAGCCCCAATGGGCTGAATAGCCCCAAACACTGTGATCTGTGTTACTACCCATTCACTGGGAATGATGAAGCTCATCCTAGGGCAGAGTCATAGAGACATACAGCAATGAATTGGACCCTTTGGTCGAACTGGTCCATGCCGACCAGATATCCCAACTTAATCTAATCCCATTTGCCAACACTTGGCAAATATCCCTCTATACTCTTCCTATTCACATACCCATCCAGATGCCAAATGGTGTAATTGTACGAGCCTCCATCACTTCCCTGAACAGAAGATTGCATACACACACCCATCTCAGTGTGAAAAAAGTTGCCTTTTGGTTCCCTTTTAAATCTTTCCCTCTCACCTTAAACCTATAACCCCTCGTTCTAGACTCCCCCACCTCAGGGAAAAGACCTTGTCCATTTCTTCCCATTCATACTCCTCATGATTTTATAAAGCTCTATGAGGTCACCCCTCAGCATCCGATGCTCTTGTGAGGAGTCCACTCATGTCAAAATGGGGCCTGGGTGATTGTCAGCAGCTTCAGACCAATAGGAGAATTGGGGTGATCCTCCAGCCAATGGGAGTGAATTGGGGTGGGTCCAGCAGGCCAAGACGTGGTTATGTGCTGCGCAGGCACAGTGTCACGGTGAGGGGGAGAGACTGCAAAGTCTGGGGAAGAAATGGAGCTATTGTGGACTCAGAGGGTTTATAAACGCATGCTTTTAGGCTGCTAGACTTGAATAAGAAATTCCTGGTAAATTAGAACCAAAAGAACTGCAGATGCTGCAAATCTCTCAACAACCAATGGGGACTGGTAAAGCTCAGCAGGTCTGACAGCATCTGTGAAGAGAAATCAGAGTTAACATTTTGGATCCGCTGACCCTTCCTCAGAACTGATGTTACTGAAAAGAAATGTCGGTTTATATGCAGAAGGTAGGGGTTAAGGAGTAAATGATAGGTTGTAATAGAGTCCAAAGAGAGAGATAGGAGCAGTTGGACAAAGGAGTGGATAACGATCTGGCTGGGGGAGGGTGAATAGCTGTTTATGGGGACTGTTCGTGACTAACCATAGGTAATGTGTAATGGTAGGCTGTAATAACAAGGCCTGTATGTGGGTTAAGAGGCTAGGGCGCTCGGACATTGTAGAGTTCAGGACGTAAAATGATTGAATTTGATACTGGGGCTAGAGGGGTGCAGGGTTCCCAAATAGAAGATGAGGTGCTGTTCTTCCAGCTTGCGTTAACGTGTGGCGCTGGAAAAGCATAGCAGGTCAGGCAGCATCTCAGGAGCAAGAGAATCGACGTTTTGGGCATATTCCTTTCATCAGGAATGCCAGGATTGGAGGGGGAGAGAGGAGGGGTGTAAGAGGGTTGAGAGATAAGAGGGATGTGTGGGGTTGGTGGGAAGGGAGCAAGGAAGGCAATACGTAGATGTAGGTGGAGGGTAATGGAGAGAGGGTGGAGTGGATAATTGGAAAGGAAGATGGACAGGTGGGACAGTTCAAGAGGGTGGTGTCGAGTTGGAGGGTTGGATCTGCGATAAGCAGGGGAGGAGAGATGAGGAAACCTTGATTCTGTCGTTAAAGGGTCCCAATGTGGAAATGAGGTTTTCTTCCTCGAGGCGTCGGGTGGCCGGGGTTTGGTGGTGGAGGTGGCCCAGGACTTGCATGTCCTTGGCGGAGTGGGTGGGGAAGTTGAAGTGGTCGGCTTCAGGATGGTGGGGTTTGTTGGTGCATGTATCCCAGAAATGGTCCCTGTAACATCCCACAAGTTGGTGACCTGACTCCCCAGTGGAGAGGAGACCACATCGAAAGCAAAGGCCATAATAGGTGGGGTGTTTGGATGTGCAGGAAAATCTCTGCTGGATGTGGAAGGGTCCTTCTGAAATCAGGGAGGAGGTGTCACAGGTTTTTACACCTCTTGCATTGACAAGTGAAGGAACTGGGAGTGGAGTGTGGCTTAGTGGGGAGCATGGATCTGACGAGGGTTTCACAGGGAATGGTCTCTGTGGAATACTGAAAGGAATGGAGAGGGAAATATATCTCTGGTGGGATCTGATTGTAGTTGGGGGAAATGGCGGAGGCTGATGCGTTGTATCTGGGTGGAAGGTGAGGACTAGGGGATTCTATCCTTGCTGCAGATGGAGAGGTGTGGTTCAATGGCAGAGGTGTGGGAAGTGGTGGAGATACACTGGAGAGTATTGCTGACCACAGGGGAGGGGAAATTGCAATCCTTGAAACACGGGGCTTTTTGGTATGTTCTGGAGTGTTCTGCCAGCTTGCATCAAGCTTCACTGGAACACTGCAGTAAGCATGAGACAGAGATATTGGCCCGGGAACAGTCTTGTGTGTTAAAGTGACAGGCAACTGGAAGCTTGCTGTCTGTTTTGCAGCAGAACGTAGATCATCAGCTGCCATTTCCAGCACCTGAGATGCTGCCAGACACAGGTTCCTGTCCCCTCCATTAACAGCTATGCACCCCCCACCCCCAACCAGATCGTAATCCACTCCTTTATCTTTCCAAATGTTACTCTCTTTTGGGCTCTGTCCCTGCCTATTATTTACTCTTTGGCCCCTATCTCCTGCAGTCCAAAGATATGAAGGTTCGGTGAATTGGCCAAGCTAAATTTCTTGTAGTGTTCAGGGATGTATAGGTTAGGTGTATTAGTCAGGAGAAATGTAGAATAACAGTGTCGGGGAATGGGTTTGGTTGAGAAACTCTTCAGAGGGTGGGTGTGGACTTAGTGGCCGAATGGCCTGTTTCCACATTGTAGGGATTCTAATTTTCCCAGCTGCCATATGTTCTGAGGGAGGGTCACTGGACCTAGAGTGACCGTTGGTGTGTATAGGAGGAGGAAACTGGAAAGGGGTGTTGGATCCAGTTTAGACTGGGAGGGTTTAATTACACTCTGTACACGTAGTTAGGCCTAAATTAGAAACTCTTTGTCCCATGTTAACAGCAAATGGGAAAACGGCTGTGGCCCTCAGGCGGTGATAGGTCGTGGGTTATGGCCGCCATCTTTATTTGAGGCAAAGTACAGTGAGGCACATAGACATGTCGTCTTCCTGGCTGGGGTCGGGGCGATATGAAGAGGAGCATTTACACATCAAACACACACCAAGAGAAATATTTGTCTTTACTGTTCAGTCTGCACTGACTGGGTTTTGTTTTGTGAATTCATTTTATAGGAAATTAATTGAGAATAATTGAGATAGGGATCTCAAAAGCAATTTTCTATCGTCAGCAGGATCATCAGGATCTGAATACTATTGACATTTAACTGTGGAAGGAGAAAGGTGTGTCTGTTCTGTCAGTGGGAAAGTATCTTTTTTTCGAGCAAAAAGCAGAAAGATGTTCAAATTTGTGGTTGGATCACCCTTGGGGTTTGTGCTCAATTCTGGGCACTGCAGTTGTGGAAGGAGGTATTGGCTTGAGAGGGAGCACTAATTTGTACAAATTACACCTCGTCTCTTTATATGAACTGTCAGATTTAGACCCAATCACCCACTTCATGATGTTAACCTGTCAACTCCTTATTTTCAATTCCCTGCAGACTTCTCATTAAAATTCCTTATGGACGATGCAGTTCCTGAGCTCCCATTGAGATGCATTGGGACAGTACAGGAGGCTGAGGGCAGTGTAGGTGTGAGCAGACAATGAAAATGACAGGGCTGCATTGTGAGGGCTGCTTGGCTCAATGAGAGTGTTTTGGAGTTGGTTGTAAACAGAGCGAGGGGAGACAGGAAGAAGGTGAACCTCAGCTTCAGTTTTAGTTCAGGCCATTCAGAAATTCACATGGTACCAGTGGGAACTGCCAAGAGTTTTTTTTAGTTTTTAAAGTGTATAATGTCTGCTTCAGTAAAGATCGGGACTTTTGATTATAATAGAAATGTTTGAAGACAAGGAAGGTGGCTAGCTCATTTAAATTCTCCTAATGGGAGTAACTAGCTGAAACTCGAGAGACATTGTGACAGAAGACCTCAGACCAGTGGTGTGCTCCTCTTGCACAAAGTGGGAAATAAGGGACACTTCCAGTGTCCGTGACGGCTATGTGTGCAGGAAGTGGGCCCGCCTGCAGCTACTGCGAAACAGCTTTTCTGACCTGGACCCAGTGTGGAGCAATACTGAGAATGTTATGGAGAGCATGTTTAGTGAGATAGTTACACTGCAGGTGAGGGTTACACAGGCGGAAAGGGAATGGGTGACCATTAGATGAAGTAAAAGGCTCAGGAAGAAAGTGCAGCTCTCCCCAGTCATCGTTCCCCTTCTCAAACAGATATTGTGCACCGCTTGGGATTCTATATGGGAGGAACAGGTGGGGTGGACTCTCAGGGGAACTCAGCAACAGCCAGGTTCATGACACCACAGATAGCTCTACTGCACAGAACGGGAGGAAGGAGAATGGCAGAGCTATAGTGACAGGGGATACAGTAGTAAGGGTCAGAGACAGGCGTGTTGTTGGACACAGACATGAATTCAGGACAGTGGAATTGAACCCAGGTCCATTTATTGATAGTGCACAGACCAAATAAAGGTCAGCGTCCCAAATGCAACCTTCAACACTTGATCACCCTGAAGCTTTACTTTCCAGGGTCTGTGCACTTGTTCTGAGCCCTTCAGAGGGATTGAAGGGGACAGGGAGAAAACAGGAACATGGTTGTGTTATAATCTACAAAATAATGGTCACCCTCCCATCTCAGTCTCCCCCCTCTGTCTCCCACCCACCACCGTGCCTCCTCCCCACCGCAGGGAAAAGTCTTTGTGTATTTACCCTATCCATGCCCCTATTGATTTTATAAACCTCTATAAGGTCACCCATCAGCCTCCAGGGAAAACAGTGTATTTATCCTCTCCCTGTAGCTCAAATCCTCCAACTCTAGCAACATGCTTGTAATACTTTTTTGACCCCTTTCACGTTTCACAATATTGTTTTATAGGAAGGAGACCAGAATTCCACGCAAAATTCCTAGCATGACCTAGCCATTGTCCTGTACAGCTACAACAAGACCTCCGAACTCCTATACTCAGTGCTCTGACCAATAAAGGAAAGCATATTAAGCACCTTCTTCACTATCCTATTTACCTGCGATTCTGCTTTCAAGGAGCTATGAACCTGCACTCCAAGGTCTCTTTGTCAGCAGCACTCCCAAGGACCATACCATTAAGTGTATACATCCTGCTCATATTTGCTTTTCCAAAACGCAGCACCTCACATTTATCCAAATTAAACTCCATCTGCCAGTCCTCAGCACATTCAAACATCTGATCAAAATCCCGTTATAATCTGAGGTAATCCTCTTCACTGTCCACTACACCTCCAACTTTGGTGTCATCTTACTAACATTACTACCTATATTCACATCCAAATCATTGATATAAATTATGAAAATTAGTGGATCCAGCGCCGATCCTTTGTGACACCCCACAGGTCACAGGTCTCCAATGTGAAAAGCAACCTTCCACCATCACCCTCTGTCTTCTACCTTTGAGCCGGTTTTGTATCCAAATGGCTAGTTCTCCCTGTATTCCATGAGATCTAACCTTGCTAACCAGTCTCCCATGGGGAACCTTGTTGAACACCTTACTGAAGACCATGTAGATCATTTCCACCGCTTTGCCAACATCAATCCTCTTTGCTGTTACTTATTCAAAAAAATTGACTCAAGTTCATGCGACGTGATTTCTCATACAAAGCCGTTATTAATATCCAAGACTTAATTCTGTACATTGGGATCTGTGTCACCCAGTTATGGGTGTTAATATTCTGGATAAACTTCAAGTACATGGGTTTGTGTTAGTGACTGTATTGAGTCTTGTTAATAACCAACACCGATGAGTTCCTTTCTATCCCTAAACCCCTCCCACCTGCTCTGTCTCCTCCATCCCCACCGTAGGCAATAAGTGGAAGGAACTCATGGAGTTTCCATGTGAGTGAGATTGAGAAAATCTTCCCTTCTTTCCACTAGCCCAACAGGAAATGGTGGTAGTGTCCTTACCTCTGAACCAGGAGGATCGGGTTCAGAGTTGAGTAACAGCATCTTTGAAGAGACTGATTAGAAATCCTGCCCAAGCCACCAGGCCATACTGTCTCCCAGGTGTCCCTGCCTGAGCCTCGAAACAGGACCATCCTGTAGTTTTTGTCCTGTCAGACTCTCCCATTGCTCAGTTTGTTCAGGATCCCCTCCTACTGCTGCACTGATCCTGTCCATTCCCCAGCGTCCTTCACATTCATTCGTTGTTTACAATCCCACAGTCCCAGTCCACCAGCCCCGCTCCCACCACTCTATTGGGCAGCAGCTGCTATCAATCACCTAGGCTCCTGTGTGATCTGGAGCATGTGCTGTACGAGGGGAGACCGGTGCACAGGCACAGTGCTGGACAATTGTCGGCATATGTGACGGATGGGTCAGTGCCAGGGAGGGAGGCTGTGGGATTAATCTGTTATTGGCAGCTCCCTCCCTTCCTTCCTCTGAGAACAGGTCCCAGGGGAATACTCCCTGCCATGGTATCGTGACAAGTGGTCAGTGTATCTGTGGGGGAGTATTTTGCAGAAAATTATCAGAACTCGGTTGAAGATTCAGGAAGATTATGGAAAGGAACAAAGGTGGGCCTGCAACTAAACTTCTAATTTGGTTCATTTTAGTTCAACCAGATATGATTTGGCCAGTGTGTGCAGGATTGGTTCTCATCAGAGGATTGCAGTGGGGGAAATAATTCAGAGGTCCCAGATTGGGGAAAAAAAATCAGTGCAGGTCTGACCCGGAAGGAAACCCTGGGAGATGGGGGGAGGATTCGCCAACACCCAGGAGGCTCCGAGTCAGACTCATTGATTTGATTAGATTAGATTTCCTACGGTGTGGAAACAGGCCCTTCGGCCCAACAAGTCCACACCGACCCTCAGGATGAGTAACCCAGCCAGACCCATTTCCCTCTGACTAATGCACCTCACGCTATGGGCAATTTAGCATGGCCGATTCACCTGAACTGTGCATCTTTGGATTGTGGGAGGAAACCGGCGGAAGCTTACGCAGACACGGCGAGAATGTGCAAACTCCACACAGACAGTCACCCAAGGCTGGAACCGAACCTAGGACCCTAGTGCTGATTCAGCAGTCCCATCGTGCCACCCCTTTTTTGGTTCTTACTCTGCGAGCGAGAAAGCTGAATTTAAAGAGAAGAGAGAGTGAGAGAGAACTGGGTGTGGAGGAAAAGAGTGAGGAGATTGGTTTGGATTTCAGTTAACAAGGGAGAGAAATTGTGAGACTGAGGTTTAAAACATTGGAGGAACAAAGAAACTACAATTTAATCCTATAATTGTCTTATGAATTTCCATCCTGTGTTAACGGTGGTGACTTGTTTTCTCTGTTGTAGGGTTCTGAAAGGGCGGATTTGTGGATGAGAAATTCAACTTGAAATTCCTGTTCAGTTTTGATGGTTACTTGATCCGTTTCGATCTGAATATCATTGGCCTTTTCATGTGGAAGGAAAGGTGTGTATTCTGTCCATGGGCGAATATTTCAAATGTCAACGTGACTGGAAAAAAATACTAAGACACAGCCAAATCCATGTAAGCGTGGCGAGTGTAGAGAGAGACTACATTTGTTTTTAAAAGTCTGAAAAAACATGGCACATTTCCCAGGAACAATTAAGCCACAGATTTGTTTTGTATGAGGACAAGTTTTTAATTAATCGTGCAACCAGAAAGACACAAGGATACCTGCACCATGGAAAATACTATGAAAACAGGATTGTTGTAAAGGAGTTAATTATCGATCATGGCTTGCAATCCATTGGCGTTGTCACATCGGTTCCAGTGCCGTGGGGAGACACTGGAAATGTGATGAATGTAATGTAGGTTTCAGTTATTAAACTGGATAAGGTGCAGAAGAAATGGGCTCAGGGGTCTGAGTTAGAGGGAGAGGTTGGACAAGCGAGGATTTTTTTTTGTTTAGAGCAGAGGAAACAAGGGGGAACCATTTTTGGAAGTGTATAACATCATGAGAGGCTTGGGAAAGGTGAATGCACTCAGTCTTTTTCCCAGGGAATCAAGGAGTGGAGGGCATCAGTTTAAGGTTAGAGGAGAAATTATGAAACGGAACCTGAGGGGCAATTGTTTTACACAGAGGGTGGTATGTATATGGACTGAGCTGCCAGTGGAAGTGGTTGAGGTGAGTACATTAACAACATGTAAAAGACATTTGGACAAATACATGGATAGGAAAGGGTCAGAAGCAGATGGGCCAAGTGCAGGGAAATGAGGTTCGCGTGATGGACATTTTGGCCGACATGGGCCAGTTTGGGCCAAAGGGCCTGTCTCTGCTGTAGGACTCTGACTCCAAGTATATTTGCTATTTCTCCCGCTATCTCTGGTAGCACCCTGGGATGTAATCCGTCAGGGCAAAGAGACTTGTCTACCTTTAGCTCCATTTGCTTGCTCAGCTCCAACTCTCTCGTGATAATGGTCGTTTCTTGGTCCTCACCTTCCTCAGTCTCCTTATCAGTTACTGGCATGTTCTTTGTATCCTCCACTGTGAAGACTGACTGCTGTGAGCTCATATTCCTGAACCCTGCTGGATAGGAATAACCAGGCACAGAACTCAGAGGTCGTCTTTGAGACTTTATTGATGAGACATGGCAGTTACTTGGATAGTGTACATGTAGAACACCTCCAGGCAGCATCAGGTAACTCCCCGCCTGTCCGATGTATGGCTCCTATTCTTATACCTTTGTGGTTTGTGGTTTTGAATGTATGCTCTCTGTCAATATTATCTCCATGGCAATGGCAGTTAAAAAGTCGAGTTCAGCTCAGCACTTTGTGGTGAAACCACATACCCCTCCCCCACACCCCTTTATCTCAGTAAGGTATCTGACAGGCCCTTCAGTTTCAGTGGGGCTGTCTGTCAGGATTCTGATGTGGAGGAGCAGGTGGTGGGGTGGACAAAGTTAAAAACCACACATCACCAGGTTATAGTCCAACAGGTTTATTTGGAAGTACAAGCTTTTGGAGTGTGCTGTTATTTTAGACTTGATCAGGATTATCTCTATGGTAACAGTTAAGTGCTTCAACAATGACAGAGGGCATATGTTCCCCTCTAGCAGGGTAAACTGCTATTCTGGCCCTGGGGACAGCTAATCATCACTTTTCTCCACCATCCCATCTAGCTTTTTTTCTAATCTCATAGTTTCTCCTTGGTCTTTGCCAATTTGTGTGTTTTCTATTTCAATTTGATAGACTCCCTTATTTCCTGAGCCACGCATGTCAGATTATTCCTTTTCCTACAGTCCTTCCTTTTCACTGATATATACTTTTGCTGAGCAGTTTGAAAAATTCTTTGATATTCCTCCACTGTCTGTCAACTGTCCCACCCGAAAGTCTTTGGTTCCAGTCTACATTAGCCAACTCCTTCCTCATCATATTGTCAATCTTCCCGCTTTCCATCTGTATTCTGCATTCAACCAGACTTATCACAAGTCTTTTTATCAGATTACGAGGCGAGACGATGTTACCTGGGTGTTGTGGTTTTCATTGTCAGAGACCTTGGCTTTGTAATAAAGTACAGGATAGATATTCACAACAGAGGATTCTGGACGGTGTGAATGTACTACACAGTCTCAAACCATAAATCAATATCTCCCCTCCGTTTTCATGATTTGGAGATGCCAGTGTTGGACTGGGGTGTACAAAGTTAAAAATCTCACAACGCCAGGTTATATGCCCTCAGGTTTAATTGGAAACATTAGATTTCGGAGCTCCTTCATCATGATCCAATTAAACCTGTTGGTCTATAACCTGTTGTTGTGTGATTTTTTAAAATCACCTCAGTTTAAAATTGCAAAATCATTATCTCCCACATGTTTCCACGCTATCTAAGTTTGGAACGCTAATCCACCTGACTATCCTGTTTTTTCCAAAAATTTCCTTTGGTGAAGGCGGTGATTTTTGGATTCAGCTTTACAGTTATTACCGGAAGAAGATAAGCACTGGGCACTGGAGAGGCAATGCAGCCCTTCGAACCAGCTCTACCATTTAATACGGTGATGATTGAGCTCACCTCGGTCTCAGCTGGATTTTCCCACCTGCTCTCTCTCACCCTTCATCTCATTGCAAATTCAATATCTGTATCTCTTCAGTAAATTTGCTCATTGTCCTGGCATCCACTGCACTTTGAATAGGGAATTCCACAGATTCACAGCACATCGAGAAAATTACATTCTTCTTCATGAGAATAGAATAGAATCCCTACAGTGCAGAAACGGGGTATTCGTGGGCGGGTTTTGAAGCATGTGCTTTGGGGAAGTATACTTTGCAGAAAGTATTTCACACTGTGATTGGCTGGAGGAGGAATGCATCTGCTTATAGTGTTGATCAGTTGGGGGTCAAAGTGTCACCACACCCATGTAGGACCACTTTCCGTCCCCAATTCATTGTAATGGTGGGAATCAACGAATGGGAAACAAAGAAGGATCTGACACATTCTCCCAGACTGAAGGTTCCTCTTCTGTCCAGGATCTGCCACCTCCCTTTCTGTTTCCTTTTGTTTCATTCTGCAGTTATATTATTGTCTTGCAGCAACGGAAAGGAAAGTATGTGAACCCAGAAAGTGTGCAGTGTCTCACCAGGGAAGGGAAGTGGTGGCATGGATCTGTTTCTCAGTAACTCCATGAGAATGGGGAGGGTCTACATTCGGGGTAGCTGAGTCAGAATTGTGGGAGAGAATAAGAGGGCTGGAGGGTTACAGCTTTGGGGGAAGAAAGGAGAAAAAGTTATTCCAGAGAAACTAGAATGGTCTGTTCTGAATTTCTAACCTGTACACATTCCTTTATACAGGGTGCTAGATGGTGAAGATTTGCAGACTGAATTCTCAAAATCACGTGCAGATCATGATTAAGTTAACCAGCGTTTGAAGAAGCAAAGACAGAGAATCACTCGGCCAAAATCCTGCAACACTCTCCCTCACAGCATTGTCGGTCTCTCTGTGCCAAATGGACTGTGAATGGTTCAAGACAGCAGCTCACTTCCATCTTCTCAAGGGTAACTAGAGATGGGCAATCAGTGCTGGCTGAGCCAGTGATGCTCATATCCTGGAAATGGGTTCTATCTCTAGTTGCGGAAACCCAGTTGATGCTACTGCAGGATGATGAGGGATGCTGAGTTCATCCTCCAGGAGACAGCACCATCACATTACCCCCGCCGACACCCACACACTAACACCGCAACGCCACTGGAACAAAAGGCAGTGAAACCAAAGGAGGACTTAGATATAGTTCTTCAAGGTAAAGTCATGAAAGGGGATTTGAACACAGCAGGAACGGGAGACTGAGCTGGATGGTCAGCTGTTTCCCATTGAATGGTGGAGCAAGATCGAAAAACTGAATGTGCTCCTCCTGCTGCTATCTCCCAGGTATGTATATAGTCATGGAGCCCGGGTAGGAAGAAGGGGGCAGGGATTCTCCAGGAGATTGCACTTTCACAACAGTTTTCAGTGAGGGATGGTTTGATGGCTTTTACTTAACTTTTAATCTTTAATACAAGGTTTGTAAAAAAAGGTTTTAAAATGTTGTAAAAGCTTTTTGCACAGTAAATAAAATTAAAGAAAATAAATTGAACTGTCTAAATATAACCGTTTTAAAGCTTTCAAACTCCTGTAAAACAAAATCCTGTCTATTCCCGGATACCATCACTTTCCAGCTACTCAAACTCCAGGGAAATATTCCCTCCCTGTCTGAACCTTTGGTTTGATTTGACTGCTTTTCAGTTCTCCTTCTGTAAGCTGTGAAGCGTTCTTTTTCCCCATTTGTCCGACCCCGAAATGTGATCACACCAACCTTCCCACTATCAAAATCATCATTATGCCATTTTGCTTTTGGTGAACATATAATCACCAGCAGTGCAAAAGTGAGGACCGCAGATGCTGGAAATTAGAGCCTAGATTAGAGGGGTGCTGGAAAAGGGCTTTTGCCAAAACGTTGATTTTCCGGCTCCTCGGATCCTGCCTGACCTGCTGTGCTTTTCCAGCACCACTCTAGACATATAATCACCAGCAGTAAACCATTTGTGCAGCCAATTGAATATTTCCAAACAAAGCCCATTACGAGCCAAGCAAACCATTACAAGTGACAGACTGAGAAGGGACTAAATCAAAGTAGAGTTGTGGGGAGGTGGGCAGCGGTGGAGGTAAAGCACTATATCCCCTACGGTGCCCATCTCTATCTAAAGGCATCAAGAGCATTGATACACACCACATGCTCCTTCTGCAAGGACACCCTGCTGTGTAGCCTTTATCCTCAATCATGGAATAAAATCCCTACAGTTTGGAAGGAGAGCATTGGCCCATCAGACCCCACTGACCATCCGAAGAACTTCACTCCCAGAGCACTCTATCACTGTGACACTGCATTCCCATGACTGATCCACCTAGTCTGCACAATCCTGGATCCTGTGGACAATTTAGCACGACTGATCCACCTGACCTGCACATCTTTGGACTATGGGAGGAAGCTAGAGCACCTGGAGGGGACCCACACTGTCATGGGGAGAACGGGGGAACTTCACGCAGGCCGTTGACCAAGGCTGGACTCCAACCTTGTCCCTGGTGCTGTGAAGCAGCAGTACTACAATCACAATTTAAATCAAAACAGATGATCCCTGCTCCTTGTCACATTGCTGTTTGTGGAGACTTACTGCCCAGAGAGACATCCTGAGGTTCAGAAAGTGTCAATGTAAGTTCAGTCACCTCCAGCCCAGTTAATGTGGTTAACAACAACAACATCAATACTCCAACAGTGTCGTCATGTACAAGGTCCACTCCTGAGTCTGATGGACAGTAACATCAGAATCAGAGTCCTGCAGTCCACACGGAGCAGGGGGATGACCACTTCCCTGTGAGCACTCACTGGACTCTCAATCGTGTTGAACTTGCAGCAAATCCCTTGTCACACAGAGGGGTGAACAGCTCCTACCCAATGTGAACCCGCTGGGGTCTCAGGGGATGGGATGTATCACTGAATCCCTTCTCCCACACTGAGCGTCTGAATAAGCTCTCCCCTGTGTGAGCTCATTGGGGTCTCAGTGGTGCAGGATGAATCACTGAATCCCTTCTCCCACACTGACCATCTGAATGGCCTCTCCTCCTGTGTGGGCTGACTGGGGTCTCAGCAGGTGCTGCATTTGAGCGAATCTCCCCCCACACTGGGAACAAGTGAATGATCTTCCCCCAGAGTGAGCTCGTAAGTATTTAAGCAGGTCAGAGGACTGAGTGAATGCTTTCCCACACACTGAGCAGATGAATGGCCTCTCCCCGATGGGAATGCACTGATGTCTCCGCAGGTGAGAGATTTGAATGAATCCTTTCTCACACATGGAGCAGGTGAAGGGTCTAAATCCACTGTGCCATCTCTGGTGCCTCAGCAGATTGTAAGATCGAGTAAATCCCTTCCCATACATGGGGCAAGTGAACGGCCTCTCCGCAGTGTGACTGTGTCGGTGAGGGTCTCACTGGGAGTGTTAAGTGAATTCCTTCTTCTGATTGTGCCCGTCCTCCTGTTTCTCTCAATTATTATTGACAATTTCACACCAGAACTTGTTCCAGAGTGTGTTCCGGAACAGGCAGAATGGTCAGCTGCAGCTGGTCACCTGTCCGGTCACTGGTCCTGAAAGGTTCACTCTCCACAGATACTGCCTGATCTGCTGAATTTTTCCAGCAATTTCTGTTTTTTTTTCCAGTTTTCGCAGCATTTGCAGATGTTTAGTTTTCCAATACTCATCTTGTCTGTTGCAGAGGAGTTTATTGATGAAATTAGAGGGTTTTGAAAATTGTACGTTAGGTCACACATCAGCTATGATCATCATGAATGGCAGAGCAAAGTCAAGGGGATGAATAGCCTCCTCCTGTTCCAATGAAAGTTATCCAACGTCAGCTTGAGGTAACATTTCCCCTCACTGCTCCCTTCACCTCCATGTCGAACACATTGTTACTGACTGAACAAACCTCCTGTGTTTGAAATTAACTTGCTAATGTTCAGTGGCTCCCTCTCCTGCCACCCGGGTTTAACTCTCATCATGGAATGCTGTCTCGTATTACTGCAGGATTTCCCACAAAGACTAATCCTGGAGTCTGTATCCCCTAGGATCCACAATCACCGTTTATTTCCTTTTTCCTATTTCATCCTGGCTATTGAACTCTCGGTTTCAATCCAATCTCCTGTCATGCTCTTCAACATGTCCACGTGGGTGGACGAGAGGTAGCTGGGATTTAATGAAGGGAAGTGGGGATTAGGCGGAAGCACGAGGAGCGGTGACAGCAAAGACAGTTCACATTGTAACGGTAGAGTTTCTCCATGACGCAGTGAGTGGTGAGGCGCATGGGTTTGTGGGCGGACACAGTTTCAATCAGGGATTTGGTAAGACAATCAGACATTGACCTGTCCATCTGATTGTTAACTCAGAAAGATAGAAAGAAAGATGCACATTTAGACAGCACCTTTGATGTTCTGGGGCAATGAATCATGCTTCCAACCCAATGATTTCAACCTCAAATCTCTGAAAATACAGACACAATACTTTCTACTTGTAACAGGTTGTCTCTGTGCCTCCTCGTTTCTTGTGAAAAGCGTTTTGAGCTGTTCAGCCTTTCCTGGTGATTATAACCGCTATGTTCCTGTAAGATTTTTGACTGAACCTTTATTTTCCTGTTCCTTGTGAATGATGAAAGTAGCAGAAACAGTTCCTGACCTGTGAGGGGTTTTGGTTGGAGTATTTATATTTACAAATCCATTCCTACCCTCACACACAGTGTGAAATTGATGTAAAACTGAAGGAAATGAGTGAGTGAAAACCCACAGAATCATAACGGAATCATATATATCTGAGTTGAATGAACCTGGCATGAGGAAAACATGACAACAATCACAACTAGTTAGAATCACAGAATCTCGCGTGTGCAGAAAGAGTCTATTCGGCCTATCGAGTCTGCAATGACCTGCTCACCCACCCTACCCACATAACCCCACATTAACCATGGCTAGCCCAACCCACCTAAATTGCACACTGCGACCATCTTAGCATAGCCAATCCAGTAACGTTACACATCTGTGGGAAGGTCACAAATTACATCCAAATGCTGGGAATTGTGGATGAAGGCTCACAAATACTTGACTCTGACACAAATGCTCTGCTCTTCAAAATAAAATCTGGGGGACACTGCAACCAGAAAAAATTCTGATTATCTCAGGAGGAAGAGAATTCAAAACTCACGCCATTGACCCACGGGGCGCAGTGAAAGTTACAGAGGTCTGGGAACCATCAGAAATGTAACAGATTGTGAGCAAGGTGGGGGTGAGACAAGGACAAAAAGATAGTCTGTCACACAGGGAAAGGCAGGAGAGATTAAACAGCAGAAATGGTCGTCCCTCACGGCCACGGGGAATAGAGTTAGAGCTGGGAAAGAAACAAGGAAACAAGTTGCGCAGCTGCCAAAGAAATATGTTAAAAAACAGATTATAAAAGCATAGAGGGAAGAGTTCAGTCTGAAATCTTTGCTCTCAATGGTGAGTACAAAAAGCTGTAAAACCTGGGGAGTTCTATTACAGCCAACACATACCCAGGATTGGCCGAGTGTGCTGCAACTTTCTGATATTTCTTTTTCTGACATTTGTAGTCTGATGAAGCTAGTAACTTTTGAAATTGTACTGGAGTTTAATATTCTGGAGAAATGTCAAATAAATCACATTGATCATATTCTGCAGATCTTAGTCCATTACCCTGCGGGTTCCAGCATTTCAGTTACATCCATGTCCTGCCGGTGGGACAGGACATACAGGGATGGTGACGGTGGTGTCTAGGACATTGTAAGCTATGATTCTGTGCATATGACTGTGTCAGCTTGTTGCTTCACTCGTCTGCGTTCCTGCTCACCCAATAAGATGTTAGCAGGGTGAGACAGTACAGTTGGAGCTCCTCTGCTCGCCAGTTCCTTTCCTTTCTGCTTTTTTAGAATTTCATTCTCTCTCACTCTCCCTTTTGCAGACTCTGACACAAGTATCTCAAAATTGTATCATGATAATTAAAAAAAACGTGTCTCCAAAAGAAAACCAATGGAGGAAAATATATTATTCTTGCATCAACTGCATTTTTAAACAAAAACAATTCTGTTCAATAAACACTGTCTCATTTTTTCCTTCAATTCAGTCAAGCGATCTATTATATTTTGTCCCTCAGTTTACCGATCTTCATAAATATCCAATCAATTTCAGAGGAACATGCTGATAAAGTATTGAACCAATTTATCTGTTTAGGTTTTAGCATTAGCTATCAAGTCATTACCATTACAAAAATTGCATAATAATTGGTCTGGGTGACAAGTATACTGAGGTTCACAATTTAATTTATTGACTGTTTGAAAAATGGTACAATATATCGTATTTTCAGGATTCTAACAGTAATTGTTAAGGCATTTGCATGACAATAATTATAGTATGCTTTAGTTTAGTCTTGCTAACAACTACAGTGAAGTTTATATTTGAATTTAATCCAATCTTCCCTGGTACCTATACAGTAATATAAAAATCCATTTTATTTCCAATCAACACACCTACAAAAGAATCCATTATTTCTGATGCAATGCGCACTGTTAAAGATATGACTTTTGTTCATTTGAATGATCTGTGTAATCCCAGCCTTATAAATTTAGAAAAACCTAATTACTTTTCCCTGCAATAATTCCTGTTCATTTTTGCAGATAGCGCAGTCAAATAGCAAGATGAAATTTATCATTATTCTTAAGTATGGTAATAGAATGTTGAAAATCTATATGTTGTTAATATAAAATAATTATTAATTTTAATCCATAGAATATAGAACAGTACAGCACAGTACAGGCTCTTTGGCCACGATGTTGTTCCGACCTTTTATCCAACTCTAAGATCAAACTAACCAACATGCCCTTAATTTACTATCATCCATGTGCCTATCCAAGAGTTGCTTAGATGTCCATGATGGATCTGCATCTACTACCACCACTGGCAGTGCATTCCACACACTCACCACTCTGTATAAAGAAACTATCTCTGACATCTCCGCACAACTTACCCCATTCATCTTAAAATTATGCCACTTTGTGGGGAAAAGTCTTTCATTATCCACTCGATCTATGCCTCTCATCATCTTACACAAAGCTATCAAGTAAACTCTTTCACTGCAATGACCAAAGCCCCAGCTTTGTCAACCTTTATTCATAAGACATGCCTTCCAGTCCAGACAACATTTTGATAAATCTCATCTGCACCTTCTCTAAAGCTTCCACATCCTATGTCTTATGAGGTGATCAGAACAGAACACAATATTCCAAGTATAGTCTCATCAGGGATCCATAGAGCTGCAGCATAACCGCGTGGCTCTGAAACTCAACCTCCCCACTAATGACACTATGCACTGTCTTAATAACCCTATCACCTTAGATATCAGCTATGAGGGATGTATGGACGTGCACCCCACGATCCCTCTGTTCCTCCACATTGTCAAGAATCCTGCATTTAATCTGAAAATATGCATTCAAATTTGAAATTCCAAAATGAATAACTCCACATTTTCCCAGGTTGATCTCCATCTGCCACTTTTCAACCCAGCTCTGCATCCTGTCAATGTCCTCTAGCAACCTACAAAAGCCCTCCACACTATCCACATCTCCACCAACCCTCGTGTCATTGGCAAACTTCCTAACCCACTCTTCCACTTCATCATCCAAGTTATTTGTAAAAATCACAAAGAGCAGAGGTCCCAGAACAGATCCCTTCAGAACACCATTGGTCACCGTGTTCCAAGCTGAAAACTATCCATTTAATCTCACCCTGTACTCTATGGATCAGCCAATTTATTATCTAACCAGGCATGTTTCCCGATATCCCATGCCTCATTACTTTCTAAATGAGCCCACCATGGGGAACCTTATCAAACACCTTGCTAAAATCCATATGCACCACATCCACTATTCTGTCTTCACCAATGTGTTTGCCACAACCTCAAATAATTCATTGAGGCTTGTGAGGCATAACCTGCCGCTCACAAAGCCATGCTGACCATCTCTAATCAATCTATGCTTTTCCAAATAATCATAAATCCTGTCTCTCAGAATTCTCTCCAAACATTTGCCCACAATTGATGTAAGACTGACTCAGCGATGATTCCCAGGATCATCTCAATTGCCTTCTTTATTAAAGGAATAACGTTTGCCACCCTCCAATCATCTGGTATGACTCCAGTGGACAGTGAGGATGCAAAGATCATTGCCAAAACACAGTAATCCCTTGCCTCCCTTCCCATAACATCCTACGTTATATCCTTTCTGGCCCAGGGGACCTATCTATCCCATGATTTTTAAATATTTTCAACACATTCTCTGTCTTAACATCGACCTGTTCGACCATATCAGCCTGTTTCACGTTGTCCTCACAAGGAACAAGGTCCCACTCACTCGTGAAGATTGAAGCAAAGTACTCAGTAAAGACCTCCCCTACCTGCTCAGACTCCTGGCACAAATTTGCTTCACGAAAAGGGGTATAAATGTGGAATTATGTCTCAGCACTGACTTAATGTAAAGATATTACAGTGTATAATCACTCGATTACTTTGAATATTGAACGGTATTTTAACTGAGAAAACACAGTTAAATTGATTTGATTATGTTTCACTTCATGCTAACATTTATTGTATTTAGAACCACAATAAGAGTTTCCTTTTTACATATTTGAAACTGACTTAAAATGCATCGCACGTTTATGTGAAGAAATTATAATTAGCATCTGTTTGTTCCTTCCTTTATCACTGACTGTTCATTTTGAAATTGTGGAAGTTGTACGTTGTTGAAAGGAAGGCAACTTGTCTTCGGCTGAATATTCACATTGAATGACTGATGCATTTTTAAAATTAAAGTACAATGATCACGAAGTTTTGTCAATTTCTCTTTCAAAGAATTGTCATGAGATTCTCTTTATTTAAGACTATCATTCATTTATTCTATTGTTAGTGTAAAATATTGTTTAATTTCCAGTCCATTACACACAAAAACTACCTAATTAATTTACATTCGAATTACTACAATAAATAGCTGATTAGTTTTCATTTGAGTAACCATATTAAACAGAATATTGTAGTCCTGACGTCCTGAGTGGGAACATTACGAAAGAAGCCTGTGGAGCTGTGGCAGTGTCTCTATTACTAGACCCGAGGGAAGGTTTCAAATTACACCTTCAACACAAATATATCAAGAGCTATCTGAATGGTGATTAGAGAGTACTTAAGCACAGATTGAACTGCTTTTCAATCCAACATTAGATCTGCTTTTATCTATAATATCAATAATCATAAAATCTGATACTTATTTGTATCAGGTTACCAAGAAATATGTGTTGGAAAATTCCCTTTATCCACTTTGCTTTTACAAAAGACTTACATCTGTCCCTGTTTTCTCTAACAGAAAGAAATCTGAAGAGGATTTTCACTTTTATGAAGAAAAGGGGAGGTGTTTCCCATATAAAGTAATGCTTCTTCGATTTACGCCTTTTCAGTTTATGTCAGGTTTCATAATAACGCTTTACTTTCGGATCGTGGGGATACCTGTATCTAATTCTGTCGCTTATACGTTCCTGGAGAATATTCGAAAATGTTGCAGAATTAAAGCTTACAATATCTAAGTAATGAGATTGATTTTTGTTTGTTGCAAACGGGCAAGTCCAAACAATTGAAACACATTAAACATTATTATCTCGTGCTATAAGTTGGAAATAAAGTTGATAGCTACTTCAGTAAACTAGCAAATGCAACCACCTATTACTTGTCGGTCAGCTGATTACCTACTTTGTAACTAAATGTTGTGATTCATCTAAATATTACTCTGTCCTTTGATCAAAGTGAAATTGTAATTGTTGTTCATTTTATGAATTGTCAGAAACTTGTTTTTATTTTTCCATTCACCTGTTCATTTTGACCATTAGATTGAAATGCTTTGGAAATATTGGAGTTTGTTCATTTAAAAATAAGGTTTGCACATCTCTCACATATCTCACTTCTTGTATTATGATTCAAGAATGTTTTCTGGTGGAATTCTAGTAAATAACAAACAGTTGTTGGCTTCAAATAAGGTCTTTAACACCCAGTTATCAATCTGTTGTTAATGTTTCAGCTGTTACATTGATATTGATTAGGTACTCATTCAGAGAGATCAACTGACAATTATAAACTTGCAGGATTATTGAATTGAGAAAAGGATACAGAAGTGGAAACATTTTTTGGAAGGAATTGCTTTTTCATTCAAATGTGTAGGCTGTTCAAGTATTCTATATCGCCTTCCATTGGTTTTCTTGTCGAGAATGTAAATTTACAATTCATGTGAATTTTAACGTGTTCTGTATCTTGAAATTTGTATCAGATTTAAGAAGAAAAAGAGGAGCAATTAACACGAAAAGTGCAGTGAATAGAAAGCACAGTAAATTAAATTGACAGAGGTAACTTTTAGTATTGTCTCTGAATATTCAGTCAAATATTTCTAATGGCAAGAGCGTTGTGCCGGTAAAGCACAGCAGGTCAGGCAGCATTCAAGGAGAAGCAGAATCGACGTTTTGGGCATAAGCCCTTCATCAGGAATCTTTTCGATAGTCCTGCTCTTTCTCCAAATATTCGATAGTCCTCACTTTCTCCAAATATGCTTAATGAACATGAACTGAAAATGTTAGCATCTGCAGTTGAACAAGACCAAACAAACACATTTTTTGCAATATTTATAGTGAAAATTTGTTTGAGAACATGCATCAAATCAGATCAAACAACATCTCTTGCCGTTAGAACCCTTGGCCCTTCATAATAAAGAATAACCATGCTTTGCACAACCAGTATGGTGTATAACGACTGAACTGAAATACCAGAGGACAACGATTGCATTTATTGAAGGGAATGATAACCAGATCCTTACTGTGATAGTGGGGATTGATCTCAGAAGATATAAAATTTTACTGTGATTATTCCACTGAACAGTAATTAAATGGTCATGAAGATCTTTGTGCGGCTTTATGTGCAGTGTTTTGTTTGAACATTGATTTCAGTAACATTGAGATATTTTACATATTGACAATTGACAGTTAAAGGTAAGTTTTAAATGAAACAGTTAAAAAATATTGTCAGTTTTGTTTAGCGAAACACAATTCTAAGTTTATGGAATCCCTCCTGTGTGGAAACAGGCCATTTGGCCCAACGAGTCGACACTGACGTTCCAAAGAATAATCCACTCAGCGCCATTCTGCTCTCAGATTACTGGACATTTACCCCCTGACTGATGCATATAACCTACACATCCCTGAACAGAACGTGCAGCTTAGCATGGCCAATTTACCTCACCTGCATTTCTTTGGATTTTGGGAGAAAACCAGAAGGTGGCCCTGTGTATTGTTACAAGACCATTATACCAAGTACCATCCCCAAAGGACTTAAGATGTATTTCTGAGCTGCGGTTCTGTCTCGGATTATCTACATCCCACAAATTTCTAAACTGCATGCATCAGCGTCTATTTCTTGCGGATTATCAGACGCAGGGACCGTTAATAATACATGTGAAATTATATTTGACAAACCCCGAATACTAAGAGAGCTAGGATCATCACTCTAAGCATCCCCAGCATTCTAAAAATTCTGCTGAAGCACAAAAAACTTAATACACAATCCTACAGAAATAATCCCGCACTCACGTCGCCACTGTATAATCAGTTAATGTAAGTCTCTTCAGTCTGAGTTTCAGCGGGTCTTCCATTGATTCGGCTGTCCAGACTTCTTCCTCAACTGGAGATTTCACTGGCCCTTTCATCCGAGTTTAGTGAGTCCATCCTTTCTCCGCTCTCCTTATTGTCGTTTCGGTAATCAAAGGATCCTGATATGGCCCTTCCCAGTCCGGCTGCAATTTAGTCTCTGTCCATTATTTTACTAAGGCCCAATATCCCGGCCGGATGGGATGAACGGTGAATTCAAGGGGTGGAGTCTGTGCCAATAAACTCTGTTTCCTGAGGAGAGACAAAGAGGCGGACAAGCCCAGTATATATTTCTTTAGAACAAGTCTTTAGTTTCGGGAATTGTCAATTCTCCGTTCATTCCCAGGTAAGGTAATCCAAATATGATTTCATAGGGTATAGTCCCAAATGTTTCCTTGGGGCTGTTTGTACTCGCAAGAGAGCTATAGGTGAACATTTGGTCCAAGGGAGTCTGGTTTCTATTATCAATTTAGAGAGCTGTCGTTTGAGTGTTTGGTTCATTCTCTCAAACCTTCCTGATGATGGTGGGTGCCATGGAAAATGGAACTCCCAGGAAATTCCCAACCCTTTCATTATCTCCTGTCACACTTTAGAGGTAAAGTGAGTTCCTTGGTCGGAATCTATTTGGTTCACTAGCCCATATCTGGAAATTATGTGCTCCAATATTGTTTTACACACCACACTCGCAGTGGTAGTAGCTTGGGGTATGCCTCAACACAACCAGACAGATTATCTACTACGACCAGTATATATTTTAGTCTTCCTACTCTGGGTAATTCAGTATAATCTTCTTGTATACGCTGGAAGAGTCTCAATCCCGGGTCTCTTCCTCCCGGGTTCTGTTTTCTCAAGACTTTCTTATTTAACTTTCTGCATATGATACATCCCTCACATATGTGTTTAGCAATTGTATATAGTCCTTTACATCCATATTCCCTAAGAACTAAATCACACATTGCTTGTACTCCCCAACGGCTGACCTGATGCAGGACAGCCATAATTTCTCGCATCATCATTTTGTTTAAGATTTCCCTTCCATCAGATAACATTCATTGCCCTTCTGCTGTTTTTTTTCAGCCCCAAAATCTATCAATTCTTTTTCAATTCTTTCAGTAAATATAAGTGATTCCGAGGATCAGGGACAGGAGATATTAGGGATAGAATCAGCACTCCTTGTGTGTCCACGCCTACTTCCTTAGCCACTTCATTGGCTAATCTATTCCCCCGAACATCTGGTTCATTTCCTTTCTGATGACAATTTACCTGCACTACCACTATTTCTCGTGGGTGTAATAGGGACTCGAAGACTCGTTTAATCAACTCCTCTTGTGCGAATTCCTTCCCCCAGCTATTGATCAGTCCTCTTTCCTGCCATATCTTTCCAAAAGTGTGCACAACACCAAATGCATATTTCGAGTCACTGTTTGCTGCTCCCTCTTTATTTTCTAACGATCTATGGACACTTTCCAATGCATATAGTTCGCAGGTCTGAGCTGACCACCCATTTGGCAACCTTCCTGCCCCTACCACAATACCTTTCATCCCATCTACAACTGCATACCCATTATGTCTTTTCCCCTCAGTCACCCGGGATGATCTGTCTATAAAGAGTCAGTCTCCTGCATGAGGCAGAACATCTCTCAGGTCCATGCAGACCTTAGTTTGGTATTCTACAATGTCAAGGCAGTCGTGCACTGGATTCTGAGGAGATTCTCCTTCCCCTTTTGAAAAGAAAGGAAGGTGCATTTAAACAATTGTCCGTGACCAACACAAGATCATCCTTTTATATTAATATTGCCTCATATTTCAGAATCCGCGTGTCTGTCAACCATTGCCCAGCTTTTTGATTTTGGATCGTTCTCACTTGGTGTGGGGTACTTACTATTAGGGCTCCCCCAAATGTAAGCTTTCTGCTTTCCTCCACCAACAGTGCAGTGGCAGTCACTGCCTGCACACACTCAGGCTACCCCTGGGATACTGGATCCAATAGTTTCGAAAGATATGCTACTGGCTGTTACATTCCTCCCCACCTCTTTGTTAATACTCCCAAAGCCACTCTCTTATCTACGGTAGCAAAGAACTGGTAAGATTTATCTAGAGCAAGTAAGGCTAACATGGGGGCATGGATCAGATCTCTTTTGAATTCTTAAATAGTTATTTTTCCTCTTCTTCCCAACTCAGACACTTTGGTTCCTCCTCTACTAGTTTGAGATATAATTTATTCGTCTTTTGAGCATAAGAATCAATCCATAATCTGCAATATCCCGTTAAATCCCAAAAATTATGATATTCCCGTTTATTCCTGGTCAGCGGAATCCCCACTATTCCCTTTAACCATTCCAGGCTTCCCTTTCGCTTCCCTCACAAACTAAATGTCCCACGTATTTCACTTTTCGCTCCACATATTGTAATTTGTTTTTAGATACCCGCGGTCCCTGCTGACCCAGGAAATTCATTTATTTTTTCGAGGCTTCTACTCCTCTTTCCCGTCTTTTTCCTGTTACTAAGAGGTCGTCTACATACTGCAACAGGGTAGTTCCCTTGAAGCTGCTAAATTTCTCCAATATTTGTTCTAACATCTGTCCAAATAAATTTGGGGATTGCATAAACCCCTGGGGGAGCACAGTCCTCCGGTATTGCTGTTTCCATCCTTTTCTGGGATCTTCCAATTCAAAGGCAAAAAATTCTTACTGTCCTCCCAAAAGGCATCCTTTAAATCTATGACACTAAACCATTTGTGATCATGAGGGATCGTACTTAATAACGTACAATTCAATATTCTCAAATCCTGCACCAATCGATAAGTTTGATCGGATTTACGCACTGGTAGAATTAGGATATTATTAGGAGACATACATGGCTCCAACAGTCCATCTCCAGCCCCTCAATTAATTGCTGCAGACCTCGTTTACCTTCTATGGAAATGGGATATTGTCGCTCATAAACAACATCCCCTTTCCTTTTTAAACTTATTTCTATGGGACGGATCTGTATTTTTCCACGATTCCCTTCTCTAGCCCATATAATAGGGTCTACCCCTCTCTCCACATCTTCTGTCAACATTGCCATTTGTACAACTAATTCTTTTTTCCTGGATTCAAATCTCCAGTCCTAAGAGGATATTTAAATGTCTCCCCAGTAAGTTACTTCCTATATCAGCGGTATACAACAGTTCCCCTGTAACTGTATCCTTCGGACCTTCTATCATCATAAGTTCAAATACTGGAACAGTAAATTCTTCCCTTTAACCCCGGAAATAGTAATTGACTGTGTTGACATTCCTACTTTCTTTGGTTTAAAATTCAGCGATGACCGTGCTGCCCCCGTATCTACTAGGAAGACTACCTCTTCCCCACAGGGTCTCACCTTCAAGTTTATCAAGAGTTCCTGGTGGCTCCCCGGGGGCAGAAAACCCTGATACCGTGAGTGTGAGCACCGGCAATATAGGCATTTGCTCTCGCCAGCGCGCATGCGTTGGTTGGGTAGCTCAGCTGGTTAGAGCGTGGTACTTGTAACGCCAAGATCGTGGTTTCAATCCCCACACTGACCATGTGCAGCGCTTGTGCGCTGGTGCGAGCTGAGCTAATCGAAAAACGCGATTGGCGCGGCAAAAGCAAATGCCTCTAGTGCCGGTGCTCACAACCACGGCAGCTGTGCATTTTCTGCTTCTTATCGATCGCACGATAGTCGGAGGTATTTCCTTTCGTTGCAAAGCTTTTCAACAAAAAAAGCATTTACTTTTCCGAACGCGCACACTCGAGTTAACCATTTGCTCTGATAGCCAAAATTAAGCACAATGTCTGGACGCATGCAATTTCAATCGCAACGCCACCAGCTCAGCTGCAGCTTGTCACGTTGACAAATATCGTCTGGAGAAACGTACCTTCAACGATCGCTCACTGTTCTTCTGGATACTCACAGACCTTTGGAATCAGGGTTATGTGCTGCTTATAAACTGCTACGAACCTTATGCCAAATGCATTTGAATTGTAATCTATCAGTGGAGTACTTTCTGCTCCCGAACGACGCAGTTGCTCTGGTGTCAGCAACAGCTCAGAAGTCAATTACACGTTTTGCTCAATGACTCATGTTGCTTATGCAATCTTCGTTTGACAGCATATTTAGCAAGTTATCAGGCCTTCCTGCAGAGTTTGTCAGCGACAGGTCAGCTGCTAAAATGATTGCTTCAGAGAGCATGCTACATCCTACGTTTGAAAATGGAAAAGGTGCAAACGTTTACAGGCTGAACACTTACTCACTATTTCGCCTGGCGCGTCAGAGGCTGGGAGCTGATCTTATAGAGGGGCATGAGGGGAATGAATCGGGTAAATGGACAAGTTCCTTTCGCTCAGGTGTGGCAGTTCAGAACTAGAGGGTATAAATCTGGTGTGGGAGGGTAAGAATTCGAAAGGCAGTGAGGGGCAACGGCTGCAGGCAGAGGATGGTGCGTTTCTGGAATAAGTTGCCAGACCAGCCGGTGATGGATGGTATAATTCCAATACTTTTAAGGAATCTGGACGTGTACTTGAATAGGAAGGATTTAGAGAGAAATGGGTCAAGTGCATACAATCGCGGCTGGATCAGTTGAGGATATCTGTTCGGAATGGACGAGTTCGACCGAAGACTGTGTTTTCAGTGCTGTCCATATCTAATGGCTCTATGATAGTGCAGGTGAAATGATAAAAAAGATAAATAAAAAAAAAGAAGTGAAATTGTCTGAAGTTGTTGAATTCAAACAACTTCAGGTAATTTTATTTCAATTATTTTATTTATCTTTTTTATTTGTGAGTATTTTCACTGTTCGGTACCTCTTATTTCTTGATTGTCTCTCTTTCTCTCGTTCCCGACTCTCTCAGTAACTTTTTCCTCTCCTCTTCCCGCTTTGCTGCCCTTCTCCCCTGTTTTCCATTTTGTCTCTGCTTCACCCATCCCTCACATATTTTGTCACATAGCGCTGGCTTCAGCCTGGGTCATTCACGTCTCTTAATCTCCCTTTAATCTCTCCATGCACTGTCATTATAACCTTTGCATCTGGAGTCTTGACTCACCTTCTCTCAACGTGGTATAAATAGCTCCATAATACTCCCCCTTTGTTTTTATCTTTATCTTTAATCAGTTAGACTCGAAACGTTCGCTCTTTTCTCTCCTTGCAGATGGTGCCAGACCTGCTGAGAATTTTCCAGCATTTTCTCTTTTGGTTTCAGATTCCGGCATCCGCAGTAATTTGCTTTTATTAATGGCTCTATGATATTGCTGGTGATATGATAACTCCAGTTTCGATGCATGAAAGGTGAGCAAGCGAACGAATTCCCTCTGGAAGTCGTGTGACAAGTATTAACAGAGATTCAGGAAAATAACATGACCGAATCATTGATTTGAATTGAAGCCTGAACTCTGGTTCTCCTCCGAGCCTGTGCCAGGTCTGCCTAATACTGCATATATTTCATGTTTTGCATTTTTTTCTGAAAACAATTGAGACTGATTCTTTTGCTGCAGACAACATCCACCAGTCATCACGGGTACGGCGATCAAGTCGTGCGTCCATATGCGTATATTGCCGGTGCTCACAACCACGGCGGCTGTGCATTTTCTGCTTCTAATCGATCGCACGATAGTCGGAAGTATTTCATTTCGTTGCAAAGCTTTTCAACAAAAAAAGCATTTACGTTTCCGAACGCGCATACTCGAGTTAACCATTTGCTCTGATATCCAAAATTAAGCACAATGTCCGGACGCATGCAATTTCAATCGCAACGCCATCAGCTCAGCTGCAGCTTGTCACGTTGACAAATTTTGTCTGGAGAAACGTACCTTCAACGATCGCTCACTGTTCTTCTGGATACTCACAGACCTTTGGAATCAGTGTTATGTGCTGCTTATAAACTGCTACGAACCTTATGCCAAATGCATTTGAATTGTAATCTATCAGTGGAGTACTTTCTGCTCCCGAACGACGCAGTTGCTTTGGTGTCAGCAACAGCTCAGAAGTCAATTACACGTTTTTCTCAATGACTCATGTTGCTTATGCAATCTTCGTTTGACAGCATATTTAGCAAGTTATCAGGCCTTCCTGCAGAGTTTGTCAGCGACAGGTCAGCTGCTAAAATGATTGCTTCAGACAGCATGCTACATCCTACGTTTGAAAATGGAAAAGGTGCAAACGTTTACAGGCTGAACACTCACTTTCTATTTCGCCTGGCGCGTCAGAGGCTGGGAGCTGATCTTATAGAGGGGCATGAGGGGAATGAATCGGGTAAATAGACAAGCTCCTTTCGCTCAGGTGGGGCAGTGCAGAAGTAGAGGGTATAAATCTGGTGTGGGAGGGTGAGAATTCGAAAGGCAGTGAGGGAAAACGGATGCACGCAGAAGGTGGTGGGTTTCAGGAATAAGTTGCCAGACGAGCTGGTGATGGATGGTATAATTCCAATACTTTTAAGGATTCTGGACGTGTACTTGAACAGGAAGTGTTTAGAGAGAAATGGGTCAAGTGCATACAATCGCAGCTGGATCAGTTGAGGATATCTGTTCGGAATGGACGAGTGCGACCGAAGGCTGTGTTTTCAGTGCTGTCCATATCTAATGGCTCTATGATAGTGCAGGTGAAATGATAAAAAAGATAGAAAAAAAATGAAGTAAAATTGTCTGAAGTTGTTGAATTCAAACAACTTCAGGAAATTTTATTTCAATTATTTTATTTATCTTTTTTATTTGTGTTTTTTTCACTGTTCTGTACCTCTTATTTCTTGATTGTCTCTCTTTCTCTCGCTCCCGACTCTCTCAGTATCTTTTTCCTCTCCTCTTCCCGCTTTGCTGCCCTTCTCCCCTGTTTTCCATTTTGTCTCTGCTTCACCCATCCCTCACATATTTTGTCACATAGCTCTGGCTTCAGACTGGGTCATTCAGGTCTCTTAATCTCCCTTTAATCTCTCCATGCACTGTCATTATCACCTTTGCATCTGGAGTCTTGACTCACCTTCTCTCAGCGTGGTATAAATAGCTCCATATTACTCCACCTTTGTTTTTATCTTTATCTTTAATCAGTTAGACTCGAAACGTCAGCACTTTTCTCTCCTTGCAGATGGTGCCAGACCTGCTGAGAATTCTCCAGCATTTTCTCTTTTGGTTTCAGATTCCAGAATCCGCAGTAATTTGCTCTTATTAATGGCTCTATGATATTGCTGGTGATATGATAACTCCAGTTTCGATGCATGAAAGGTGAGCAAGTGAACGAATTCCCTCTGGAAGTCGTGTGACAAGTATTAACAGAGATCCCGGAAAATAACATGACCGAATGATTGATTTGAATTGAAGCCTGAACTCTGGTTCTCCTCCGAGACTGTGCCAGGTCTGCCGAATACTGCATATATTTCATGTTTTGCATTTGTTTGTGAAAACAATTGAGACTGGTTGTTTTGCTGCAGACAACACTCGCCAGTCATCAAATGTTTTATTGTGCAGGTGACGCTTCCTGCTTCATGGAGCACGTTGGTTGGAAACACAGCAGTGATCCAGCATGGGAGTAGCGAGTTGATGCCCCATGACAGCGATGGTTGGCTTTCGAATGAATACACATCTTGACCGATTATGTGACAAGCTCTTGCAGACAGTGAACCCTGACACCACGCTGCTAACCACACAAGCGCTGCATATGGTCAGTGCGGGGATTGAACCCACAACCTTGGCGTTATTAGCACTATGCTCTGACCAGCTGTGCTAACCAACCAATGGGTGGAGGCCGGCGAAAGCAGATGCCTATATTGCCGTTGCTCACAACCATGGCGGCTGTGCATTTTCTGCTTCTTATCGATCGCACGATAGTCTAAAGTCTTTCCTTTGGTTGCAAAGGATTTCAACAAAAAAAGCATTTACGTTTCCGAACGCGCATACTCGAGTTAACCATTTGCTCTGATATCTAACATTAAGCACAATGTCCGGACGCATGCAATTTCCATCGCATCGCCACCAGCTCAGCTGCAGCTTGTCACGTTGACAAATATCGTCTGGAGAAACGTACCTTCAACGATCGCTCACTGTTCTTCTGGATACTCACAGTCCTTTGGGATCAGGGTTATGTGCTGCTTATAAACTGCTACGAACCTTATGCCAAAGGCATTTGAATTGTAATCTAGCAGTGGGGTTCTTTCTGCTCCCGAACGACGCAGATGCTTTGGTGTTAGCAAGTTAAGGGCTCAACACGCTCCACTTGTGCCACTCAGCTGTCAGAAAGATGCAGTGTAAATCGCTATGATAGTATAAACGGGGACAACCATTCCCTTGAGCAGGAGCACACTCAACTTCGGAATTTCCTGCGTCTCTATCCCATCATAGATGGACAGCACGCTCCCCGATTGCATCACTGGAGCCAGAGAGTAACTCTGCGCATTTTTCCCATCCCCATTTCCGGTTGGATATGAGCGGATGTGCCGATGTTAAGCTAAAATGCTATTGAAGCATACATTTCAACAATATCCTGTACTGTTCCCCGAGTCTTTGATGTTTTGTCGAAATCGATCAATCTCATTTTTCAACATTCTTATTCAAGGGATCTCTACACCATCTGAGGGACATCGAACTGAAAGATTCAGCTCATTCTCAGTTCCCACATGTCTGTCACTGTTCACTGAGTACTGATATTGTACATTTGCTGTTCTTGCGAACATTTCCTTTGCTAGTATACTTATTGCTGCTTGCAAGCATCCTGTTCTGTGGTTACTGTGATCGTGGTGTCTGTATGTTGAATTGTGACCACAGCAACCTCGATTTGAAACCAAATCACGGCACTTAGTGTTCTCTCCGTTGTCCTTTTTGTGACACATGGTCAGAAATTAATTGTTTTACCTTCAAGTTCCGCTCTCTCGCATCTCTGCGTTTCATATATCAGAATTCAAACACACCCGTTGTCAGAGATTCCGGTCCTTCCCACGATCATTAAACCCCCTTTCCGTCCCTCCCCCCAGTTCTCTGAGGCAATGCACAATCTATCACTGTCTTTCACATTCATACTGTTCTGTCTGTGCTGCTCCGGTTCCTGTTGTTGGGTGAACGTTCCCCAATCCCACCATCGGGACCTCCAAATAAATTGATCCATTTGGATACTGCGGTTGTGAAATCAATCCCTATCTCGCAGCTTTTACTGACCAGAGACAATTGTAGCGTCAGGTTCATGGAAAATACACAGGGCAGTTCAGGTGAAAAGACATTTTATTGTTAAAGATCAGCTTTTATGGCTTTCTGCGTTGGTCTTGTGATAATTTCATAGAACTGATAATCCAGAGACCGAGGTAATAGTCTGGGTACTCGGGCTTGAATCCCACCATGTCATGATCGTCAAATTTGGATTCAAGAAATATCTGCGAGGAAGAATCTAATGACTACTATAGTTCTATTGACAATTGTTGAAAAAAAATCTGCTTCACTGATGTCATTTCAGGATGGAATCTGCTATCCTTACTTGGTCTGGGCTGCATGTGACTTCAGACTCACAGCAATATGGTTGAGTCTCAACTGATCTCTGGGCAATTCGAAATGGGTAATAAATTCTGCTTAGCCAGAATCGCCCTCACACTAATCCAAACATTTTAAAACAAATGCTCATTAGTATCAAGCAAGAGCGTTGTGTGCAGTTTTGCAAGTCACATTATAGCAGGGATGTGATCACACTGAGAAAATTGCAGGAGTTATTTACCGGGATATTGTTTGGGCTGAAGAGTTTCAGTTGTGAAGAAAGACAGGACAGAGTGGAGTGTTTGTCGCAGTGTAAAGGAGATGTAGACAAGACATGATTGAGTTAGGGTCTGGACACGGTTGACTGAACGAGTTTCCCATTGATGGAGGGACCGATCAGCAGGGGCCAGAGATTTAAGGAGAAAGACAGAAAGGTTTCAGAAGATGTGCGAAAAAGCTTTATCAGCCAGTGGGTGGTTGGAATTTGGAATACACTGTCTGCATTTTTCAAAGCGGCAGAATCCTTTATAACCTGAATGAATAGTCAGATGCGAACCTTTGATCCCAAGACATATAAGGCTGTGGGGTTAGCATTGTGAAATGGGATTCAGTTCATTAGGCAGTTGTTTTTGACAAGTGTGGCCACATTTAGTTGAAGGGCTACCTTTGACATTCTTGTCCTCAGTAGTATTATGGTTAATGTTCCCGCCTGTCACAGGGATCAATTTTCCGCTGGGGACAATGTAAACATTTTAAAACTGTCGCTCCATTCCCAAGTGCGGGTATTGATACCTGTCCTTCCGTTCTCGATGGGGCATGTCACAGGAAGGACAGTGCTGCCTGAATAAAGGTGGGGAAGCTGAATATGTGTTGCTGGAAAAGCGCAGCAGGTCAGGCAGCATCCAAGGAACAGGAGAATCGCCGTTTCAGGTATAATCCCTTCTTCAGGAATCCTGATTCCTGAAGACGGGCTTATGCCCGAAACGTCGATTCTCCTGTTCCTTGGATGCTGCCTGACCTGCTGCGCTTTTCCAGCAACACATTTTCAGCTCTGATCTTCAGCACCTGCAGTCCTCACTTTCTCCTTAAAGGTGGGGAAGGACTGCAACTCTCAGGGAGGCAGAGTGTCAGTGAACAGTCAAACACGTGACTTCTGCATACTTCACCTTGTGACTGTGTTGGAATGAAAAGCATATGACAGACTTGTTCTGTACTGAAGTGTTTACTAGAAGCAGGAAGCTGAGGAAGAAACAACATAAACACATTCAAATATGAGTGCAGAAACATTTCCCGCAGCACGAATGAAATTGTAAAGGACAGAGTAGCGTTTCGATACATTGAATTTGGGTTCATTTGTTTTGATGAGGCTGTTACCAGGGTAGAAAACCATTACAAAATGATACAGCATTTGCCCAGTATGATGGAACATTGTCTCAGTAATTCGCATTGCTGTTCAGAGGGAGGGTTAGGTTGACTGGCAAAGTTAAATTGCCCTCTCGTGTCCAGGGAGTGAATTAAGTAAATTAAGTGAACTAGCCATGGGTAACGGGGGGATAAGGTTAGAAGTCACATGACGTCAGGTTATATTCCAAAAGGTTTATTTGAAATCATATGGGGGAGGGATTCCCCTTCTTCAGGTGAAATATAAGGAAATAGGGAGGGGAGCTAGGTCTGGGTGAGATGCTCTTCAGAGAGTCGACACCGGCACGATTGACTGAAATGCTCTTTCTACACTGTAGGATTCCGTGATTCTATGAATCGATAATGACGGTGTTTACTGGGGTGTAAAGCCATTAGAGAAGATGCTGATGGGGGTGAACTGAGGATGAGATTTTATTCACTTGTCTTCTTGGAAAATTGAGAACAGTTATCCCTGAACCAAGGAAAACTTAATGGGTTTTTTTCAGGTTATGAAATGTTTGAACAGACTAAATAGGTGGAAAATTCCCTCTTTTAAGTAAGTAAACATTTGGATGTCAGGCATTCAATACCTTTGATAAAACCTTGGAAGGACAAATAAATGATGAGAACAGAATCGCTGTCACTCCGAGAATCTGTTTTCAAAATATTTGGAAAGGCACATTTGGTGACATACAAGAAATAAATTTTACAAGGAGAGAGACAGCGTGTGGCTAGGTAAAGGTGCAGAGGTGGGGTGTAGTCGGTCGGAAGTTGCGCGAAACAATGTCTAAGTCGGTTGACTTTAAATGCAAAGAAATTTCTTTAATGTGTGCAGCTGAATAAGATTCGCTTCCAAAACTCTGCATTTTGAAAGATTTGGCATAATACTCCACCTAAAGCATTGAAAATGGAACTGAGTGGATTTTTATTTATTGTGAAGGGAAGATATTACATAATGAATAGGAAGTGACCAGTTGCTTGGAGGTCGACTTCCTGCTTTCATCACATGCTTTAAGGATGTGAGAACAAACACCATGATGTTTGGTCCATTTAATACTCAGTGAAATCTGCTAATGCAACGAGCATCAAAACTGGTGGATTTTCTTATGCACTTTAACCTTCTGTTTTCCTAAGCAGTATTTTCCTTAAACTGAAATAAAGTCAGAGCAAATTTGAATACAACATTAATCGTTCCAATGAGATATATCCAATTCACTTCTGATTATTACAATGAACATTGTGAGGTTTCAGCAAAATTAAAATGAAAGGAACAAATCAGCATTTCTTGCGATTGAATCCAATTCAGGTTCAGCCATATGAGAAAGGCCATTGAGCGACAACATCGCCTTTATTTCACTCACCATGGCTGCTTCTTCACGTGAGAGAAAAAGTGACTGAAGAAATTATGAGTCAAATGTAGGTGTAAATATGACGGGAAATTCTTGTCCTGTTTCATTCTGACTCAGTTCTGACTCAGAATGTATTACTGACAGCTATTCATTCTGACCAGCATGGCTATTTATTGGAATTTGCTGTTATTATAAGTCTAGTGAAAGCAGTGACACAATGGTGTGGATTCGATTCCACTCTGGAACTTTCTCATCCATGACTTTCACTACATGTAACCTGATGAGGTCACATGTCACCCCACTACAAAATGTGCAGAGGAGACTGTGAGATTACGGTGCTCGGTTATTTTCTCGCTCTGCTCCACATTCACAGGTTCGAGTCACACTCTGGTTGCTAACTTTACACACCGCTCTAGTAGATTTCCTTTGCACCTCACACTCTGGATCGAGAATCTTGCCCTTCACTGCACGGAAGATTCACAAATAATTGACACCACATTAAAGTCGAAATGAAGAGTGAGAGCATTCATTCTATTCAATTATAGATGAAATTAGTGTAATGAGAAGGAACGCATTTTTCTTTCCGCCCTACATTCCATCTTGTCTTTCTATGAATTTACATCGAAAGAAAGAGAAAAAATTAACAAGAGATCGGGAGCACAAGTTTATCCAGTGTGGTTGTTCATGAGTATTTTAACCAAACACTTCACACAAAGATCTGATCAGCATTTCAAACAGTCACTCGGAATTGGAACCGCAGAAAACTTCTCCAATTAAACAAACATTTCATTCTTTCACCAATTTCTGCTGTGTGCGAATCATACAAGGATCCATTATCCAGCGTGATCACTGACTTGCCAACTGTATAAGATCTAGCAACCTCCTTCAGCAATCACAGCTTATGTACACAACCACCTGTGCTTGGGCCCAGTGTCATTTGTTGCCCCCAGGTCACAGCACATTTCTTCTTCCTGAGTTTATGAGGCTTTTTCCTGATCTGTCTGATCTGTTTAATGAACCTTTTCTGTCACTTCATCCCATCCCCTCACAATTCTGAACTTATGAATAAAATAAGGCGTTAGACGAAATGTTAAACCAAGTGGAAGTATGCTATTCAGCCCAAGGAGTCTTCTCAACCATTCAATGAACTCATGGATGATCTGATTTGTAGATGCCGGTGTTAGACTGGGGTGTACAAACTTACAAATCACACAACACCAGCTTATAATCTAACAGGTTTAATTTAAAGCGCACTAGCTTTCGGAACGATGCTCCTTCACCAAGTGATAGTCACTCCGAAAGCTGGTGTGCTTCCAATTAAACCTATTGGACTATAACTTGGTGTTGTGGGATTTTTAACATTGTTGATCTGATAATCTTGAAATCGTTTCTGCTCACTTAGCTCGACAAAGTTTCATCATCTTTCTGATTAACTATCTGGCACATTTTGAAAATACCCAACAACGCAGTCTCAACAGCGGTTACTGGAAAATGTCACAGATTCTTTGACCCCTGAGCAAAGAAATTACTCTTCATTTCTGAATTAAATGGGCAATATCTAATTCTGAGATTATGTCCTCTGGTGCTCTCCTCAGAGCATGGGGCAAGCCATCTGCCCGTATATAACCTGTCAAGGTCCCACGAATATTGAACGTTTATAATTGTTATTATGTGATTATAAAGTTCCCTCCTCCTCCTTTGTTTCAAGGAGAATAATCCCAGCCTAACGAATCATTTCACGAAGTTCTACTGTATACTGTAGCAACATGTTAGTAAGTCTGTGCTGTCCCTTACATATTATTACGACAGGTGGAGAAATTTCAGCGAGGAAACAGGTTGATATTTCAGGCGCTGATGGGAATTGAAACTTGAAATCAGAAAGCGATTAGAATCGGATTGACCCACAGGACCAAATACAGCGAAGATAACTCTGACAAATGAGAATCTAATCATATTCGATTGACATTCAATGGCTTCAATGTAACTGAATTCCTCCGTGTAATCGTCCTGAGAGCTAGTATTTAGGAAAAATGTAACGTGACCGCCCATATAAAGAAGTTGACAACAAAAACCTGTCCGTGGGTCGACTTTGTTTGATTATTAACTCAACTCTTGTCTCCGTGAAGCCTACATTGTCCGCAACACACAAATTAGATGTTTAACAGAATTCTTTCCATTTGCCTCGGTGCGTGCAGCTTCAATGACACTGAAGGAACTGGGCACCCTCCACGACAATACAGTTACTTAACTGTATGTACAAGATGATTAGGGGGTTAGATAGGGTTGACAGTGAGAACCTTTTTCCACGTATGGAGTCAGCTATTACAAGGGGGCATAGATTTAAATTAAGGGGGGGGGGTAGATATAGGACTGATGTTAGGGGTAGGTTCTTCACTCAGCGAGTCGGAAGTTCATGGAATGCCCTGCCAGTAGCAGTGGTGGACTCTCCCTCTTTATGGGTATTTAAGCGGGCATTGGATAGGTATATGGAGGATAGTGGGTTAGTGTTGGTTAGGTGGGCTTTGATCGGCGCAAATTCGAGGGCCGAAGGGCCTGTACTGCGCTGTATTCTTCTATGTTCTATGTTCTATGTATATTGTTGAACACCTGAATATTTATTCCCTTAACTGCTAAGGCACAATTTCAGCAGAGTGCACAACATATAGGATTCACTGAGTAAGTCACCAGGCATTGTTGAAAGGACCTTCAAATCTCAAAAATTTTACTGACTATAAGGACAAGGTTGAAGATGTACTGAACCTTCACCATTTGCAAATTACCCTCTAAGGTACATACCAGCATGACTTGGAGAGGAATTAGTGGTAAATTCATTGAGTGGTGAAGTAGTTTGATGGGCAAAGATTTATACTTCAGCCCTCGATCTTTCATCTTTCAATTTTCAAAAATGTAGATTATTGCATGGACCAGACTTGTGCTCATTCCTTTAGTTGTTTCCTAAACTGGCGGTTGCTCAAGATCGAATATCATCCAAAGTCTGTCGTCAACAATAGAAAATATCCAAAAACATCCCTAACAACTTCGCTCCCTGTCCAACATTCTTTAGGGATCTGTGAATGTGCACTCCAAGATCTCTTTGGTCCTGTACACCACTCAGAATCCTCACTGTTATTGTTACAACTCCCCAAATTCACCATCACTCATTAGTCTGGATTCAATTCCATTCGCCATTTTTCTTTCCCACCTGATGGATATATTCCTGCGGTCCCTGACATTATTCATCATAGTCAACCACACGACTATGTATCGTTATTAAACTTCTAAATCATGACTCCGAATAAAAAAGTTTGAATTATTGATCTACATCAGGAAACAGTGGTACTTCACTGGGAACAAGCATCCAAACATGGTTCCTTGCTGCATGGGATGAAGAACTGCCATGTTCCAATCTGCAAAAGTTGCTAGCCCAGTATTTCGCCACTACATTTGCAGATGACACAAAGATTGGTGGAGTAGCCAGAAAACATAGGGGACTGTCAAATAATGAAGGCGAATATAGATAGACAGAAGAGTTGAGCGGAGATGTGGCAAATGGAGTTCCGTCCAAGCAAATGTGAGGTGATGATTTGGGGAAGTCTAATTTCAGAGCCAAGTTTACAGTAAACGAAGAGCCTTGGTTAAACTTGATGAGAAGAGAGATCTGGGAGTTCGGGTCCTTTGTACCCTGAAGGTGACTGCACAGGTGGATAGAGTGCTCAAGCAGGCAGATGGCATGCTTGCCTTCACCGGATAGGGCCTTGAGAATAACAGCAGGCAAGTCCTGCTAAAATTGTACAAGAGTTTGTTTCGGCTGCGTTTAGAATACTCTGTACATTTCTGGTCACCAAATTACCAAAATTATGTGGACGTTTAGGAGAGAATGCGGAGAAGGTTTACGCAGATGTTGCCTGGTATGGAAGATACAAGCTCTGAAGAGAAGTTGAGTATGTTACGTCTGCTTTCATTAGAAAAGACGAGATTGAGGAGACCTGATTGAGGTCTACAATATCAGGATGGATACAGATTAGCTGAGGGATTCAAGAATGAGAGGTCATGCGTTCAATGAGAGAGGTGAAACTTTTAAGGGAGATAGACATGGAAAGTATTTTACACAGAGGATGGTAGGTGCTGGAATGCGTTGCCAGCAGAAGTAGCAGGCATGGTAGATTATTTCAAGATGCGCCTAGACAGATGCATGAGTAAGTGAGAAGCAGAGGGATACGGATGCTTAGAAATTGGGCGACATGTTTAGATAGTTGACTTGGACCGGCTCAGGCTCGGCTGTCCAAAGGGCCTGTTCCTGGGCTGCATATTCTCTGTATTCGTTGTTCTTCCTTGTTCACTACACTACCAACTGTGGGTTACAGGTTAAGTAGTGTTACTTCTGCAATCATAATTACTTATGCAAAGTAAGTGAACTCACACCAGTGTGTAATTGTTTCAACCAAGAGCTGGGTCAACAAGAATGAAACCTATTTGAAGAAAATATATAATTGTTTTCAGATGAGCTAAAATGTGCATACAAGAATGAAAGGTGTCTGCAAACAATGGTAGATGGTAAAGACAAATAAATAAGGTGCTGCGAGGAGGTAGGTTAAGCCAGATATGCCTGTACAAGCAGTAGTTATAAGCATTTGTTTCCCATTTCTGCAAAAACAAAAACCCAACCCCAATTAAAAGGTCATTAAGTTCAATATGTTTGGGGAAAGGGAGGAAATGTCACAAGTGTGGGAAATAGATCGCAGTGAAGGAGGATATACCTAACAGTTGACCACAGCCAGGATGTAGTGAAAAGGCCAAGTAAAACCTGCACTTTTTTTATGCACAAGGCCGGATAAGGCAAGAGAGAAACAATAGTAATGGGCACCGGGTTTGGAGTAGTGAATCCTATGTACTTGCTAAACTCTGCGAGTCTATTTAAGGCACCACGCTTGCAATCGTGTAATTAACATACTGATTGATTCAGATCTTGTCTCACACTGAAAGTATTGAAGTGAGTGAGCTTAGTTTCTCACAATTGGGGGATCATCCAGGTTATTCTTCCATCGCCGGGGGGAGTGGCTGGCCCTGAACACTGGGAAGGTGCCTCCCATTCACAATTGAGAAGTGGTTTCTTGTCCCAGTTTTGTCCTCTCCCTTGGGCGACTGGTACGAATCCCACAACAGAGACATCTGAATCAGACAGTGAAAGAAGGTCGATAAAAAATATGGGAAAAAGGGGCCAGGCAACTCTGTGCACAGACCAACGTTAGAAAACTGACTTTTAAGTATTAACTTGGTGGCCGGGAAAAGGGGTATTTAATCGCTGAGGGACTGGTAAGTAAGTCTAACTGTCACAGAGTAAAGGAAGAAAAAGTCCCTGGTAACATTCCTTCTGAAAGTCCCTTGTGGAGAATGTTGAGGGAATGGACAAGTAACACTTGTACAAGAGAAAAAGATAAAAAGATAATGTTTAAATATTGTTGTTTAGTATGGGCCAAAGAACCAATCATTCATCCAGCTGTCTTTCGGCCAAAGTATGATTCGGATTCGGTTTGGGTATGTCAGTATTTTGATTTGTATGTGAATGAAAAACAATCTTTCAGTCAAGAAGAGGCGGAATATGCCTCCTGTTGGAAGGGTAGTTTGGGAATGATGGGAGTAAAGACAAAGGATTCTCCCTCTGCCCCACCTAGTCCCAGGGATCCTTTTGCCTGTTTGCACTCCCGCCCCCCGTACCATAAAATCATATTGGGTGAATAAGGGAGAGGAGGAGAGACAGACAGACAGATAGGGACAGGGAACGGATGACCCACAAGAGGAGAACGAAGAGGTGGTGGACAGGGATATTGTTGTTCCCGACCATCAATCCGCAACAAAACGAAGGGAAGATAAAGTAGATGTAGAGGACGCCTCTGGAGTATCTAAACAAAAGCCTAAGGGTGAAAAACAAAAACAAAAAAAAGGGGAAGGTAATAAAGAGTTATCCCCTTCGGGAGGTACCAATACGGGACAAAGAGATTGGGTTTGTAAGTGTCCCTTCACCAGTGGGGAGGCCAGAACATTTAAAAAGGAGATGAAGGTCCTGGTTGAGGATCCGGTCGTGCTGTCTGAACAAATTGATCAATTCTTGGGGCCCAGTCTGTGTACGTGGACTGAGTTAATGTCTAATTTGAATGTACTATTTACTGGAAAAGAAAGGGGACTTATACCAGGAGCAGCCATTAAAATATGGGACAAGGAACTTCCCATTGGGGATGGGGATACTGGACAGGGAGAGACGGAGTTTCCCCTCAGAGACACCCAGTGGGAAAATCAAAACCCGGAGCAAAGAGAAGAAATAATGGAATTGAAAGAGCTGCTTCTAAAAGGAATAAGAGAGGCAATTCCGAAGTCGCAAAATTTTAATAAAGCCTTTGAAGTTAAAGAGGAGAAAGATGAGACACCCTCAGCTTTCTTGCAAAGATTAAGAGACTCAATGCGGAAATACTCTGGAATGAACCCTGAGGACCCAGTGGTACAGGATCTTTTGAAAGTACATTTTGTGACAAAGGCAAGGCGAGACACAGAGAAAGATACTGAAGATAGAAGGGAGGAATGAAACACCATTAGATGAATTGTTAAAAGAGGCACAGAAAGTGTTTGCTAAGAGAGAGGATGAGAGACAAAAACAGAAGGCAAAAATGATGGTAGCTACGGTTGATAAGGTAGTTAAGAAAAGAATAGAACCAATACTGAGCAACCGGAGCGGTAGGTAGCAGCATGTAGGACAGAGAGGGAGAGGAAAAGGGGGAGCATTTGATAGAGGGTTTGGACGACAGGGGCAGAGATGGAAGTCTCCGCAGTCAGGATGCTGTTATTGCAGAAACTCGGGTGGTTTTGCCGGGAGTGTCCTGATCGAAACAGGGAAGAAAGGGCAATTCTGCTTATGCATTTTGACAAAGAATAGGGTTCTCAGGGGTTCCTGCCCTCGGGGACCCACCAAGAACCCTTGATAAACTTGAAGGTGGGACCTTGTAGGGAAGACGTAGTCTTCCTCATAGATACGGGGGCAGCATGGTCATCGCTGAATTTTAAACCAAAGAAAGTAGGAATGTCAAGATGGTCAATTACTGTTTCCGAGGTAAAAGGGGAAGGATTTACTGTTCCAGTATTTGAACCTATGATGATTGAAGGTCAGAAGGATAGAGTCACAGGGGAACTGTTGTATATCCCTGATATAGGAAGTAACTTATGAGGGAGAGATTTAATTATTCTCTTAGGTTTGGAGATTGGCATTCAGGAAAAAGAATTAGTTGTACAAATGGCAATGTTGACAGAGGATGTGGAGAGAGAGATAGACCCTATTGTATGGGCTAGAGAAGGGAATCGTGGAAAACAACAGATCCGTCTTCTAGAAATAAGTTTAAAAAGGAAAGGGGACGTTGTTTATGAGCGACAATATCACCATTTCCATAGAAGGTAAACGAGGACTGCAGCCAGTAATAAAGGTGTTAGAGATGGACTGTTGGAGACATGTATGTCTCTTTATAATATCCTAATTCTACGAGTGCGAAAATCCGATGGAACCTATCGATTGGTGCAGGATTTCAGAATATTGAATCGAATAGAACAGGTCAGGCACCCAATGGTGCCAAATCCCTATACGTTATTAAGTAAGATCCTTCATGACCACAAATGGTTTAATGTGATAGACTTAAAGGATGTCTTTTGGGATTGTCCCTTAGCGGAGGAAAGTTGGAATTGTTTTGGCTTTGAATAGGAAGATCCCAAGACAGGATGGAAACAGCAATACCAGTGGACTGTGTTCCCTGGGGGTTTACAGAATCCCTGAATTTATTTGGACAGATGTTAGAACAAATATTGGAGAAATTTAGCAACCCCAAAGGAACTGTTGCAATATGTAGACGACCTCTTAGTAACAGGAAAGCGAAGTGAAAGAGTAGTAGAAGCCACTAAAAAAATATTGAATTTCCTGAGACAGCAGGGACTGCGAGTATCTAAAAGCAAAATACAATATGTGGAGCGAGAAGTGAAATACTTGGGACATTTAGTTAGTGAGGAAAAGCGGAAGATCAGCCCAGAATGGTTAGAGGGAATACTGGGGATTCTGCTGCCCAGGACTAAACGGGAATTACGTAAATTTTTGGATAAATGGGATATTGCAGATTGTGGATTGATTCTTCTGCTCAAAGGACAAACAAATTATATCTCAAACTAATAGAGGAGGAACCAAAGTATCTGAGTTGGGAAGAAGAGGAAAAATAACTGTTAAGTATTCAAAAGAGATCTGATCCATGCCCCAATGTTAGCCTTATCTTCTCTTGATGAACCTTTCCAGCTCTTTGCTACCGTAGATAAGGGAGCGGCTTTCGGAGTATTAACCCAGAGGTGGGGATGAATGAAATAGCCAGTAGCGTATCTTTCTAAGCTATTGGATCCAGTATCCCGGTGGCCTGAGTGTGTGCAGGCCGTGGCTGCCACTGTACTGTTGGTGGAGGAAAGCAGGAAGCTTACATTTGGGGGAGACCTAATAGTAAACACCCCATACCAAGTGAGAACGATCCTAAACCAAAAAGCTGGGCGATAGTTGACAGACTCCCGGGTTTTGAAATATGAGGCAATATTAACAGAAAAGGATGATCTCGTGTTGGTCACGGACAATTTTTTAAGTCCAGCTGCATTTCTTTGGAAAGGGGAAGGAGACTCTCCTCAGAATCCAACTGCCTTCACATTATAGAATACCAAACTAAGGTCTGCGTGGACCTGAGAGATGTTCCACTTCATGCAGGAGCCTGACTTTTTATAGACGGATCATCCCGGGTGACAGAAGGGAAAAGACATAATGGGTATGCAGTTGTAGACGGGACGAAAGGTAGTGTGGTAGAGACAGGAAGGTTGCTCAATGAGTATTCAGCTCAGACCTGTGAACGTTATGCATTGGGAAGAGCACTGAGGGCGTTAGAAAATAAAGATGGAACGGTATACATTAACTGTAAATATGCATTTGGTATTGTGCACACTTTTGGAAAGATAGGGCAGGAAAGAGGACTGATCAATTGCCGGAGGAAGGAATTAGCACACGAGGAGTTGATTAAACGGGTCTTGGAGTCCCTATTACTCCCCTGAGAAATTGCGGTAGTGCATGAAAATGGTCATCAGAAAGGAAATGAACCAGAAGTTATGGGGAATAGATTAGCCGATGAAGTGGCTAAGGAAGCAGACCTGGACCCACAAGGAGTGCTGATTCATTCCCTAATACCTACTGTCCCAATCCTCGGGAAGCTCCTATATTTACTGAAAGAGAGGAAAGATAATTGATCAATTTAGGTGCTGCAAAGACAGCAGACGGGCATTGTATGTACCTGATGGAAGGGAAATGCTAAACAAAATGATGATGCGAGACTTATGGCAACCATTGGGGAGTACAAACAACGTGTCTTTTAGTTTTGAGGGAATATGGATGTAAAGGTCTTTATACAATTGCTAAACATATATGTGAGGGATGTATAATATGCACAATGGCAAATGAGAAAGTCTTGAGAAAACAGAGCCCGAGAGGCAAAGACACGAGATTGAGACGCTTCCAGAGTATGCAAGAAGATTATACTGAATTACGCAGAGTACAAAGACTAAAATATATGCTGGTCATAGTAGATCATCTATCTAGTTCGGTTGAGGCATACCCCCTAGCTACCGCCAACGCGAGTGGGGTGTCTAAAACAATATTAGAGCACATAATTCCACGATATGGGCAAGTGAACCGTATAGGTTCCAACCAAGGAACTCATTTTACCTCTAAAGTGTTACAGGGAATAATGAAAGGGTTGGGAATTTCCTGGGCGTTCTATGCTCCATGGCATCCACCATCATCAGGAAGGGTTTTGCGAATGAACCAAACACTCAAACGACAGCTCTCTAAATTGATAATAGATACCAGACTCTCTTTGACCAAATGTTTACCTATAGCTCTCTTGCGAGTACGAACAGCCCCAAGGAAAGATTTGGGACTATCCCCCTATTTGGATTAGTTTATCTGAGTACGAACGGAGAATTGCCAATTCCCGAAACTAAAGGCTTTTTCTTAAAGAAGTATATACTGGGCTTGTCCTCCTATTGTCTTTCCTCAGGAAACAGGGTTTATTCGCACAGATCCCGCGTTGAATTTACCATTCATTTTATCTGTCCGGGAGATTGGGTCTTAGTAAAATCATGGACAGAGACTAAATTGCAGCCGGACTGGGAAGGGCCATATGACCGAAACGGCAATAAGGACGGCGGAGAAAGGTTGGACTCACTACACTCGGATCAAAGGGCCAGTGGAATCTCGAGTCGAGGAAGAAGTCTGGACAGCCGAATCAACGCAAGACCCGCTGAAACTCAGGCTAAAGAGAGTTAGTGTTACTGATTAGACAGTGGTGATGCGAGCGCGGGATGATTTCTGTAGGATTGTGTATTAAGTCTTTTCGTGCTTCACCACGAGTTTTAGAATACTGGGCATGCTTAGCAGTATGATGCTAACCCTCTTAGTTTTGGAGTGTTGTCAAATATCATTTTCATACTTGTTATTAACGGTTCCTGAGTCTGATAATCCACAAGTAATAGAAGCTGATGCATGCAGCTTAGTAAATTGTGGGGATGTAGATAATCAGAGACAGTACCGCAGCTCAGAGATACATCTTAATTCCTATGGGGATGGCCTTGGGGATGGTACTTTGTATACTTTGTATATGGTACTTGTCTCGTCACAGTACACGGGCCTTCCGACCCCTTCCCACCAGCTAATGATTGCCCTGATAAAAAGTGTAATCCATTATATCTAACGATAAAGAAAACGACATGGCATGAATCAATCCTGGGGTTGGAGGGGGCGGGGCGCGGGAGGTAGGTGCGGCACCTATCAGGTACAATTAAATGAAACATTTGGGATAGGAATGAAAACAAACGGGAATGATTTCTCGGGCTGTTGTTTTCGAATTAGCGTAGGACAGGGAAAACGAGTGGGACTACTGCATAATAAGGAACAACCTTTCACCCCTCCCGATGACCTTAAAGTAGTAACAATTATAGAGATAAAGGACTTAAAACAGACCATTGAAATAGAAACTGTGTATGTTGATGCAAATGCCTGTGTTGAATATGTAAAGTATACTGTAAAAAGTCTCAACAAGAGCAATGGCTATGCATGTGCCTCCAGTAGGCCAGTGGCCCAGGTGGTTCCCTTTCCACTCGGGTGGAAGCGAGACAGGAAGGGCATGAAATGTATGATAGCTCTGTATCAGGATGAGACTGCATGGAATGATAGGAACTGTACCTCCCTATCTCTGATGTTCGCTCCCTTGGAGAAGAAAGATTCAAAAGCCCTCCTACGTTTTCAGCCGGAGTCGGAAATCACACGCTGTGTGTGCATAGATGAAGTACAAATCGGTCAAGAGATTAGGGGGAGCTGTAATTATGTACAGAGATTAAGTATGTTACCAAAAGGGCAAGGGAGGAAACTACTCAGCACTAAATATTCCCCGAGCGGATCTATGGTGGTACTGTGGAGGCAAAATATTGAGACCCACCTGATCTCTCGATTGGAGAGGGATATTTGCAATTGTACAATTGGCAATTCCATTTACCCTGGCAGTTGCGAAGAAAAAGATAGTAGGGAAAAAGGGAAGGAGTAAGAGATCACTGTTAGACTGTTCTTTCGATGGCAGGATTTATATCGATTCTGTAGGAGTCTGTAGGGAGGGACCTGATGAGTTCAAGGCTTGTAACCAGATTGCAGAGGCTTTGAGTGAGCTCTCTTTTGGTGGGTAACAATTAATAAAAATGTAGATTGGATAAATTACGTTTTCTATATCAACAGCGATTTATAAATAATTCAAAATATGTAGTTAAAGGAATATCAGAACAGCTTGATGCGACAAGTAGAATGGTATGGGAAAACAGAATGGCCCTTGAACTAATTTTAGCGGGAAAAGGGTGTGTGTGTGTGTGTGTGTGTGTGTGTGTGTGTGTGTGATGTTATGAGAAACCTATTGTACCTTTATTCCTAATAACACTGCGCCTGACGGATCAATTACTCAGGTCTTTAGCGGATTGACTACGTTAGCAGAGGAAGGGGCTGAGAATTCAGGAGTACACACATCTCTCACGGGATGGCTTGAATCATGGTTTGGAAAATGGAAGGGGGTGGTGGTTTCCATCCTTACTTCGCTGATAGGAGTAGCCGGGGTATTGGTAGCCATTGGCTGCTGTATCATACCCTGTATACGAGGACTCACCCAAAGTCTGATTGAGACAGATTTAATTAAACAGATGCCCCTAAAAGGGAATCAGGCAGAGGAACTTTATCGATTAAAAAATGAGGGGATGAGTGAGACCAAGATGGATAAAATCTCCGGAATGATGCTTGCGAATTTTGGGAGCGATGCTTAAAAGAAAAATGCAGAAGAAAATTAATGGTAATTAAAGAAAAAGGGTGAAATTGTGGGATATAGGTAAAGTAGTGTTACTTCTGCAATCATAATTACTTAAGCAAGGTAAATGCATTCACACCAGTGTGTAATTGTTTCAACCAAGAGCTGAGTCAACAAGAATAAAAAAATAATGTGAAGGAAATATATATTTGTTTTTGCATTAGCTAAAATGTGCATACAAGAATGGAATATGCCTGCAATCAATTGTAGATGTTACAGACAACGAGAGAAGGTGCTGTGAGGATGTAGGTTAAGCCAGATTTGCTTGTACAAGCAGTAGTCATAAGCATCTGTTTCCCAATTCTACAAAAACAAAAAAAAAACAAACCTCAATTAAAACGTCATAAGGATCATTATGGTCGGGGAAAGGGAGGAAATGTCACACGTGGGGGAAATAGATAGTAGTGAAGGAGGATATTCCTCACAATGGACCACAGCATGATGCGGTCAAATGGCCAAGTAAAACGTGTACTTTGTTGTGCACAAGGACGAATAAGGCAAGGGATAAACAATAGTAATGGGTACTGGGTTTAGAGTAGTGAATTCTACATAAGATACGTACTTGCTAACCTCTGGGTGTCTATTTCAGGCACCGCGCTTGCAAGCGGATAATAAACATACTGATTGCTTCAGATCTTGTCTCGGACTGACATTTTTCAAGAGGGTGAGCTTCGTTTCTCATATCTGTGGCACCTCCAACCTTGCTACCTAATCTCTGAAACATCACCAGCCTTCCTGTCCTCTCTCTGGAACATCTCCAGCCTTGCTTTCCAATCTATGTATCATATCGAACCATGCTTTACACTCTTGGTGACATCTGTGGATGTGCTTTCCTATCCCAAGAGCCTGTCCAGCCTTGCTTTCCAATCTATGTAACATATACAGCCCAGTATTTCTGTCTCTAACATCTCCAACAGTGCGTTCCTATCACTATAACATTTCCACCCTTGCTTTACAATCTCTGTAAAATTTACTGCCTTGCTTTCGTATCTCTGTAACTGCGCCAGCTTTGCTTTCCTTTCTCTGTAATATCTACAGACTTGCTTTCTTATATCTGCAACATATCCAGCCGTGCTCACTTTACTCTGTAACATATCCAGCCTTCCTTTCCTCAGTCTGCAACATCGTCAGCATTGCGTTCCTGTCAAAACTGATGCCTTGCTTTCCTGTCTCTGTAACATCACCAGCATTGCGCTCCTACCAGTATAACATTTCTAGCTTTGCTTTCCTATCTCTGTAAATTTCCAGTCTTGCGATGTTATCTCTGTAACATCTCCAGCCTTGTATCCTCTCTCTGTAACATCTGCAGCCTTGTTTTCATACCTGTTCAACATCTCCTGCCTTGCATTTCTATCTCTGTATCATCTCCAGCCGTGCATCCCAATCTCTGTAACAACTCCAGCATTGCGTTCCTATCATCATTACATTTCCAGCCTTGTTTTCCTATCTCTGCAAAATTGCCAGCCTTGCTTTCTTAGCTCTGTAACATCTCCAGCTTTGATTTCCTATCACTGTATTATCTGCAGCCTTGCTTTAATCTCTGTATTAACATCTCCATCCTTTCTTTCCTGTTTCTGTAGCATCTCCAATCTTGCTTTCCTCTCTCTGTAACCTCTCCAACCTTGCTTTCCTATCTCTGCAATATCTCCAGCGTTGCGTTCCTACCTCTGTGATATCTTCAGCCTTCCATTCCTATCTCTGGAGCCCGTCAGCCTTCCTTTACTGTCTATGTAACATGGACAGCCTTGCTTCACTCTTATTGTAACATCTCCGGCATTTCGTTCCTCTCACTATAATATTTCCAGCCTTCCTTTCCGATTCCTCCCAAATTTCCAGCCTTGCTTTTTTATCCTTGCTACATCTCCAATTTTGCTTTCCTTTCTCTGTAACATCTCCAGCCATGTTTTATTTCCTCTGTGACATCTCCAGCCTTGCTTAGCACTCTCTCTAACATCTCCAATCTTGCTTTCGTATCTCTGAAACATCACCAGCTTTCCTGTCCTCTCTCTGGAACATCTCCAGCCTTGCTTTCCGATCTATGTATCATATCAAACCATGCTTTCCGATCTCGGTGACAACTGTAGATGTGTTTTCCTATCCCTAGAGCCTGTCCAGCCTTGCTTTCCTATCTCTGTAACATGTAGAGCCTAGTATTTCTGTCTCTGATATCTCCCGCAGTGCGTTCCTATCACTATATTTCCAGCCTTGCTTTCCAATCTCTGTAAAGTTTACAGCCTTGCTTTCGTATCTCTGTAACGTCTCCAGCCTTGATTTCACTCTCTGTACCTATTCCAGCCTTGCTTTCCTATCCCTGTAACATAGCCAGCCTTGCCTTCCTACCTCTGTAACATCTCCAGACCTGTATCCCAACCTCATTAACATCTCCAGCATTACAATCCTTTGATTAATAAATTTTCAGCCTTGCTTTCCTATCACTGTAAAATTGGCACACCGGCATTCTTATCTCTGTAACAGCTCCAGCTCTGCTTTCCTCTCATTAAAATGTCTGCAGCCTTGCTTTTATCTTTATTTTAACATCTCCAGCCTTGCTTTCCTGTTTCTGTAACATCTCCAGACTTGCATTCCGCTTTCTGTAACATCTCAAAATTTGCTTTCCTATCTCTGCAACATCTTCAGCCTTGCTTTCCTACCTCTGTGATATCTTTAGCCTTGCATTCCTTTCTCTAGAACATGTCCAGCCTTCCTTTCCTGTCTCTGTAACATGGCCAGCCTTGCTTAACTCTCTCTGAATCATCTGTGGTATTGCATTCCTCTCACTACAACATGTCCAGCCTTACTTTGCTATTCCTATCAAATTTCCAGCATTGCATTCTTATCCTTGCAACGCCAATTTTGCTTCCCTTTCTCTGTAAAAACTCCAGCCTTGCTTTATTTCCTCTGTGACATCTCCAGCCTTGCTTAGCTCTCTCTGTAACATCTCCAATATTGCTTCCTTATCTCTGAAACATCACCAGTCTTCCTGTCCTTTCTCTCTAACATCTCCAGCCTTGCCTTCCAATCTATGTATAATATTGAACCATGCTTTCCTATCTCGGTGACATCTGTAGATATGCTTTCCTATCCCTACAGAATGTCAAGCATTGAATTCCTCTCACTTTTACATCTCCACCCTTGTTTTCTTTTCTCTGTAACATATCCAGCCTCCCATTGGTCAGTCTGCAGTATTGTCAGCACTGCGTTCCTATCAATGGCGATGCCTTGCTTTCCTGTCTCTGTAACGTCTCTAGCATTGCATTCCTAACTCAATAAACTTTCCAACTTTGCTTTCCAATCTCTGTAATTTTTCCAGAATTGCTTTTCTATCTCTGTAATATCTCCAGCCTTGCTTTCCTATCTCTGTAACATCACCAGCTTTTCATGCCAATCTCTGTAACATGTCCAGAATTGCATTCGTCTTACTGTAACATTTCCAGCCTTGCTTTCCTACCTCTGTAAAATTTCCAGCCTTCCCCTCTTATCATTGTAACATCCCAGCCTTGCTTTCCTCTCTCTGTAACCAGGTAAAAACAATGACTGCAGATGCTGGAACCAGATTCTGGATTAGTGGTGCTGGAAGAGCACAGCAGTTCAGGCAGCATCCAAGGAGCTTTGAAATCGACGTTTCGGGCAAACACCCTTCATCAGGAATAAAGGCAGTGAGCCTGAAGCGTGGAGAGAAAAGCTAGAGGAGAGTGGGTGTGGGGAGAAAGTAGCATAGAGTACAATGGGTGAGTGGGGGAGGGGAGGAAGGTGATAGGTCAGGGAGGAGAAGGTGGAGTGGATCGGTGGAAAAGGAGATAGGCCGGTAGGAAAAGTCCGGACAATTCATGGGGGCAGTGCTGAGCTGGAAGTTTTGAACTAGGGTGAGGTGGGGGAATGGGAAATGAGGAAACTGTTGAAGTCCACATTGATGCCCTGGGGTTGAAGTGTTCCGAGGTGGAAGATGAGGCATTCTTCCTCCAGGCGTGTGGTGGTGAGGGAGCGGCGGTGAAGGAGGCCCAAGACCTCCAATTCCTCAGCAGAGTGGGAGGGGGAGTTGAAATGTTGGGCCACGGGGCGGTGTGGTTGATTGGTGCGGGTATCCCTGAGATGTTCCCTAAAGCGCTCTGCTAGGAGGCGCCCAGTCTCCCCAATGTAGAGGAGACTGCATCGGGAGCAACGGATACAATAAATGATATTAGTGGATGTGCAAGTAAAACTTTGATGGACGTGGAAGGATCATTTAGGGCCTTAGATAGAGGTGAGGGAGGAGGTGTGAGCGCAGGTTTTACAGTTTCTGCGGTGGCAGGGGAATGTCCCAGGATTGGAGGGTTGGTTGTAGGGGGGCGTGGACCTGACCAGATAGTCACGGAGGGAACGGTCATTGCGGAAGGCGGAAAGTGGTGGGGAGGGAAATGTATCCCTGGTGGTGGGGTCTGTTTGGAGGTGGCGGAAATGTCGGTGGATGATTTGGTTTATGCGAAGGTTGGTAGGTTGGAAGGTGAGCACCAGGGGGATTCTGTCCTTGTTACAGTTGGAGGGGGGGATCTGAGGGTGGAGGTGCGGGATGTTGACGAGATGCATTGGAGGGCATTTTTAACCATGTGCGAAGGGAAATTGCGGTCTCTAAAGAAGGAGGCCATCTGGTATGTTCTGCGGTGGAACTGGTCCTCCTGGGAGCAGATCCGGTGGAGACGGTGGAATTAGGAATACGGGATGGCATTTTTGCAAGAGGTATCCACCCATCTCCATAACCAGCCCTCCTCAAACATTCCAGAAGATTCCCCTGGCCTCGGGACCTATTCCACCATTAGCCATGCGGCTGATGGAGCTACAACCACCACCCTGGTTGATGATGTCACTCCCGCCCCCATCATGGCCACTCCCACAACCACTTCCACCCCTCACAATTCCTCATGCATCACACCTGACATCACTTCTGCCCGTCACATCATTGCTGACGCCACATGCTCAGTGACCTCCACCACCCCTACTGCCGTGGTCACCACCACTTCCGACCCAACCAGCGCCACTCACATGCATTCTGCTGACATGCCCCCCACAGACCCCACTGTCGCTAACCCCACCCCCAGAAACGTGAGGGGAACACTACCCCTGCTCATGACTCCACCCAATTCCCCCCACCATCACACCCATTCCAGTTACAGGTTCTGCCCCCACTCCCAGCTCGACACGCACACCAGATGCCAGCTCCCAGCCCTGCCGAGTTTTCACCATCCCCCCCAGACCTCTCCCTCACTGAGGATGAACGATCAGTCCTCAGCAAAGGACTCACCTTCATCGTCCTACGTCCACGCATCAATGAATTTAATACACGCCGTGACGTCGAACAATTCTTCTATTGCCTCCACTTCCGAGCTTACTTTCACAATCAGAACTCCCGCCCACCTTCGGAGGACCTCTTCGCCCACCTCCAACACACTGCATCCACCTGGACAACCCGCGCTGGCCTATTACCTGCCCTCAACCTCTTCATTTCCAACTGCTGCCGGGACATTAACCGCCTCAACCTGTCTACCTCCCTCCCCCACTCCAACCTCTCACCCTCACAATGCGCAGCCCTCCAATCCCTCTGCTCCAATCCCAACCTCACCATCAAGTCAGTGGATAAAGGGGGCGCAGTGGTAGTCTGGCGCACTGACCTCTACACCGCTGAAGCCAAACGTCAACTCGAGGACACCTCTTCCTACTGCCCCCTCGACCATGACCCCATCCCCCATCACCAAAGCATCATCTTCCAGACCATAGAGAACCTCATCAACTCAGGAGATCTCCCACCCACAGCTTTCAACTTCATAGTCCTGGAACCCCGCACTGCCCGGTTCTACCTCCTTCCCAAGATCCACACGCCTGACCACCCTGGCTGACCCATTGTCTCAGCATGCTCCTGCCCCACTGAACTCAGCTCTACCTACCTCGACACTGTACTATCCCCACAGTCCAGGAACTCCCCACATATGTTCGAGGCACCACCCACGCCCTCCACCTCCTCTAAGACTTCCGTTTCCCCGGGCCCCAACGCCTCATCTTCACCATCGATATCAAATCCCTCTACACCTCCATCCGCCATGACCAGGACCTCCAAGCCCTCCGTTCTTTCGTCTTCAGACGTCCCCAACAGTAGCCTTCCACCAACAATCTCATTTGTTTGGCCGAACTGGTCCTCACCCTTAACAATTTCTCCTTTGAATCCTCACACTTCCTCCAGACCAAAGGGGTAGCCATGGGCACACGTATGGGCCCCAGCTATGCCTGTCTCTTTGTTGGCTACGTAGAGCAGTTGATCTTCCGTAATTACAACGACACCACTCCCCACCTCTTCCTCTGCTCCATTGATGACTGCATTGGCGCCACCTCGTGCTCCCACCGGGAGGTTGAGCAATTCATCAACTTCACCAACACATTCCACCCTGACCTTAAATTTACCTGGACCATCTTTGACACCTCCCTCCCGTTCCTGGACCTCTCCATCTCCATTAATGACGACCGACTTGACACTGACATTTTTTACAAACCTACCAACTCCCACAGCAACCTGGATTACACCTCTTCCCACCCTACCTCTTGCAAAAATGCCATCCCATATTCCCAATTCCTCCGCCTCCGCCGGATCTGCTCCCAGAGGACCAGTTCCACCACAGAACACACCAGATGCCCTCCTTCTTTAGAGACCGCAATTTCCCTTCCCACGTGGTTTAAGATACCCTCCAACGCATCTCGTCTACATCCCGCACCACCGCCCTCAGATCCCCCCCTCCAACTGTAACAAGGACAGAACGGTCCTGGTGCTCACCTCCCACCCTACAACCTTCGCATAAACTAAATCATCCGCCGACATTTCCACCACCTCCAAACAGACCCCACCACCAGGGATATATTTCCCTCCGCACCCCTTTCTTCCTTCCGCAAAGACCATCCCTCTGTGACTACCTGGTCAGGTCCACGCCCCCAACCAACCCACCCTCCAATCCTGGCACTTTTCCCTGCCACCGCAGGAACTGTAAAACCTGCGCCCACACCTCCTCCCTCACTTCTATCCAAGGCCCTAAAGGAGACTTCCACATCCATCAAGGTTTTACCTGCACATCCACTAATATCATTTGTTGCATCACTTGCTCTCAATGTGGTCTCCTCTACATTGGGGAGACTGGGCGCCTCCTAGGAGACAGCTTTCGGGAACATCTCCGAGACACCCGCACCAATCAACCAAACCGCCCCGTAACCCAACATTTGAACTCGCCCTCCCACTCTGCCGAGGTCCTGGGCCTTCTTCACCACCGCTCCCTCACCACCAGACGCCTGGAGGAAGAACGTCTCATCTTCCACCTCGGAACACTTCAACCCCAGGGCATCAATGTGGACTTCAACAGTTTCCTCATTTCCCCTTCGCCCACCTTACCCTAGTTCTAAACTTTCAGCTCAGTTACTGTCTCCATGACGTGTCCGGACTTGTCCTACCTGCCTATCTTCTTTTCCACATATCGACTCCACCCTCTCCTCCTGACCTGTCACCTGCATCCCCTCCCCCACTCACCCATTGTACTCTATGCTACTTTCTCCCCACCCCCACTCTCCTCTAGCTTATCTCTCCACGCTTCAGGCTTACTGCCTTTATTCCTGATGAAAGGCGTTTGCCCGAAACGTCGATTTTGAAGCCACTTGGATGCTGCCTGAACTGCTGTGCTCTTCCAGCACCACTAATCCAGAATCTGGTTCCCAGCATCTGCATTCATTGTTTTTACCTTTTTAACACCGCCAGCAGCCTGACCTTCACCTCCGTTCAACACCACCACCAGCCTGACCCCCACCACTATCCACACACCGTCCCCAGCCTGGCCCAAACCGCTGTCAACACAGGGCCCCCACCGAGAACGCCACCACTGTCCACATGCTGCACCCAGCCTAATCTTCACCACCCCCATCCTGTCTCTCACTGCACTCAACCTGACCCTCTCCCACATAGCCTGACACTCACCGTGTCCAACGCTGCCCCAGCCTGACTCTCACCACTGCCCCAAGCCTGACACTCACTGCTGCCCACACACCGTCCCCAGCCTGACCCTCACTGTCATCCACATACCACCCGCAGCCTTACCCTCACCACCATCTACACACCAATGCCAACCTGACCCTCACCAATGCCCACTCACCGCACCAGCATGACCCCCACCACCGCACAACACCGCCCCCAGCCTGACCCTCACCACTGTCAACACTGCCCTCAGTCTGGCCCTCACAGCTGCTGCACACTGCACCCAACTTTGCCCTCACCGCCATCAACACATCTCCCCCAGCCTTGCCCTCACCGCTTTCCACACACCTCCCCTAGCCGGACCCTCACCGCTGTCCATGCACCGCCCCCAAACTGACCCTCACTGCCCTCCAACACCGCCCCAGCATGAACCTAACAGGCCCTCCACACACCGCCCCCAGCCTGCCCCCCACCACCATCCATCACTGCACCCCCAGCCTGACCATCACCACCATTCAATACCGCCCTAGCCTGGCCCTCAGCGCTGTCCACACACTGCCCCCAGCCTGACCCTTCCCTTTGCCATCCACACACTGCCCCCAAGCTGAAACTCCCCTCCGCCCAACACCACCACCAGCCTGATCCTCACCACCATCCTACACCAACCCCAGCCTGACCCTCACCGCCACCAACGTGACCCACACTGCCACACATACATCGCCCACAAGCCTGACCCTCACCACCGCCCACACACTGCCCCTAGCCTGACCCCAACCACAATCCACACACCACCCTCAGCCTGACCCTCACCGACATCCACACACCGCCCCCACCCTGAACCCCACCGCCATCCACACGCTGCACCCAGCCTGACCCACACTGTCATCCACACACTGCCCCCAGCCTGACCCTCACCACTATCCAACACCGCCTCCAGTCTGACCCTCACTGCCATCCGCACACCGCCACCAGCATGAACCTCACTGTCATCCAACACCACCCCAAACCTAACCCTCACTGATGCACACACACCGCCACAGCCTGACCCTCGCTGCTGTCCACACACCTCACCCAGCCTGAATCTCACCGCTGTCCACACACCGTCCCCAGCCTGACCCTCACCAATGCCCACTCACCGCCCCCATCCTGACACCCGCTGCCGCCCGCACACTACCCACAGCCTGAACCCCACCGCCATCCACACACCGCTCTCAGGCTGACACCCATCACCAACCACACACCGACCACAGCCTGAACCCCACCGGAATCCACACACCAACCACAGCCTGACCCCCACTGCCGTTCAACACACCGCCCACAGCCTGACACCCACTGCCATCCACACTCTACCCTCAGCCTGACCCCCACGGCCATCCACACACCACACCCAGCCTGATCCTCAACGCTGTCCACACACCGCCCACATCCTGACATTCACCGCCATCCACCCACACACCAGCCTGACCCTCACCATCATCCAACACCGCCAGCAGCCTGACCTTCACCTCCGTTCAACACCACCACCAGCCTGACCCCCACCGCTATCCACACACGGCCCCCAGCCTGACCCTCACCGCCATCCACACGCTTCACCCAGCCTGTCCCACACTGCCGTCCAATAGCTGCCCCAGACTGACCCTCACCACTGTCCAACACCGCCTCCAGCATGAACCTCACTGTCATCTGCACACCGCCTCCAGCATGAACCTCACTGTCATCCAATACCACCCCAAACCTAACTCTCACTGACGCACACACACCGCCACAGCCTGACCCTCACTGCTGTCCACACACCTCACCCAGCCTGAATCTCACTGCTGTCCACACACAGTCCTCAGCCTGACACTCACCAACGCCCACTCACCACCCCCAGACTAGCCCCCACGACCGCAAAACACCACCCCCACCCTGACCCTCACCACTGTCCATACACCGCCCAAACCCTGACACTAATCGCTGTCCATCACCGCTCCCAGAATGAAACTCAATGCCCCTCCACACACCGCCCACAGCCTGAACCTCACCACTCGTTCAACACTGTCACCAACCTGCCCCTCACCACTGCCCACAAACCGTCCCCAGGCTGAACCTCACCACCACCTGCACACGGACCCCAGCCTGATACTCAATGCCATCCACACAATGCCCCCAGCCTGACCAACACCGCCGTCCAGCAGTGCGCCCCAGCCTGACCCTCACTGCCGTCCACACATCGCCCCCACCCTCACCCTCACCGCCTTCCAACAACGCCCCCAGCCTGATCCCCACCACCGCAGAACACCGCGCTCAGCCTGACCGTCACCACCGTTCAACACCTTCCCCAGCCTGACCCTCACCGCCATACAACACCGGCACCACCATGAACCACACTGCCATCTCACACTGCCCCCATCCTGACCTTCACTGCCATCCAACACCACGCACAGCCTGACCCTCACCGTTGCCCACTCACTGGCCCCAGCCTGACCCCCACCAATGCACAAAACCGCCCCCAGCCTGACCTTCACCACTGTCCAACACCGCCCACAGTCTAACCCGCACCGCTGTCCACACACCGCTCCCAGCCTGAACCGCACTGCCATCTACACACCGTCCCCAGCCTGACCCTCACCACCGTCCACACAGCACCACCAGCTTGACCCTCACCGCCATCCACACACCACCCCCAGCCTGTTCCTCACTGCCTTCCACACATAACCCTCTGCCTGAAACTCACCGCCGTCCACATACTGCCCCAGCCTGACCCTCACCGCGGTCCACACACTGGCCCCAGCCTGACTCTCACCACCGGCCACACACAACACAGCCTGACCCTCACTGCCGTCCAACATGAGCCCCACCTCCCGCACTCAGCACCACACCCCACACCCAAATCCATGCCCGCTGCTCCCATCCAACACTGCCACGAATCCACTCCCCAACCACTTCCAACCCCCCCCCTCCACAATTCCATCCAACACCTCCCCCTCCCCAACACCGTCCCCTCTCCAACCCCGTCCAACACCGCCACCTCCCCCTACCCCGTCCAACACTGCCCCCTCCCCCAACCACGTCCAACACCGCCCCCTCCCACAACCCTGTCCAACACCGCCCCCTCGCCCAAACCCATCCAACACCGCCTTCTCCCACAACCCGTCCAACACCACCCCCACCCACAACCCCGTCCAACACCGCCCCAACCCCCAACCCCGTCCAACACCAGCCTCTCCCCCAACCCATCCAACACCGCCCCCTTCCCCCAACCCCGTCCAACACCGCCCCCTCCCCAAACCCCTCCAAAACTGCCCCCTTCTCCCAACCCAATCCAACACTGCCGCCTTCCCCCAACCCCGTCCATCACCACACCCTCCCCAACCCAATCCAACACCGCCCCCTCCTCAAACCCTGTCCAACACCACCTGCCCACAACCTCGTCCAACTCCACGCCCTCCCCAACCACGTCCAATACAATCCCCTCCCCAACCGCATCCAACACCGCCCCTGCATCAACCCCCTGTCTCACACTCCCTCTCCTCTCTCCCATCTCTCTTCCCCCTCTCTCTCCCCCTCACTCTCTCGCCCCCTCTCTCTCTCACCCACCTCTCTCGCCCCCTCTCTCTCTTGCACACTCTCTCTCAACCCCGCGCTCCCCTCTTTCTCTCAACACCTCTCTCTCTATGTCCACCCCCTCTCTCCCTCTCTCTCAACTGCCTCTCTCTTTCGCCCTTACTCTCTCTCTCACTCGCCACCCACTTTCGGCCCCTTTTGCCCCCTCTTTCGTCCCCCTCTTTTGTCCCTCCTTTCGCCCCCCCTCTTTCAACATCCCCCTCTTAAGCCCTTCCTTTCGCCCCCCCTCTTTCGCCACACCCTGTTTCGCCCTTCTTTCGCCCACTCTCTCTTTCACTCCCCCTCTCTTTCGCCTCCCTCATTCGTGCCGCTCTCTTTTCCCATACTCTCTTTTGCCCCCTCTCTTTCTGCCCATCTCTTTCGCCATTCCTTGCCCCCCTCTCTTGCTGCCTCTCTCTTGCCCCCTCTCTCTCGCCCCCTCTCTCTCGCCCACCTCTCTCTCTGCCCCCTGTCTCTCCTGAGCCCCTTTCTCTCTCGCCCACCCTATCTCTCCCTGCTCATTCACTCTCCCTGCACATTCTCTATCTCTCACCCACTCTCACTCTGTGCTCTCTACCCACCATCTCGTCCCTCTGTCTGTCTGTCTGTCTCTCTCTCTCTTTCTCACTCTGTCACTCTCTCTCTCACTTTCTCTCTCTCTCTGGACCCATCTCCCCCCTTGCTCACTCTCTCTCATGTCACTATCGCCTCATCTCTCTCTCTCTCCCCTTCTCTCTCTCGTTATCACTCCCGTCTCGCTTTCTCTTGCCACCATCCCGTCCCTCTCTTGCCCCATCTCTGTATTGCTCAGCTCCTCTTTCTCTCGCTCAACCTGTCTCTCTCAATCTCTCTCTCTACTGCTCGCCCTCTGTCTGTTCTTTTCTCTTTTTCTCCTCGTATGTCTCTCTCTCGCTATCTCCCTCTCTCACCTTCTCTCCCTCGCCCCACTCTTTCGCTCCCTCACTCTAATCCTCTATCTTCCGCTGCCCCTCTTGTCCCTTCTCTCTCACTCTCGACCACCCTCTCGCAGCCTTCTCTCCTTCTCACCCATCCTCTCTCTTTCCTCTCTCTCACCATCGCTCCATCGCTCACTCACTCGCCCTGTCTCTTTATCTCTCCCCTATCTCTCTTTCTCTCTATCTTGCTCTCACTGACTCTCTTCAGTCCCCTTATTCTCTCTATCCCGTTTCTTTTCTCCCTCTCTCTCACTCTCTCTCTCTCACTCTCTCTCTCTCTGTCTCGCCCTGTCTTGCCCCTGCGCTCTGGCTGTCACCAATTTCTCTCTCCCACCCCCTCTCTGTCAAAACCCCTCTCACGGAGCCCTCTCTCTCTCGTCTCTCTCGCCCTCGCTCTCTCCCAACACAACACTCTCACTCGTCCTCTCTCTCTCTCTCGCCCTCACTCTTTCTTGCCCTCGCTCTCTCTCTCTCGACCCCGTTCTCTCTCCCTCGCCCCCTCTCTCTCACCCCCTATATTTTTTTGCCTCCATCTCTCTCGAAACCCGTTTCTCTCTCTTGCTTCTTCTGTCTCTCTTGCTCCCTCTCTCTCTCTCCCACCCCTCAATCTCTCTTACCCATCTCCATTCTTGCTCTCTTAACGCCTCCCACTCCCGCTTCTTTCTCTCACCCCATCTCTCCTTGCCCCTCCTTCTCTCTGTCTTGCCCTCCCCTCTCTCATTCCCTCTCTCTCACCTCTATTTCTCTCTCATCCCGTTTTTCTCACTCTCACTCACCTCATCATTCTCTCACCCACTCTAACTCTCTTGCCCAGTCTCTCCTGCCCTCACAAACTCTCTCACTCACTCTCCTCCTGCTTCCTTGCCCCTTTCTATCTCGAACCCCTCTCTCTCTCGATCCCCCTCTCTAGACCCTCTTTCTCTTGCAGCCTCTATCTCTTTCAACCTCCCGCTTTTTGCCCAGACCTCTATATCTCACCCCTTCCTCTCTCTCATTCCCTCAGCCCTATTTCTCTCTCTCCCTTCACTCTCTCCTCTTCTCTCTCTCTCTCGCCTCCCCATCTCTCTCTTCCACTTCCTCTGTCCTTTTCCCTCTCTCTCTAAGACTTGCCCCCTTTCTCTCTAGCTCCCTCTCTCACACCTCTCTATCTCTCTCTCTGTCTCGCCTCTGTCTCTCATTATCTTCTTCCCTGTCTCTCTCTCTCTCTCTCCCTACTTCACCCTATCTCTCTCTTGACCCCTGCTCTCTCTCTCTGCTCCTTTACTCTCTCTCCCCGTTCCCTCATTCTCGATCCCGCTCCCTCGGCGACTCTCTCTCTCGCCACCTCCCTCCGTTTCTCTCTGACTGAATCTCTCTTCTTCTGTACCTCCCTCTCTCTCTCTGACACACTCTGTCTCCCTGGTCCTTCCCTCTCCCTCTAACCCAGAGACTGGGGTTTGGTAATGAGTCTGCGTGTGGGGGGTGGGGTGAGATCATAGAGCGATGTGGGAAGTGGGAGGAGGGGAAAATGGGGTAGAGACAGAATTGCGGGAGGGAGACAGAAACGGCAGGAGAGAGAGAGTAAGGGTGAGAGAGAACAATAGTGGAGGCAGGTTGAGAAATCGGGGTTGAGGGGTGTCTGAGAGGGGATGAGAGAGTGAAAGGGAGAGCAGGTGAGAAAGAGACAGTGTGCAGAAAGTGAGGGAGAGGGGGAGAAGTGATAAGAAAGAGTAGGGGAGAGGAAATGGGGAGGCCAGATTGGAGTGAGGGAGACAGAGGCAGTTTCACCCAGCTCCTGAGCTCAGGGCGCGGTGCCCTCCCCTTCCCTGAGGACCAGGAGTTGGGGCTGAGTCTGTCTCTCCGCAGGTCAGCTTCTCCAACACAAAGCCACACAACAACATCGGTCACTCTGCTGCTCGGCACGCTTTAATCAACATTTTTATTGGTTACAAATGGAAGTGATGGATACAGTCAGTGGGATGGTGCCTTTTCTCACTTGCCCCTGAGTTGTGAGAAACATTGAAATGTTTCCCTGTAACCCCCCTGTGGGATAAGGATGGACAAACCAGCACTACCCTCAGTCAGTTACCATAGCGACAGGCTGCTCCATCGCTGAAACACTGAACTGAAATGAGAAAATCCCGGATGAATTGATTAATGAGGGAATTTGATGCATGGATGGATTTGGGTGAAGGGATATTTCAGCACATTCTTCAGCTGCTGCCTGAACTTAGTCTGGGTCACGGCATAAATCGCGGTGTTTGTGCAGCAACTGAGGAGCTGCAGCATGAAGCCCAATTCCTGCACAAAGTCATGGAGATACATAGACTGATACCCAATATCCCACATCCGTAACCATATAGAATACAGCATGAACGTTGACCATAACAGGATGAAATTGGCTGAGACCACAAACAGTAAAATGATGGATTTTTTTCGGTTTCTCATTTCAGTGTCAGACTGAGCGTCCCCATTTGTGTGAGCGCGGAGTCTCCTGCGGGCTCTGCTGGTCACTAAAATGTGTCTGACGGTGAGAACATTGAGCAGCAGAATCAGGAGAAATGGGACACACGGGGTTAGAATGTGATGGAGGAACTCGATTGTGACCCAGACCCTGGAGACTGCAACAGGGTCTGTTACAGAACAAAACCATGGGAGGTTCCACAGCGAATACCGAGCCTTGAGCATAAAATACCAGGAAATGTTCTTTAAACAGCTCAGCACAGTCACTGCTCCCAGAACCACAGCCGCCGTTTTCTCACTGCAATACCTTCTATTCAGCTTCTGGCAACAAATGGCCACAAACCGATCAAAGGTGAAAGTGACGGTGAACCAGACAGAGCAGTCAGTGGCTGCATAAAGCAGGACGGCGTGGATATTACACACGGGGACGGAGTACTCCAGGAAATAAAACTGTTCTCGATAAACAATGGGAATGTGTCTCAGTATCAGGTCGAGGATAATGACCAGAAGATCCGCCGCTGCCATGGCCCCCAGGTAACGTCTGACACATGGAGACAATCCACAGTCTTTACAAAGCAGGACGTAGATGGTCACTACGTTAACTGTGAGGAAGGAAAACAAACCCGTTATCCATCTGCCTGGAGGCAAAGGGACCTGATTGATCGGGCAACCAGTGAGATTTTCAAATGTGTCCCTGTATTCAGGGATGTGTTAATAATTGGAGCTGGAATGTCAAATGGGAAGGTCTGAATTACTGACAAAAATGTGACATAAACCACAAGAAAACCTCCCTCCCCCAAACACACAGAGACATATCCATAAGGACAGATGGTTTCTAGAACATTCCCACACACTCGATCACTCGAGAGCAGACACAGGTCACTCCTTCCCAGTTCCTAATACGGAGGGTGGAAACGTTGCTGTACTGAAGGATTCTCTCCCAGTTTCCTGAAGACAAACGGAGTTTGGGAATTTCTGTATTTTGGTCTAAATTGTGGTCGATCCTGTGTCGTGGAGAAATGTAAACTCAGGGAAAACGTATTCACCCCTTTAACAGTCCGAGGGGCCTTCGGAACAGTGTCTCCTTCTCCCTGGAATGGGATCTCTTCCCTCGGGATCTTATCGTTTGTTTGTGAACAGCCGGACATCAGTGAATTGAATTGTCAGTTATAGAATGTCGGGCTCAGAACGTTCCGGGGAATGTCAGGAATAGAATGTCAGGGACAGAACGTTCTGGGGAATGTCAGTTAGAGAATGTCAGGGACAGAACGTTCCGGGGAATGTCAGTTATAGAATGTCGGGGACAGAACGTTCTGGGGAATGTCAGTTGTAGAATGTTGGGAACAGAACGTTCCGGGAAATATCAGTTATAGAATGTCAGGGACAGAACGTTCCGGGGAATGTCATTTATAGAATGTCGGGGACAGAACGTTCTGGGGAATGTCAGTTGTAGAATGTTGGGGACAGAACGTTCCGAGGAATTCCTTGACCTGTCCATGACGTTTCCTCCCCTATCCACCCCACCAACATGGTGTACTGTGCAAAGGCCACATATCCATCCAGCACGGGGAGCTGCACTGTCCACATCATTGCATTCTCTATAAACCGCAGATAGTCTGACCAACACAGCAGGATGTGCAGTGATCGCACGGGAATTAATCTGTAACCCAGGAACTGTTACCCTCCCTGCATGTAGGACTGTGTACACCACCCCAGTACATTGATCTGTAACCCAGGAGCAGTTACCCTCCCAGCATGTAGGACTGTGTACCCCACCCCAGTGCATTGATCTGTAAACCAGGAGCAGTTATCCTCCCAGCATGTAGGACTGTGTACCCCACCCCAGTGCATGGATCTGTAAACCAGGAGCAGTTACCCTCCCAGCATGTAGGACTGTGTACACCACCCCAGTGCATTGATCTGTAACACTGTGTTAGATCCCTGCCCAGTGTGGAGAAACTTACAGCCCATGCTGGAAGTTACTGGATGTGCAGCTCCCACCCATTTACAGCTCCATATCTCCATTGTGCCCTGACAAGGGGGTGCTGTGGGTATGAACCTCACTGCCAGAGAGAGATGGCGGGGGAATCAGTTTAAATATCACCACACGAGAAGAGTTTGGGGTATAGACAAAGATGGGGAGACTGAGACACAGTGTCATGGAAGGATGTGTTCCCAGGTTGCAGAATGCAGAAATGTAGACACTTCGATAGCATCCTGTAACATGAGCCAGTCTCCCCAGGAAAGATGGGAAAAAAGGATTTTGGTGTGAGGTCAGATGAAACAACAGCTGCTGTGTGGTTTTGAAATTACGTTTATGTAATTTTAATAAGTGTCTTTTTGAAACAGTGCATTTCTGTAAAGTTGGAGTAGGGTAATAAACAGTTAAGATAAATGGGGTCTCAGAGTTGTGAATAGTTGATGTAAAATGTTCAGTTTCAGAGTTAAAAAAATAAATTGATGTTTTTATTTAAACAGTCGAATTTAGGAGTTCTCTGTCACTCATATTTTAACAGTTTACAAGGCCAATTGAGCGTTTCTTTATGTTAGTTTATATTACCAGATGAGCTCAATGTTGTGTCCGAATAATTGCTGTGTGTATCTGTGTTTCTGTGTGTGGGGCAGGTCTGGCAGTCTCTGTGGTGCTTAAAGTGATACAATGACACCCTCTGCTGGCCTCCACACGCCACTGCACAGACGTTGGCAGAGGGTGAAAACCAACAGGGATTCATTCAGAGAGGGGGAGGGACAGGACAGCTGCTCACAGCACCAGCCAAACTGATGTCTGATCCATGTACTGATCGAAATATCCTTTAAACGTTGTAACTGTCCCTGCTTTCCTTGATTTTGTCCCTTGCTTTTTATGTCATCGTTGTCTACGGGAATAGTGCCAGAAGACGAGGATAGCGAATGTGGTCCCCTTGTTCAAGAAGAGGAGCAGGGATAGCCCGAGTAACTATAGGCCAGTGAGTCTCACTTCTGTTGTGGGCAAAGTCTTAGAGAGAATTGTAAGGGATAGGACTGATGAACATCTGGATAGGAATAATGTGATCAAGGATAGTCAGCATGGTTTTGTAAAGGGCAGGTCGTGCCTCACAAACCTTATTGAATTCTTTGAGAAGGTGACCAAGGAAAAGGACGAGGGTAAAGCAGTAGATGTGGTGTATATGGATTTTAGCAAGGCGTTCGATAAGGTACCCCATGGCAGGCTAATGCAAAAACTACGGAGGTATGGCATTGATGGTGCATTAGAGGTTTGGATTAGGAATTGGCTGGCTGGAGGGAGACAGAGGGTAGGAGTTGATGGTATAGGTTCATCTTGGAGTGCAGTTACTAGCGGTGTTCCACGAGGATCTGTTTTGGGACCATTGCTGTTTGTCATTTTTATAAATGACCTGGAGAGGGGCTTGAAGGCTGGGTGAGCAAGTTTGCGGATGACACGAAAGACGGTGGAGTTGTGGACAGCGAACAAGAATGTGGCAGGTTACAGCGCGATATAGATAAGTTGCAGAGCTGGGCAGTAATGTGGCAAATAGAGTTCAATGTAGCTAAGTGTGAAGTCATTCACTTTGACAGGAGTAACAAGAAGATGGATTACTGGGCTAATGGTAGGCTACTTGGTAGTGTGGATGAGCAGAGGGATCTTGGTGTCCATGTACACAGATCTCTGAAAGTTTCCACCCAGGTAAATAGTGCTGTGAAGAAGGCATATGGTGTACTGGGCTTTATTGGTAGAGGAATTGAGTTCCGGAGTCCTGTGGTCATGTTGCAGTTGTATAAGACTCTGGTGCGGCCTCATCTGGAGTATTGTGTGCAGTTTTGGTCACCATACCATAGGAAGGATGTGGAGGCACTGGAACGGGTGCAGAGGAGGTTTACCAGGATGTTGCCTGGTATGGTAGGAAGATCGTATGAGGAAAGGCTGAGGCACTTGGTACTTTTCTCATTGGAGAAAAGAAGGTTTAGGGGAGATTTGATCGAGGTGTACAAGATGATTAGTGGTTTAGATAGGGTTGACAGTGAGAACCTTTTTCCGCGTATGGAGTCAGCTGTTACTGGGGGACACAGCTTTAAATTAAGGGGTGGTAGGTATAGGACAGATGTTAGGGGTAGATTTTTTACTCAGTGGGTTGTGAGTTCATGGAATGCCCTGCCAGTAGCAGTGGTGGACTCTCCCTCTTTATGGTCATTTAAACGGGCATTGGACAAGCATATGGAGGTTATTGGGCTAGTGTAGGTTAGGTCGGCTTCGGTCGGCGCAAAATCGAGGGCCGAAGGCCCTGTACTGCGCTGTATTTTTCTATGTTTCTATGCTTTCACCACTTCCTCTGGAAGTTCATTCACACACAAGCCAGCTTCTGTCTAACATAATTATCTCTCATGGCTTTTGTAAATCTTTTTCCTCGCACCTTAAAGTATCCCTCAGTTTTGAATCCCCAACTCTAGGGAAAAGACATCAGCCCACTCTTCAGCTTCTCTGTACCCCCCATTATTTTATAAACCTCTGTAAAGTTACTGATTAATCTCATATTCTTCAGTGAAAAACATCCCAGCCGATCCAGTCTCTCTTTATAGCTCAATCCCTCCTTTCCCAGCAACATCCAGGTTAATCTCTTCTGAACCCTCTCCAGCTTAATAATATCAAGGTCAGTAATATCAAAGTGAATAGTCAAGGTATTTTCTTAGGGAACGGGGAGACCAAAACTAGAGGACATAGGCTCAAGGTGAGAGGGGAAACATTTAAAAGTGACCTTAGGGGCAGCTGTTTCCCCCAGAGGGAGGTGTGCCTATGGAATGGGCGGGCAGGATGACCAGACTGGACACAGTATTCTAGAAGTAGTCTCACCAATATCCTGTACAACCTCAACATGACATCCCAATTCCGATATTCAAAGGTCTGACCGATGAAGACAAGTGTGCTACACACCTTCTTAACCACACTATCCTTATGAGCTGCAAAATGTAAAGAGTTAAACCTGACGGCCTAGGTTTCTGTTCTACAACACTGCCAAAAGCCCTGCGTTTAATTGTATAGGTCCTGTTCTTGTTTGATTTACCAAATCCAATCCCTCGCATTAATCCAAACTAAACTCCATCCGCCACCCCTCAGCCCAGTGAGTGATATTACTGCCACCTCACCGTACCCCTTCAATTTTAAAATGCCCATCCCTCTCCAGGAGGCCTGCACACACCGGCCTTGATTATCACAAACACCCTGAGCTTGGTTTGCCTTGTGTGGTTAGAGGGAGGAGGGACAGATTGCAGATACAGTCAGTGGGCAGGAGAGGCTGGACAGTAATCAGCGGCCTGGTGTCATTTCATGCTTTTAGGAAGAGGGCAGTCGCACGTTAAAGGTGGGGAAGAGTGATCGGTGTTTTGGGACCAGAAACTAAGCTCTTCCTTCGTCTCTGGTGTTCAGTAATAAATATCTATTTGAGACCCTTCATTGGGCAGAGTGTGTCTGCAGGATTTCTTTCCTTAATAATGCAGACGTCAGATAATAGCAATTAAAGATGGTCATAGTTAATTTCGATAGCACAGCACGTACACTCAATATCCTACAGTTGAGACAAATATCTTGCATTTGTTTAATAATACAAAGTGTTTTTTTGTAATTCAGTAATGACAACCTGATTATAATCATCCACACCGAGCTGAAAGTTTAAACTTAAAATATGACCCAAAATCTGGGTATCGTAGTTGTATTGGGTAGTGTCCCTGTCTCTGAGCCAGAGCTCTGGATTTGATTCCAATTCCTGAACTTGTGTGGTAGTGTTACTAGCTCTGGACGAGAAGGCCTGGATTCAAGTCCTGCCTGTTGCAGAGGTATGTCCCCGCATGTCAGGGCAGTCTGATGAACAAACTCACAGGAGAATAATGTTACAGCTTTATGGGTATTGCTGAGTGATGCTAGGGGGAGGTGCCAGTAATATCACACACTGGGCTGAGGGGTGGCAGATGGAGTTTAGCTTGCATTAATGAGAGGCATTGGATTTGGTAAATCAAACAAGAACAGGCCCTATACAAGTAAAAGCAGGGCCTTTGGTAGTGCTGTAGTACAGAAAACCTAGGCCGTCAGGTTTAATTCTTTAAAATTTGCATCTCATATTGATAGTGTGGTTAAGAAAGTGTTTAACACACTTGTCTTCATCGGTCTGACCTTTGAGTATCGGAATTGGGACGTCATGTGGAGGTTGTACAGGATATTGGTGAGATCTCTTCTGGGCACAAAGGTCTCGGTGTAAAGCCCACAGAAGTGTCTCGTGATACATCTGAACAAACTGATTAAAATGGATTTAGAATTGTGACTTGATGAAGGAGGAAGAGGTGTCAGTATTGCATTTCAGAATTTAGGCCCAGGATGAGTGAAAGTCAAGCCATTCGTATTGATTGGAGTCACATTTCGCAGCAGTAAAGGTTTATAAAATCCGAATGGTCTTGGATAGGGTGAGTCGTCAGGGTTTTTTCCCAGGTTAGGGGCGTCCAAAACTAGAGGGCATTGGAGGAAAGTGAGAGGGGAAAAGTTTTGATGAGGCCGAAAGGGCCCCTTTTCACACAGAGGGTGGTGTGCGTATGGAATGAGCTGCCAGAGGAAGTGGTGGAGGGTGGTACAACTACAGCATGTAAAAGGCATCTGGATGCTGACAGACCTGGCGAGATTTTCCAGCAATTTCTGTATTTCTTGAAAAAATGCATTCATTTTAACACAGGTATTCTGGATAAATTAAACATTTTTATTTTTTAATGACACAGGGACATATAAACATATCTTCAAATCGACCGAGACCATTTTCTGCTCAGGGTAATGCTCTGTGTATGACAGCAGCAATGATGAACCGATAGGGAACAGGGAATGTGATGGAGACATAGTTTGGACAATGTACAAGGAGACCTCACATGGTCCAGTTTGGGAGAGGATGACATTACTGCATGATTCAACTCAGAGAGGGAGAAAATGTAATCTGCCTGAGAAGGAATGGTCTATTAAACTCTATCTCCTTCATTGTTCCTCATCACAGCAATGTGTGTGAGCTAAAAAAAACTCTGAAGTCATCGTTACTATTCGTATTTTGATGGAATCCCGACAGTGCTGAAAAAGGCCCTTCGGCCCAACAAGTCCACACCAACCATCCCAACCCATTTCCCTATATTTACCCCTGACTAATTCAGCTAACCCAGAAATCCCTGAACACTCCAGACAATTTAGCGTGACCAATCCACCGAACCTACACAGTTTGTGGTAGAAAACTGGATCACCCATTAGGGGCTAACACAGACAAGGGGAGAATGTGCAAACTCCACTCAGGCAGTCACCCAAGGCTGGAATCGAACCCAAGGCCCAGGTGCTGCGAGGCAGCAGTGCTAATCACCGTGCTACCCTTTGGATGATCCCTAACCCGAATTCACTGGAATCTACTCACTGCCTAAAACAAAGGGAATTCAGCCAAATCCAACTCTCCCAGGATGAAATCCCATTGCTAGCAGCTTGTGTGAGTACAATATCTTCAGAAGTAGAATAACATTTTGGTCAATCTCACAATTTTCCTTTGTCACGTGTTCCAATAATATCTGGACAAAGTTCTTTCAAATTGAAGTTGCAGAGATTTTGTGTGTGTGTGTCTCAGTGTTTTAAATATGGAACACTTGCTGCTCCTATATCATGGCCTTTATTGATGTGAACAAAAGAGATTGACTGAAGGGTTCAGGTAAAAATGACTGGCCCCAATATCAAGGCAGTGGTTGACTTTTCTTGACATCAAGGAGCTTAACAAAACTTGACTTAATGGGAATCAGAGTAACCTCTCCAGTGTTTGGAGTCAAACATGGCACAAAGGAAGATGTTCATCATCTCAGTCCTGGGTCACCTCTGTACGAGATCCTCAGGTTAGCTTCCTCTTGACAAACAGCTTCAGCTGCTTCATCAATGTCTCCCCGCCCCCACCCTCCCCACCATAAGGTCAGAAGTGGGGATGGTCACTGAAGGTACCACAATGTTCAGAACATTTTATCCCCCGTCAGTTCCTGAACTGGTTTGTATCCATGTGCAACAAGACCCAGACTCCATTGAGGCGTGTGCTGTTAAAGTGTCCATAACATTCATGTAACAGCACTTCCTGACACTGCACATTGTCACAGTTAAACAAGAGTTCATTCAGCACCTAACACTGGTTTCACAGGAATATGAGGAAGCCACTCAGTCCATTGACACTATTGGAGATGAACAGGGATAGCCCATTCAGTGCCTCTAGCCTATTACGCAGGAAGGGAAGGAGTCTAGTGTGATGGGGCACACCAGAGCCACTCGAAAATATTTCAAGGCGGAGGCCTTGAAAAGAAATGTAAACTGTCTGTTCCAGATGCAATGTGACAGGTCAAACTACTCGGTGGTAAGCAAAACACCATCTACATAAACACGGAAGATAAAACAAAACCAAAGAAACAGGAATTTAGAATAACGTAATTCTATTGGGCAACTAAACAGAATAAGAGATCTAGGAGCTATTACTAATGAACTCGTCCAGTATAGGAAACTCCCATAAACACAGCACTTGGCAAAAAGGAACATTCAGGAATAGAACACAGCATCAAGAGAAAATTCAGAGAGAGTAGCAACCAGGAGACATTCCCTGAAGCTTCCTACTATTTTGACACCCCAATAGTTTCTGATGCTACTGAGAAACCAAAACCCAGTGATCCTAATCTGTGAGAGCTGACCACACCCATTCAGGCTGCATTAAAATTAACCTAAGATCTCACTATTTGTTACTCAAGTGGTCTTAACTAGCCAGCTTGGTAACAATCGTTCAATCTCTCTCTTAAAAGAAACCAGAATAAAAATGACCTCTTAAAGCTGTAGTATCATCACACTTGTCAGCACATCGAGCTGTCAAACAGGAACCAGGGGTAACCAGTCAGGCCCTTGGCCCTGTCTAATTGAACGAGAAAGAAGCCAGTCAGTCCCTTGAGTCACTTATACAGGAACAGCAGGAGGCCATTCCCACCTCAATGCACTTACACAGGGGCAGAATGAGGTAATTGATGCTGATTCCTGATGAATGTCTTATGCCCGATACATCGACTCTCCTGCATCTCGGACGCTGACTGACCTGCTGTGCTTTTCCAGCAATCGAGGTTCTACTCTGATCTCCAGCATCGGCAGTCTTAAGTGTCTCCAGATTGATGCGCCAACATGATGAACAAGTGGGGCAGAGGCTGCACAGACAGACTGCTCCACGCTATTCCAGGTGGCTCCGTTGCTTATGATACACACGTGGCACTTTAACATGGTTTTCTAGTGGTGTGGAGGGAAGCCATATGTCTTGTGTGAAGTCTCAAGAAGGCACCTTCCATCTCCAAGAAGACAGCCTGGTGTTCTCTATGTAGGGCGGAAGCTGGTGGGAATGGCTACCTGTTTCAGACGGAAGGTATTGTGGCTGCTGTTGGGGATTGTGAACAAACTGACGTTCAGTACAAGGTTCACACACCGACTGCACAATAACGTGGGGAGAGTTAAATTAGGCATATAAACTATTAGGAAAGTCACGTTAGACTGATGAATGGACTCTCTAAGTTCATATAATGGTGATCTTGTTCATGTTGATCGTGTCTAGTGCACGTCCTGTGCAGTGTAACCTGTATGCCTTACTCTGTCCAAGTCTATTTCCACCCTATGATCTGTCTGGCCATGCTTACTATGATCTTTTTCCACTGCTCATAACCAAAGTGTTTCCCTGCACTGAGGTACATGTGACAATAAATCAAACCAATCAATCCTGGGTAAAGTATAGAATTTCTCACCCTGTGAATGTCTCTTTTGGAAATAAGCGATCGCTGCCACTCCTCGTGTTTCAGCATCACCAATTTTTCATCTCTCACAGCTCTACAGATTAAACACTCAGCTTCTTTACTCTGTCCTCATGTTACCATCACCCTTATCTGTGGTACGGAGATCATTCCTTACAAAGGAGATCAAATCTGTACAGAATGCCCCTAATGCTCTCTCAGCAATGCTCTACAACAGCCGGAAGATGGCTTTACTTATGTACTCGAATCATCTTACAATGAAGGACAGCATACAATTGTCTGCAGCCATTACTTACACAGGGTATGATTCAGAGCGGTCAGCATAAAGTTGTGAGTGGGAGATCATGCTTCCCAAATTTGTTATAGTCCTTTGATGAGGTTATGAAGAAGGTTGATGAGGACAGAGCGGTAGACGTAGTCTCCATGGATTTCAGTAAGGCCTTTGTTAAGGTTCCACATGGCAGGCTGCTCTGGGAGGTTACATCACGTGAAATGCTGGGGGAACAGGCCAATTGGATACACAGTTGGCTTGATGGTAGGAAGCAGAGGGTTTTGTGGAAGGATACTTGTCAGACTGGAGGCTGTTATCTTTGATTATCTATGATTATCTATGACTGCCGACACATATACTTGTGATAAAACTTTTCAATGATCTCCGAATCGGCCAAGCTAGACACTCTATTGTATCAAACTGCGCCGAGGTCTTAAAGGATAAACCCAGACAGAACACCCGGCCCCAGCCTCAGTATCGGAAAGAGGGAACAGGAACACAGTCCTGTTGACCCTTCTGAGACCTCCTTCCTAACTTCTGAGAGCTTGTGACAGCATTTACAGAGCTTTCCCAAGACTGCACAGAAACATCGGGAATGGAGTACGCCATACATCACATTGAGCCATCCTCATTGTCATTCATTTTCAAATATCTCCGCAATGCACTTATCCCACGCAATGAATATATCCGTTAATGTGATTAACCTTGGGAAGCTATAAATTAGCAAGTGCAGTAGTCCCTTTGGTCCATTGAGTTTGATACCCAATGCAATATAATGATGACTTGCCCTTTATTACCACACCGTACTCCTGCTCTCCCCTCATATCTCTACTGTCTCTAAATCCATATTTATATTCAGTGTCATGGTTCGAGTGTATTCCCCAGGTTCTCTGAGGGCAGACATTTATTGGCATCTCAATGCAGAATAGCCTGTCTGTATCTAAGCTGTGGCCCCTTGTTTTAGACACCACAGCCTGGGGAATTATCATCCCTGCTTCCAATCTGTCTCACCCTGTCAGAGTTTTATATATCTCACTGAGATCACCACTCATTTTCCTAAAGCCCATAGAATACAGGCCCAGTCGCCCCAAACACTGCTCCCACAACAAGCCTGCCATCCCAGAGATCAGTCTGGTCATCCTTCACTGCTCTCCCTCAATGTCAGGGTTGCCCTTTATTAGGTACGGAGGCCAGAACTGCACTCAATGCCGGACAATGTTCGGGATGGGGTCTCACTAAGGCCCTGTACAGCTGCAGTAAGACACCCTTACTCCTGAAATGAAGGTCAACACCCATTTACCTTCCTAAGTGCTTTCTGCTCCTGCAATATTGTATTCAGTGACTGGTCTACAGGGATATCTAAATCATTTGCAATGTTACAGCTCCCCACTTGGTGGTTCTATGTACACTGGGCAGCGTGCCAATGCCATTCCCAGTATTGTCTTCTGGGTTCAGCCCTCACTGTTCTGCAGGGACCTCGGAGGGCTGCATAGAAGGAAACAACAAAAAGGAGCATTCGTCCCTTTGTAGATCAACATGCTTCAAACAATCCTGTTACAAACGATAAGCTTCAAATCAAAGTGCACACCGTCACCTCTACCCACCTTGCTCTCCATCTGCCACGTATTTGCTCATTCACTCCACTTGTCTGTCACCTTGGAGGTTTTTTCAACCTCCTCACCCACTCGCAATCCAATATCCTTTCGTTCTGTCAGCAGGTTGGGATATATTGCATTTGATTCCCACAACCAAATGTTTAATGGGTATTGTGAACAGCTGGGGACCTAGCACCGATCTCTGTGATATCTCAGCAACCTTCCTCTGTTATTTTAAAAAAAATAATATTTATTTCGTGAATCTGGATGTGACTGGTTGGGCCAGCAATAATTGCCTGTCCTTGGTTACCCTTGAGAAGGTGGTGGTGAGCTTCCTTGTTGAACCTCTGCAGTCCACTGTGGACTCAGTGACAGTAACACCATTGAATGCCAAGGGGCAGTGTTAGATTGCATATTAATGGTGATGGTCACGGTCTGGCATTTGTGCGGCATCAATATTACTTGCCACTTGTCAGCCAGGATACTGTCCAAATCCTGTCACATTTGGACATGGACTGCTTCAGTATCTGAGGACCCACAAATGTTGCTGAACATGGTGCAATCATTGGCGACCATCCCCACCTCTGACATTATAATAGAGGGAAGGTCATTGATGAAGCAGCCCTGAAGATGTTTGGGCCTAGGCCACTGCCCGAGGGACTCCTACAGATTTATCCTGGAGCTGAGTTGACTGACCTTTATCAACCATGACCATCTTCCTACGTGTCAGGTTTGATTCTAACCAGCGGGGAGTTTGCCCCTGATGCCAATTGGTTCCTGTTTTACTAACACCCCTTGATGCCACACATGGTCAAAGGCAGCCTCGTTTTACAGGGCTGTCACTCTCACCCCACCTCTTGAATTCAGCTCTTGTGTTCATGTTTGAACCAAGGTAATGAGGTCAGGAGCTGAATGGCCCTGGTGGAGCCCGAACTGGGCGTCATTGACTAGGGTATTGCTGAGCAGGTGCTACTTGAAAGCACTGACACCTTCCATCACTTTACTGATGAGCAAAAGTGGACTGATGGGGTGGTCACTCTCTCTGTACACTGGGCTATCTGTTCTTCTGTATATAAACCAACCTGAAAACCTCAATTAGATTCCAGGCTGTAACTCAATCTGGGCTACATGTTATTCTGTATATAAACCAACCTGAACCCCTCAATTAGATTCCAGGCTGTAACTCACTCTGGGCTACATGTTATTCTGTATATAAACCAACCTGAACCCCTCAATTAGATTCCAGGCTGTAACTCACCCTGCGCTATCTGTTCTTCTATATATAAACCACCCTGAACCCCTCAATTAGAATCCAGGCTGTAACGCACCCTGGTCTTTCTGTTATTCTGTATATAAACCACCCTGAACCCCTCAATTAGACTCCAGGCTGTAACTCACACTGGGCTTCCTGTTATTCTGTATATAAACCAACCTGAACCCCTCAATTAGATTCCAGGATATAACACACTCCGGGTTACCTGTTATTTTGTACATAATACACCCTGAAATCAGCGATTAGATTCCAGGCTGTAACTCTTTCCGGCCTTTCTGTTATTCTGTATATAAACCACCCTGAACCCCTCGATTAGATTCCAGGCTGTAACTCACTCCTGGGGATCTGTTTGCTGTATATAAACCACCCCGAACCGCTCGATTAGATTCCAGTCTGTCCCTCACACAGGGTACCTCTCATGCTGTATGTAAACGCTCAACCCCTCAATTAGATTCCAGGCTGTAACTCATTCCTGGGGATCTGTTATTGGATCTGTGAAGTGATCCTTGTTGGATGTTAGACCGAAGACAAGATAAACTAAATGGTCAAATGTTACATTGGGAGCAGGAACACAGAAAGCTGCTGGTTCATTTCTGTCCTGTTACATATCTCCAAGTTTCAGATTGGGGCTGAATTTCTGTCACAATGGGGAAAGTCTCAAAAGCTGTTTACTGTCCTGCACGAATGCATCACCATACCATGAATTCTCTTGCAAGATGGGAAATGGAGACAGCTTCTGGAAGGTGTCTGTATCCGGTGTGTGTTTCTGTGTGTCTGTGATTCAGTGTACATGTTCAATGTTTTATATATTTTCAAACTGTATTGATGTTGCCAGTCTCTCTTGCTTTTCCTTATTTATAAACTCAATGTCATCATTTTGATGATATAAAATGGTGGCTGTGAATAAATCTAAAATGTCTGCCTGACTGATTTGTGTCAGGAATACTTTCAGCAAGGGAGAGGGGGCAATGTGTCAAAAGCCATTTCCATTCATTGATGCCAGCAGAGATAGGAAATGGAGACAGCTCTTTGAAGGTGGTTAAAATGTAAATCCCAGAACCTGTTTACTTTGAATGCGGAGAGGCAATGTGACATTCCAGTAAGGTCTGTCTTACTTTCCAAGCTCCTAATATATGAGAGAAACATAATATACAAAACCTGAAAGAGCTCAGCCACTGAATTGTAGGTTGGCAGCGTTGGATCAGAATAATGCCTGGCGAGGCATTATCCCAATTGAAGGGTTTCTCAAATCCCACACTGACCTTCTGTGGGTTCAAATTGGGAACCCATTGACTAGATTCAAGGCTGTAAATCACTCCGGGCTATCTTTTTATTCTGTACATAACCACACTGAACCCCTTGATTAGATGTCCGGCTGTAACTCACTCTGGACTTTCTGTTATTTTGTATATAAACCACTCTGAACCCCTCAATTAGATTCCAGGCTGTAACTCACCCTGGGCTACCTGTTATTCTGTATATTAACCACTCTGAACCCCTCAATTAGATTCCAGGCTGTAACTCACTCTGGGTTACCTGTTATTCTGTATATTAACCACCCTGAACCCATTGATTTGATTCCACTTTCTGTCATGTTAAGCTCATATTCCCAACACAATCTAATCTCAATAATGATCAATGTATCACGGGTCCTCCTATCTGCTGGCACTACCATCATGTTAACTTACTGATGTACACTGACCTTCTGCGGGTTCAAATTGTGTGTTGTCTACAAATATATTCAAAAAATGTACCTGCAATTGAACAAAGCTCTTTCTGGAACTGTGTGTGTCTGTTGGTTTAAGTATCTTTCAACAGGATTGAAGATAAATGAGAGTGAGAGATAGGCAGCACTTTCACCGGAATGGCAGTGCAGTATAAAAGGTATATTAATATCTTCGGTGAAAGGGGAAAACAGAGGAGGATAGTCCTCAAACTAGGACCGTGGGGAGTCAGTAATGTCGTGTACCATCACGTTAACTTCCTGATGTTTCTGTGCAAGATCAGCCAAACCCCCTAGACAATAACGTGTCATTTTACACAGAAACATTCAGCTTTTTCTATTCTTCCTGCAAATCACCTTCCAGAATATTCTCTTGCACCTGCCAATATTTTCAATATAATTCACAAAACACTGACAGCAGGGTAGATGACATGATAGGATGTAGCAAACTGTTACACTCAGTACCTTCAAGTTGCAATGTAATAATATCCAGTCAGAAACCTGCCCTGGGTCAGGGACAAAACCTCCTTGGGTCTGGAAGTGGTGACTGGGCAGAGAACGGGGTTTTCCTCTGTCACTGAGTTAGTTTGGAAATCTGTGCTGCACATGAGCATTTCTCCACATTATCTTCAGTTTCTATGTGTGGGTGTGTGTGTGTGATGGAGAGAGTTTAAACTGAGTTTAACACTGCGTCTCTGCTTAGGGACTCCCTGTACTTCAGATATTTGACTGCAACGTAGAGAGAGAGGGACAGAGAGAGAGAGTGGGACAGAGAGAGAGAGAGAGACACGCACACACACAGACAAGGACATATAGAGAGGGACAGAGATAGAGAGAGGGACAGAAAGACAAAGAGGGACACAGAGAGAGAGGGTCAGAGGGAGAGAGGGACAGAGAAAGATGGACAGAGAGAGAGAGAGGGACAGTGAGAGAGAGAGGAACAGTGAGAGAGAGGGACAGAGAGAGATGAACACAGGGAGAGAGGGACACAGAGAGAGATGGACACAGAGAGAGAGAGGGACAGGGAGGGAGTGAGGGACAGGGTGAGAGAGAGGGACAGGGAGAGAGTGAGGGACAGGGAGAGAGAAAGAGAGACAGGGAGAGTGTGAGGGACAGGGAGAGAGAGAGAGGGACAAGGAGAGAGCGAGGGACAGGGAGAGAGTGAGAGAGAGAGGGAGAGAGAGAGAGATGGACAGGGAGAGAGAGAGAGTGAGGGACAGGGAGAGAGTGAGGGACAGGGAGAGCGAGAGGGACAGGGAGAGCATGAGGGACAGGGATTGAGAGAGGGACAGGGAGAGAGAGAGAGGGACAGGGAGAGAGTGAGAGGGACAGGGTGAGAGTGAGGTACAGGGAGAGAGTGAGGGAGAGGGAGAGAGAGAGGGACAGGGAGAGAGTGAGAGGGACAGGGTGATAGTGAGGGACAGGGAGAGAGTGAGAGGGACAGGGTGAGAGTGAGGGGCAGGGAGAGAGAGAGATGGACAGGGAGAGAGTGAGGGACAGGGATAGAGAGAGGGACAGGGAGAGAGAGAGAGAGGGACACGGAGAGAGTGAGAGGGACAGGGTGAGAGTGAGGGACAGGGAGAGAGTGATGGAGAGGGAGAGAAAGAGGGACAGGGAGAGAGTGAGAGGGACAGGGTGAGAGTGAGAGGGACAGGGTGAGAGTGAGGGACAGGGAGAGAGTGAGGGAGAGGGAGAGAGAGAGGGACAGGGAGAGAGTGAGAGGGACAGGGTGAGAGTGAGGGACAGGGAGAGAGTGATGGAGAGGGAGAGAGAGAGGGACAGGGACAGAGTGAGAGACAGGGAGAGAGAGTTAGGGAGAGGGAGAGAGAGAGGGACAGGGAGAGAGAGAGGGACAGGGAGAGAGAGAGCTAGAGGGAGAGAGAGAGGGACAGGGAGAGAGAGAGAGGGGGAGAGGGATGAGAGATAGAGACAGGGAGTGAGAGAGAGGGACAGGGAAAGAGTGAGGGACAGGGTGAGAGTGAGGGACAGGAAGAGAGTGCGGGACAGAGAGTGTTAGTGGGACACGGAGAGAGAGGGGGATACGGAGAGAGAGAGAGATAGAGGGACAGGAAGAGAGTGAGGGACAGAGAGAGAGTGAGAGTGACAGAGAGAGTGAGTGGGACACGGAGAGAGAGGGGGGATACGGAGAGAGAGAGAGAAGAACAGGGAGAGAGTGAGGGACAGGGAGAGAGAGGGACAGAGAGAGAGTGAGAGGGACAGGGAGAGAGAGAGAGGGACAGGGTGAGAGATGGGGGATACGGAGAGAGGGGGATACGGGGGATAAACCACTCTGAACCCCTCAATTAGATTCTAGGCTGTAACTCACTCTGGGCTATCTGATATTCTGTATATAAACCACCCTGAAACCCTCAATTAGATTCCAGTCTGTATCACACTCCTGGGTATCTGTTAGTCTGTATATTAACCATCCAATCCAAACCCAGTTAAAAGTGCCCATGGTATTCAGGGATGGGTAGGTGAGGTGCATTAGTCAGGGGTAAATGTGGGGAAATGGGTCTGGATGGGTTATTCTTCTGATTAGATTCCAGGTTGTAACTCACTCTGGGCTATCTGTTGTTTTGTATATAAACCACACTTAACCCCTCAATTAGATTCCAGGCTGTAACTCACTCTGGGCTACATGTTATTCTGTATATAAACCACCCTGAACCCATCGATTAGATTCCAGGCTGTAACTCACTCTGGGCTATCTGTTATTCTGTATATAAACCACCCTGAACCCTTCAATTAGATTCCAGGCTGTAACTCACTCTGGGCTACCTGTTATTCTGTATATAAACCAACCTGAACCCCTCAATTAGTTTCCAGGATATAACTCACTCCGGGTTGCCTGTTATTTTGTACATAATCCACCCTGAAAACACGATTAGATTACAGGCTGTAACTCTTTCCGGCCTTTCTGTTATTCTGTATATAAACCACCCTGAACCCATCGATTAGATTCCAGGCTGTAACTCACTCTGGGCTATCTGTTATTCTGTATATAAACCACCCTGAACCCCTCAATTAGATTCCAGGCTGTAACTCACTCTGGGCTACCTGTTATTCTGTATATAAACCAACCTGAACCCCTCAATTAGTTTCCAGGATATAACTCACTCCGGGTTGCCTGTTATTTTGTACATAATCCACCCTGAAAACACGATTAGATTACAGGCTGTAACTCTTTCCGGCCTTTCTGTTATTCTGTATATAAACCACCCTGAACCCCTCGATTAGATTCCATGCTGTAACTCACTCCTGGGGATCTGGTTTGCTGTATATAAACCACCCCGAACCCCTCGATTAGATTCCAATCTGTCCCTCACTCCTGGTTCCTCATATGCTGTAAGTAAACCCTAAACCCCTCGATTAGATTCCAGTCTGTCCCTCACTCCTGAGGATCTGTTATTGGATCTGTGATGTGATCCTTGTTGGATGTTAGACCGAAGACAAGATAAACTAAATGGTCAAATGTTACATTGGGAGCAGGAACACAGAAAGCTGCTGGTTCATTTCTGTCCTGTTACATATCTCCAAGTTTCAGATTGGGGCTGAATTTCTGTCACAATGGGGAAAGTCTCAAAAGCTGTTTACTGTCCTGCACGAATGCATCATCATAACATGAATTCTCTGGCGAGATAGGAAATGGAGACAGCTTCTGGAAGGTGTCTGTATCCCTGTGTGTGATTCTGTGTGTCTGTGATTCTGTGTGCATGTTCAATGTTTTATATATTTTCAAACTGTATTGATGTTGCCAATCTCTCTTGCTTTTCCTTATTTATAAACTCAATGTCATCATTTTGTTGATATAAAATGGTGGCTGTGAATAAATCTAAAATGTCTGCCTGACTGATTTGTGTCAGGAATACTTTCAGCAAGGGAGAGGGGGCAATGTGTCAAAACCCAGGAGCAGTTACCCACCCAGCATGTAGGATTGTGTACCGCACCCAAGCGCATTGAACTGTAACCCAGGAGCAGTTATCCTCCCAGCATGTAGGACTGTGTACCCCACCCCAGTACATTAATCTGTAAGCCAGGAGCAGTTACCCTCCCAGCATGTAGGACTGTGTACACCACCCCAGTGCATTGATCTGTAACACTGTGTTAGATCCCTGCCCAGTGTGGGGAATCTTACAGCCCATGCTGGAAGTTACTGGATGTGCAGCTCCCACCCATTTACAGCTCCATATCTCCATTGTGCCCTGACAAGGGGGTGCTGTGGGTATGAACCTCACTGCCAGAGAGAGATGGCGGGGGAATCAGTTTAAATATCACCACACGAGAAGAGTTTGGGGTATAGACAAAGATGGGGAGACTGAGACACAGTGTCATGGAAGGATGTGTTCCCAGGTTGCAGAATGCTGAAATGTAGAGACTTCGATAGCATCCTGTAACATGAACCTGTCTTCCCAGGAACGATGGGAAAAAAGGATCTTGATGTGAGGTCAGATGAAACAACAGCTGCTGTGTGGTTTTGAAATTACGTTTATGTAATTTTAATAAGTGTCTTTTTGAAACAGTACCTTTCTGTAAAGTTGGAGTAGGGTAATAAGCAGTTAAGAGAAAGGGGGGTCTCAGAGTTGTGAATAGTTGATGTAAAATGTTCAGTTTCAGAGTTAAAAAAATAAATTGATGTTTTTATTTAAACAGTCGAATTTGGGAGTTCTCTGTCACTCATATTTTAACAGTTTACAAGGCCAATTGAGAGTTTCTTTATGTTTAGTTTATATTACCAGATGAGCTCAATGTTGTGTCCGAACAATTGCTGTGTGTATCTGTGTGTCTGTGTGTGGGGCAGGTCTGGCAGTCTCTGTGGTGCTTAAAGTGATGCAATGCCACCCTCTGCTGGCCTTCACACGCCACTGCACAGACATTGGCAGAGGGTGAAAACCAACAGGGATTCATTCAGAGAGGGGGAGGGAGATGGCAGCTGTTCACAGCACCATCCGAACTGATGCCTGATCCATGTACTGATCGAAATGTCCTTTAAACGTTGTAACTGTCCCTGCTTTCACCACTTCCTCTGGAAGTTCATTCCACACACAAGTCAGCTTCTGTCTAACATAATTACCTCTCATGACTTTTGTAAATCTTTTTTCTCGCACCTCAAAATATCCCTCAGTTTTGAATCCCCAACTCTAGGGAAAAGACATCAGCCCTCCCTTCAGGTTCTCTGTGCCCCCCACCCCCCCATTATTTTATAAACCTCTGTAAAGTGACTGTTTAATGTCATATTCTTCAGTGAAAAAAATCCCAGTCGATCCAGTGTCTCCTTATAGCTCACTCCCTCCTTTCCCAGCAACATCCAGGTTAATCTCTTCTCAATCCTCTCCAGCTTAATAATATCAAGGTCAGTAATATCAAAGTGAGTATTCAAGGTATTTTCTTAGGGCTGAGGGGTGGCAGATGGAGTTTAGTTTGCATTAAAGAGAGGCATTGGATTTGGTAAATCAAACAAGAACAGGCCCTATACAATTAAAAGCAGGGCCTTTGGCAGTGCTGTAGTACAGAAAACCTAGGCCGTCAGGTTTAATTCTTTAAAATTTGCATCTCATATTGATAGTGTGGTTAAGAAAGTGTTTAACACAATTGTCTTCATTGGTCAGACCTTCGAGTATAGGAATTGGGACGTCATGTGGAGGTTGTACAGGATATTGGTGAGACCTCTGCTGGGCACAAAGGTCTCGGTGTAAAGCCCACAGAAGTGTCTCATGATACATCTGAACATACGGATTAAACTGATTGTAGAATTGTGACTTGATGGAGAAGGAAGAGGTGTCATTATTGCATGTCAGAATTTAGGCCCAGGATGATTGAAAGTCGCCATTCGTGTTGATTGGAGTCACATTTCGCAGCAGTAAAGGTTTATAAAATCCGAATGGTCATGGATAGGGTGAGTCGTCAGGGTTTTTTCCCCACGTTAGGGGCGTCCAAAACGAGAGGGCATTGGAGGAAAGTGAGAGGGGAAAAGTTTTGATGAGGCCGAAAGGGCCCCTTTTCACACAGAGGGTGGTGTGCGTATGGAATGAGCTGCCAGAGGAAGTGGTGGAGGGTGGTACAACTACAGCATGTAAAAGGCATCTGGATGCTGACAGACCTGGCGAGATTTTCCAGCAATTTCTGTATTTCTTGAAAAAATGCATTCATTTTAACACAGGTATTCTGGAGAAATTAAACATTTCCATTTTTTAATGACACAGGGACATATAAACATATCTTCAACTCGACCGAGACCATTTTCTGCTCAGGGTAGTGCTCTGTGTATGACAGCAGCAATGATGAACCGATAGGGAACAGGGAATGTGATGGAGACATAGTTTGGACAATGTACAAGGAGACCTCACATGGTCCAGTTTGGGAGAGGATGACATTACTGCATGATTCAACTCAGAGAGGGAGAAAATGTAATCTGCCTGAGAAGGAATGGTCTATTAAACTCTATCTCCTTCATTGTTCCTCATCACAGCAATGTGTGTGAGCTAAAAAAAACTCTGAAGTCATCGTTACTATTCGTATTTTGATGGAATCCCTACAGTGCTGAAAAAGGCCCTTCGGCCCAACAAGTCCACACCAACCATCCCAACATTTACCCCAGACTAATGCATCTAACCTAGAAATCCCTGAACACTGCAGACAATTTAGCGTGACCAATCCACCGAACCTGCACAGTTTGTGGTAGAAAACTGGATCACCCATTAGGGGCTAACACAGACAAGGGGAGAATGTGCAAACTCCACACAGACAGTCACCCAAGGCTGGAATCGAACCCAAGTCTCTGGTGCTGTGAAGCAGCAGTGCTAACCACCGTGCTACCCTTTGGATGATCCCAAACCAGAATTCACTGGAATCTACTCACTGCCAAAAGCAAAGGGAATTCAGCCAAATCCAACTCTCCCAGGATGAAATCCCATTGCTAGCAGCTTGTGTGAGTACAATATCTTCAGAAGGAGAATAACGTTTTGGACAATCTCACAATTTTCCTTTGTCACGTGTTGCAATAATATCTGGACATAGTTCTTTCAAGTTGAAGTTGCAGAGATTTTGTGTGTGTGTGTGTCTCAGTGTTTTAAACAGGGAACACTTGCTGCTCCTATATCATGGCCTTTATTGATATGAACAAAAGAGTTTGACTGAAGGGTTCAAGTAAAAATGACTGGCCCCAATATCAAGGCAGTGGTTGACTTTTATTGACATTAAGGAGCTTAACAAAACTTGACTTAATGGGAATCAGAGTAACCTCTCCAGTGTTTGGAGTCAAACATGGCACAAAGGAAATGGTCATCATCTCAGTCCTGGGTCAGCTCTGTGGAGATCCTCAGGGTAGCTTCCCCTTCACAAACATCTTCAGCTGCTTCATCAATGTCTCCCTGCCACCACCTACACCCCCATCCTCCCCACCATAAGGTCAGAAGTGGGGATGGTCACTGAGGATTCCACAATGTTCAGAACATTTTATCCCCCGTCAGTTCCTGAACTGGTTTGTGTCCATGTGCAACAAGACCCAGACTCCATTGAGGCGTGTGCTGTTAAAGTGTCCATAACATTCATGTAACAGCACTTCCTGACACTGCACATTGTCACAGTTAAACAAGAGTTCATTCAGCACCTAACGCTGGTTTCACAGGAATATGAGGAAGCCACTCAGCCCATTGACACTATTGGAGATGAACAGGGATAGCCCATTCAATGCCTCCAGCCTATTACTCAGGAAGAGAAGGAGTCTAGTGTGATGGGGCACACCAGAGCCACTCGAAAATCTTTCAAGGCGGTAGCCGAGACTCTAATGTTTTCTTATTTTAAAGGGAATGTAAAGTGTCTGTTCCGGATGCAATGTGACTGGTCAAACTACTCGGTGGTAAGCAAAACACCATCTACATAAACACGGAAGATAAAACAAAACCAAAGAAAGAGGAATTTAGAATAACGTAATTCTATTGGGCAATTAAACAGAATAATAGATCTAGGAGCTATTACTAATGAACTAGTCTAACATAGGAAACTCCCATAAACACAGCCCTTGGCAAAAAGGAACATTCAGGAATAGAAAACAGCATCACGAGAAAATTCAAAGAGAGTAGCAACCAGGAGACATTCCCTGAAGCTTCCAACTCTGTGGAGACGCCAATAGATTTTGATGTCACTGAGAAACCAAAATCCAGTGATCCAAATCTGTGAGAGCTGGTCACACCCATTCAGGCTGCATTAAAATTAACCTAAGGTTTCACTATTTGTTACTCAAGTGGTCTTAACTAGCCAGCTTGGTAACAATCGTTCAATCTCTCTCTTAAAAGAAACCAGGATAAAAATGACCTCGAAAAGCTGCTGCATCATCACACTTGTCAGCACATCGAGCTGTCAAACAGGAACCAGGGGTAACCCAGTCAGGGCCCTTGGCCCTGTCTAATTGGACGAGGAAGAAGCCAGTCAGTCCCTTGAGTCACTTATACAGGAACAGTAGGAGGCCATTCCCACCTCAAAGCACTAACACAGGGGCAGAATGAGTTAATTGATGCTGATTCCTGATGAATGTCTTATGCCCGAAACATCGATTCTCCTGCTTCTCGGATGCTGCCTGACCTGCTGTGCTTTTCCAGCAATAGAGGTTTTACTCTGATCTCCAGCATCGGCAGTCTTAAGGGTCTCCTAAATGATGTTCCAACATGATGAACAAGTGGGTCAGAGTCTGCACAGACAGACTGCTCCACGTTGTTCCAGGTGGCTCTGTTGCTTATGATACACACGTGGCACTTTAACATGGTTTTCTAGTGGTGTGGAGGGAAGCCATATGTCTTGTGTGAAGTCTCAAGAAGGCACCTTCCATCTCCAAGAAGACAGCCTGTTGTTCTCTGTGTAGGGTGGAAGCTGATGGGAATGGATACCTGTTTCAGATGGAAGGTATTGTGGCTGCTGTTGGGGATTGTGAATAACCGTACGTTCAGTACAGGGTTCACACGCCGACTGCACAATAACATAGGGAGAGTTAAATTAGGCAAATAAACTATTAGGAAAGTCACGTTAGACTGATGAATGGACTCTCTAAGTTCAAATAATGCTGGTCTTGTTCATGTTGATCTTGTCTAGTGCACGTCCTGTGCAGTGTAACCTATATGCCTTACTCTGTCCAAGTCTATTTCCACCCTATGATCTGTCTGGCCATGCTTACTATGACCTGCCTCCACTGCTCATAAACAAAGTGTTTCCCTGTACAGAGGTACACGTGACAATAAATCAAACCAATCAATCCTGGGTAAAGTATGGAATTTCTCTTCCTGTCAATGTCTGTTTTGGAAATAAGTGATTGCTGCCACTCCTCGCGTTTCAGCGTCACCATTTTTTCATCTCTCACAGCTCTACAGATTAAACACTAAGCTTCTTCACTCTATACTCATGTTACCATCACCCTTATCTGTGGTCCGGAGATCGTTCCTTACAAAGGAAATCAAATCTATACAGAGTGCCCCTAATGTTCTCTCAGCAAGGCTCTACAACGGCAGGAAGATGGCTTTACTCATGTACTCGGATCATCTTACAATGAAGGACAGCATACCATCGTCTGAACCCATTACCTACACAGGGTTTGATTCGGAGCAGTCAGCATAGACTTGCCAGTGGGAGATCATGCTTCCCAAATTTGTTAGAGTTCTTTGATGAAGTTATGAGGAAGGTTGACGAGGACAGAGCGGTAGACGTAGTCTCCATGGATGTCAGTAAGGCACTTGTGAAGGTTCCACATGGCAGGCTGCTCTGGAAGGTAATATCACGTGAAATGCTGGGGGAACAGGCCAATTGGATACACAGTTGGCTTGATAGTAGGAAGCAGAGGGTTTAGTGGAAGGATACTTGTCAGAATGGAGGCTGTTATCTATGATTATCTATGATTATCTGTGACTGCAGACACATATACATGTGATAAAACTTTTCAATGATCTCTGAATCGGCCAAGCTAGACACTCTATTGTATCAAACTGCTCCGAGGTCTTAAAGGATAAACCCAGACAGAACACCCGGCCCCAGCCTCAGTATCGGAAAAAGGGAACTGGAAACACAGTCCTGTTGACCCTGCAGAGACCTCCTTCCTAACATCTGAGAGCTTGTGACAGCATTTACAGAGTTTTCCCACAGACTGCACAGAAACATCAGGAATGGAGTAGGCCATACAACACATTGACCCTTCCTCATTGTTATTCATGTTCAAATATCTCCGCAATGCACTTATCCCACACAATGAATATATCTGTTAATGTGATTAACCTTGGGAAGCTAAAAATTAGCAAGTGCAGTAGTCCCTTTGGTCCATTGAGTTTGCTACCCAATGTAATATAATGATGACTTGCCCTTTATTACCACACCGTACTCCTGCTCTCCCCTCATATCTCTACTGTCTCTAAATCCATATTTATATTCAGTGTCATGGTTCGAGTGTATTCCCCAGGTTCACCAGTCTCTGAGGGCAGACATTTATTGGCATCTCAATGCAGAATAGCATGTCTGTATCTAAACTGTGGCCCCTTGTTTTTAGACACCACAGCCTGGGGAATTGTCGTCCCTGCTTCCAATCTGTCTCGCCCTGTCAGAGTTTTATATATCTCACGGAGATCTCCGCTCATTTTTCTAAAGCCCAAAAAAAAACAGGCCCAGTCGCCCCAAACTCTGCTCCCACAACAAGCCTGTCATCCCAGAGATCAGTCTGGTCATCCTTCACTGCTCTCCCTCAATGTCAGGTTTGTCCTTTATTAGGTACGGAGACCAAAACTGCACACAATACTGCACAATGTTCGGGATGGGGCCTCACTAAGGCCCTGTACAGCTGCAGTAAGACACCCTTACTCCTGAAATGAAGGTCAACACCCATTTACCTTCCTAAGTGCTTTCTGCTCCTGCAATATTGTATTCAGTGACTGGTCTACAGGGATATCTAAATCCTTTACAATGCTACAGCTCCCCACTTGGTGGGACTATGTACGCTGGGCAGTGTGCCAATGCCATTCCCAGTATTGCCTTCTGGGTTCAGACCTCACTGTGCTGCAGGGACCTCAGAGGGCTGCGTAGAAGGAAACAACAAAAAGGAGCATTCGTCCCTTTGTAGATCAACATGTTTCAAACAATCCTGTTTCAAACGATAGGCTTCAAATCAAAGGACACACCGTCACTTCGACCCACCTTGCTCTCCATCTGCCACGTATTTGCTCATTCACTCCACTTGTCTGTCACCTTGGAGGTTTTTTGCAACCTCCTCACCCACTCGCAATCCAACATCCTTTAGTTCTGTCAGCAGGTTGGGATATATTGCATTTGATTCCCACAACCAAATGTTTAATGGGTATTGTGAACAGCTGGGGCCCGAGCACCGATCTCTGTGATATCTGAGCAACATTCCTCTTTTTTTTAAAATAATATTTATTTCGTGAATCTGGACGTGACTGGTTGGGCCAGCAATATTTGCCTGTCCCTGGTTGGCCCTTGAGAAGGTGGTGATTGAGCTGCCTTGTTGAACCTCTGCAGTCCACTGTGGATTCAGTGATGGTAACATCATTGAATGCCAAGGGGCAGTGTTAGATTTTAGTGGTGATGTTCACGGTCTGGCATTTGTGTGGCATCAATATTACTTGCCACTTGTCAGCCTGGATACTGTCCAAATCTTGTCACATTTGGAAATAGACTGCTTCAGTATCTGAGGACCCACAAATGTTGCTGAACATGGTGCAATCATTGGCGACCATCCCGACCTCTGACATTATAATAGAGGGAAGGTCATTGATGAAACAGCCCTGAAGATGTTTGGGCCTAGGCCACTGCCCGAGGGACTCCTACAGATTTATCCTGGAGCTGAGATGACTGGCCTTTATCAACCATGACCATCTTTCTACGTGTCAGGTATGATTCTAACCAGCGGGGAGTTTGCCCCTGATACCCATTGGTTCCTGTTTTACTAACACCCCTTGATGCCACACTTGGTCAAAGGTAGCCTTGTTTTAAAGGGCTGTCACTCCCACCCCACCTCTGGAATTCAGCTCTTGTGTTCATGTTTGAACCAAGGTAATTAGGTCAGTAGCTGAGTGACCCTGGTGGAGCCCTAACCGGGCGTCATTGACCAGGGTATTGCTGAGCAGGTGCTGCTTGAAAGCACTGACACCTCCCATCACTTTACTGATGATCAAAAGTCGACTGATGAGGTGGTAATTGGTCGGATTGGATTTTCTCTGCTTTTTATGTATAGGGGATACTTGGGTAATTTTCCATGTAATCAGGGAAATGTTGTTGTAACGATACTGGAACAGGTTAGCTAGGTCAGTGACAAGTTCTGCAGTACACGTTTTCAGTACAATTGCCATAATGTTGTCACCATGTGTCCCCTTTGGAGTATCCAGTGTCTCCAACTGTTTCTGAATATTGCGTGGACTGAATCGAATTGGCTGATGACTGGAGACTCAATTGCTGAGGATCACTGTAGGACGCTGAGATATTTCATCCACTCAGCGCTTTTGACTGAAGATGTCCTTTTGACAAAAGAATGCATCAACCTTATCTTATACACGGAAGGGCTGGGCTATTCCATCATTAAGGATGGGGATACTTGTGGAATCTCCTCCTCCAATGACTTGTTTAATTGTCCATAACTATTCTCAACTAGAAGTAGATGGACTGCAGAGCTTAGATCTAATCCGTTGCTTGTGGGATCACTAAGCTCTGTCTATCACTTACTGCTTATGCTGTTTGGTTCACACATAGTCCTGTTTGGGGGCTTCACCAGGCTAACACCTCATTGTCAGGTATGGCTGGTGCTGCTCCTGCCCTCCTGCACATTCCATTGAACCAAGGTTGATCCTCTGGCTTGATGGTAATTGTTGTGAGGGGGATATGCCAGGCCATTAGGTTGTGCTGGAGTACAATCCTGCTGTTATTGCTGACACACAGCACTTTATGAGAACCCAGACTTGAGCTGCGAGATGTGTTTGAAGTTGGTCTTATTTAGCACAGTAATAGTACCACTCAAAATGATAGATGTTAATCTCATTGTGAAGGTAGGACTTTGTCTTCACAGTGACTATGCGGAGGTCACTCTTACTGATCCTGACATGGGCAGATACTTCTGCACCTGGCAGATTAGTAAGGATGTGGTCAAGTATGTATTTTCCTCTTGTTGGTTCCTTCATGACCTGCCGGAGACCCAGCCTAGCCTTTACATCCTTTAGGACCCGACCAGCTCAATCAGTAATGCTGCAGCTGAGCTACTTCTTGGTGGTGGTCATTGAAATCCCCCACCCAGAGTACATTTTGCATCCTAGCCACCCTCAGTGCTTCCTCCAAGTGTTGATCAGCATGGAGGAGTACTGATTCATCAGTTGAGAGAGGCTGGTACATGGTAATCAGCAGGAGGTTTCCTTTCCCATGTGTAAACTAACGCCATGAGACTTCGTGGGATACAGAGTCACTTTTGAGGACTCCCAGAGCAATTCCATTCCAACTGTATCCCACTGTGCCGCCACTTCTGCTGTGTCTGTACCGTTGGTGAGACAGGAGATATCCGAGGAAGGTGATGGGGAGTCTGGGACATGGCCATGCTCACATAATCATACCTTACAGACAATGTCAGGCTGTTTCTTGACAAGTCTGTTTATTTCTATTCACTGTTGCCTGCCAGGTCTCCCATTCGAGAAACATGGTCATATATTTGCCCCAATCCACTCAGATTTGATTTTGTAAACTGGGCTTGGAGCTTCACCAAAACTTTTCTGAAAATCCAAATATGTTACCTCCATTGCTTCTCTTTCATTTTTTCTCCCAGTCTATTTCTGTAACTTAATTCCCATTTTATAACTCTATGTTAGTTGTCTATGTCCATTATTTATACTCCCAATAATTTCTCCTAAACCATTCACTTACTATGTTCTATGTTCCATGTACTCTATCATTTTCCCACACCAGACTTGGTTTTCCTTGTATTGTTAGGAAGTTCTGTGAAGACAGAACTGAAGTAGTGGCTTCATAGTTCTGCCATTTCCCTATTCTCTATTCTCCATTTTCTAGTTTCAGTTTGTAAGAAAGCTGCACTTGTTTTGTCATATTTCTCACATTGACATAATTTAACCAGTTATTACATTTCACTCTTATAACCCTTGTGAATATACTCTTCAGAAACTCATCAATTCCTGCCGTAAACTGCTCAATAATTGACCTGCCACACCATATACTCACAGGAGCATAGACTCTGTGCCAAAAGACATACAGCACGATCTATATTAGTCCCGCTTTCCTACATCAGGCCCATAGCCAGGAATGTTATGATACTTCTAAGTGCTCGTCCAAGTACTTTTTAACGATCGTGAGGTTAATTATGATAATTCCCCTCTCAGGAAGTAATCCTAGAACCCAAAGCACTATTGGTGAAAAAAATAAATATTAAAATTCTCTCTTAATCTCAAAATCTTCACTTTAAAAGTGTGCTTGTACTTGACCCTCTGACGAAAAGGAACAGCTGCTGTCTATCCATCCTGTCCGTGTCGCTTATAATCTTATCCTTCTGAATCACGGACCCCTCAGCTTACTCTGCTCCAAAGTAAACAACCCGAGATTATCCAGCCTCTCTCCATAGCTGATATGTTCCATCCCAGGGAACATCCTGGTGAATCTCCTCTGCACCCTCTCCAGTACAATCACATCCTTCCTGGAATGTGGTTCCCAGAACCACATACAGTACTCGATTTTGGTCCAACCAAAGCCCTGTGTAGCTCTTATAATCTACACCCTGATTAGGAAACACAACACCCAAGGTCCAATTCTTAACCAGTCCATTAACCTGTCCAGTCACATTCAGGGATTTGTGGAGAAGTACACCCTGAGCTTCCTAGTGTGCTGCCATTCATTGAATACTCCCCTGCCTGGTTCCTTCTCCCAAAGTGCATCACCTCATATTTATCAGGGTTACATTCTATCTGCCATTGATCTGCCCATCTGACCATTACATCTGCATATTCCTGTAACTTATCGCCTTCCTCCTCACTGCTAATCACCCAGCAAATCTTTATGTCAAACATACACTTACTTATCATACCTCTCCCACTCGCCACCTAGCCCCCTCCACATTCACATCGTTTTTTTTATGAATAAAATAAGGAACAGAGCACTGATCCCTGTGGTACACCAGGGGACACTGGTCTCCAGTCACACAAACAGCCTTCTCTCATCACCCTCTGCGTCCTGCCACTAAGACAATTTTCATTGTAACTTGTCACTTTATGCTTCATATTGTGAGATTTTGCTTTATTTTTCAGTTTCCCAGGTGGAAATCTTTTCAAAGGCCTTCCTACAAAACAAAACAATCGACAAACTCAAACTAATTCAATCAAAACTATTGCTTGTGACTTCCTTCTGATAAAGTTATGTTTATTATCCCTGATCAAATCTTGCGACTCTGATTGGAGTTCAATTTTCTCCTTCCCTATTTCTCCTGTAGTTTCCTTAACAGTGATCTAATACTCACTCGTCTATAGTTCCCAGGTCTATCTCTCCCACCCTAACTGTGAAGTGGAATCGTATTAGCAGTTCTCCAATTCTATAGCACCTCCCCTATGGTCAGATTCTCATTAAAATATTCAGTCAGGGTCCTTCCTCCCTTGACCCCAACAACCAACTAAGATACAACACTTTCAGACATGGAGATTGGACCAAATTTGTACAGAACAAAATCTCAAATCCATGCTCATATTTTGCATCAAACTGTTCAAGAGTTTTCCAGTCCACCTTCTTGAATTCTGTACCTGCCTCCTCCTTCTCCCAACTGTGAGAAATAAAGCTCACACACTTCAATAATTTCAGTCCGAGACAAGATCTGAATCAGTAGTGTCATTTATTTTACACTTGCAAGTGGGTGTGATGTCCAGTGTCTATAAGGCAGAGTTCATACAAACCAAATTCAATTCATACACAACATTTATATGTTTTGATTTCTATTGTTTTACACTGCTCCCTCCCCTGTTTACATCCTCCACTTCCCTAAGACCGCCCCCCATTACCCCTGTTTATCTCTTGCCTTATCCGGCCTTGTCTGTGACAAAATGCTTATTTCTGGCCTCACAAGGCTGTTTGACCTCATCCTGCTGTAGGTCATTGTTAGGCATATTCTTTCTTCATCATTATCTACCCCCTTCATCTGTGCCTTTCCCAAGCCCGTTTTGATCCCTATGACCCTTTTAATTGGGGTTTTTTCCTCTCTCTCTGTAAAAGTGGGAAACAGATGTTTATACCTACTGTTTGTACAGGCGTATCTAGCTTAACTTCATCCCCTAACAACATCTTATCTACTTGCCCATAATGTCTACCATTGTTTTGAAGTCACATTTCATTCTGACATACAGTTTTAGCTAATACAAAAACAATTATATATTTCCTCCACATCGTTTCCATTCTTGTTGACTCAGCTCGTGGCTAAAACAATTACACACTGGCGTGAGTCCATTTTACTTTGTAAAATGGAATTGCAAAATTGCAGAAGTAACATTAATTTACCGAAATCCCACACAAGTAAAATAGATGTGAAGGTCTCATGTTACAATCCATCAATGTTCTCCGGCTTGACACACAGATTGCCCCTTTGGTTTCTAATGGACACTAACTGTTTGCTGATTATTCTCTTCGACTTGTATGTGTAGAATAGCGTGGGATTCTCCCTTATCTAGCCTACTTGTACTTGGCCATGCCCCTCTGTTATTCAGTGCCCGCTATGTTTCGAAGTTTCACTGCAATCACCTCTCATGTTTTGACACTCGAGATCACAGGCTAAGTTTCCCTGTCAGACAATCTTGCCATTTTAGAGATTACTCTGGATAATACCTTTTGAAGTTCCTCTGTAGTCAATACATTCTTTCTTAGATTGGAACTCCGAATGATACAAATAAATCTAAGTGTAGTGTCATGAACACTCGATACAACTGGTGCACGACATCCTCTTTATTTCAATTACATTCACATGAATGTAACCCTAATTCTTACTTTCCTACTTGCATATGTTCTTCCTAATACCTCTCCCTTTATCTTTTCTTATGAGCTTACAGCGTGAGTTTTTTTTTAAAGAGGTCATAAATATCCAACTATACGTTATGCATTGTTTCTTCATTGCCTATGTCCACAAGAATCATCTTCAAACCATTCCAAAAAAATGTTTTCCACTTCCGGTTTTCCTTTCATCTGTATATTCTCACACTCCCCAGTTATGTTATTACCTTCTATATATCTAGTAGCATGTTCTTTGTAATCGACTCCAACAGACACCCCAGTGCGGATGACAAGATAGTTGGTCTGTAGTTCACCACTCTCCAAATTCATCCTTCCTTAAACTATTGGATAATATTTAAATCTTTGCCTTATCCAGATTGGCTAAATGCCTTTCGGGAATCTGTTGGAAAATAAAAAGAAAATCTGCAATGCAATCAACATGTCAATTGCTACTTCCTCTGAAATTCTTGTATGCAGTACATCTAGTCTGTCAGATTTATAAATGCTCATTCCAGCTTTCTTTTCAAAGATCAGGGACAGGATTGGCTGTTGCAGGTTCCAGGGTTTAAATGTTTTAGTAGGGTCAGAGGTGGGGGCAAAAGAGGGGGGTGTGGCTTTGCTTGTCAAAGATAGTATTACAGCGGTGGAAAGGAAGATGGACGAAGATTTGCCATCTGAGGTAGTTTGGGTTGAGGTTAGGAATAGGAGAGGTGAGGTCACCCTGTTAGGAGTCTTTTACAGGCCTCCTAATAGTCCTAGAATCGTTGAAGAAAGGATTGCGAAGATGATTCAGGAGAAGAGTGACAGTAATAGGGTGATTGTTATGGGAGACTTTAACTTTCCTGATATTGATTGGGAAAGCTGTAGCTCAAGTTCGTTAGATGGGTCAGTGTTTGTGCAATGTGTGCAGGAGAGTTTCCTGACACAATATGTAGATAAGCCAACAAGAGGTGAGGCCATACTGGATTTGGTTCTGGGTAACGAACCAGGCCAGGGATTAGAACTAGAGGTAGGTGAGCACTTTGGGGACAGTGACCACAATTCGGTGATTTTTACTCCAGTGATGGAGAGGGATAAGTGTGTACTACAGGGCAAGAGTTATAGCTGGGGGCAGGGAAATTATGATGCGTTGAGGCATGACTTAGGATGTGTGGATTGGAAAAGTAGATTCCAAGGCAAGAGCGTAATTGATATGTGGAACTTGTTCAAGGAGCAACTATTGAGTATCCTTGATAAGTACGTACCTATCAGGCAGGGAGGAAAGGGTCGTGTGAGGGAGCCGTGGTTTAATAAGGATTTGGAATCCCTTGTTAAATGGAAGAGGGCGGCCTTTGTAAAGATGAGGCGTGAAGGTCCAATAGGGGCAATTGAGAGTTATAAGGTAGCCCGGAAGGACCTGAAGAGAGAGCTAAGAGCAGCAAGGAGGGGACATGAAAGGTCCTTAGTTGGTAGGATTAGGGAAAACCCTAAGGCTTTCTATAGGTATGTTAGGAATAAAAGAATGACTAGTGAAGGAATAGGTCCAATCAAGGATAGTAATGGGAAGTTGCGTGTGGAGGCTGAAGAGATTGGGGAGGCGCTGAAAGAATACTTTTCGTCAGTATTCACTCAGGAACAGGACATTGTTGTCGATATGAATACTGAGGCACGAATAAGTAGAATGGATGGCTTTGAGATATGTAGAGAAGAGGTGTTGGAAATTCTGGCAAGGGTGAAAATAGATAAGTCCCCTGAGCCTGATGGCATTTATCCTAGGATTCTCTGGGAAGCAAGGGAGGAGATTGCAGAGCCATTGGCCTTGATTTTTGTGTCCTCTTTGTCGACAGGAGTAGTGCCAGAGGACTGGAGGCTAGCAAACGTGGTTCCCTTGTTCAAGAAGGGGAGTAGGGATAATCCTAGTAACTATAGGCCAGTGAGTCTCACTTCTGTTGCGGGCAAAGTCTTAGAGAGAATTGTAAGGGATAGGATTTATGCACATCTGGATAAGAATAATGTGATCAAGGATAGTCAGCATGGTTTTGTGAAGGGCAGGTCGTGCCTCACAAACCTTATTGAATTCTTTGAGAAGGTGACTAAGGAGGTAGATGAGGGGAAAGCGGTAGATGTGGTATATATGGATTTTAGTAAGGCGTTTGATAAGGTCCCCCATGGTAGGCTACTGCAGAAAATACAGAGATATGGCATTGAGGGTGAGTTGGAGGTTTGGATTAGGAATTGGCTCTCTGGAAGAAGACAGAGGGTAGTAGTTGATGGCAAAGGTTCATCTTGGAGTGCCGTCACTAGCGGTGTTCCGCAAGGATCTGTTTTGGGACCATTGCTGTTTGTCATTTTTATAAATGACCTGGAGGAAGGGTTAGAAGGTTGGGTGAGCAAGTTTGCGGATGATACGAAAGTCGGAGGAGTTGTAGACAGTGAGGAAGGATATGGCAGGTTACAGCGGGATATAGAGAAGCTGCAGAGCTGGGCAGAAAGGTGGCAAATGGAGTTCAATGTAGCTAAGTGTGAAGTGATTCACTTTGGTAAGAGTAATAAAAAGATGGATTACTGGGCTAATGGTAGACTACTTGGTAGTGTGGAAGAGCAGAGGGATCTTGGTGTCCATGTACACAGATCTCTGAAAGTTGCCACCCAGGTAAATAGTGCAGTGAAGAAGGCATATGGCGTACTGGCTTTTATTGGTAGAGGAATTGAGTTCCGGAGTCCTGAGGTCATGCTGCAGTTGTATAAGACTCTGGTGCGGCCGCATCTGGAATATTGTGTGCAGTTTTGGTCGCCATACTATAGGAGGGATGTGGAGGCACTGGAACGGGTGCAGAGGAAGTTTACCAGGATGTTGCCTGGTATGGTAGGAAAATCCTATGAGGAAAGGCTGAGGCACTTGGGGTTGTTTTCATTGGAGAAAAGAAGGTTTAGGGGTGATTTGATAGAGGTGTACAAGATGATTAGGGGGTTAGATAGGGTTGACAGTGGGAACCTTTTTCCACGTATGGAGTCAGCTATTACAAGGGGGCATAGCTTTAAATTAAGGGGGGGTAGATATAGGACTGATGTTAGGGGTAGGTTCTTCACTCAGCGAGTCGTAAGTTCATGGAATGCCCTGCCAGTAGCAGTAGTGGACTCTCCCTCTTTATGGGTATTTAAGCGGGCATTGGATAGGTATATGGAGGATAGTGGGTTAGTGTAGGTTAGGTGGGCTTTGATCGGCGCAACATCGATGGCTGAAGGGACTGTACTGCGCTGTATTCTTCTATGTTCTATGTTCTATAACCCCAACACCGATAAGAATGATCTTAGACTTTACATACACAAGTCCCATGGTCACTTGGTATTTCTGAGAGAATTTCTGGACATTCTTCCATGAAGATAGACACAAATAAACTGTTTCATTTCCCTGCGATTTCTCTGTTCTCTGCAATAAATTATCCTGTCTGCACACCAACTGTTCCACATTTTTCGTTTTTCTTTCATACATTGATAGACGATTTTTAGCGGTCTTTATGTTTTTCTTTCATTTGCACGCTTTTTCTCTTTTTTATTTTCTTCTCAGTTTCTTTGTCATCCTTTGCTGGGTCAGACATTTCTCTGAATCAACTGGCTTACTGCAACACTTGGCATTTTTCTAAGCTGCCTCCTTTCATCTAATAGGTAGATGAAGATGGGGTTGAAAGTGATAGTCAGAGAGGAAGGAGGGTGGAACAGACTGATAGGGAGGAAGGTGGACACATAGGAATGTTCAAAAGAGCGGTGCTGACCTGGAAGGTTGGAATGGGATAAGGTGGGATTAGGGGAAATGGGGAAATCCACTATGATTCCCTGTGGTTGGAGGGTCCCGAGGCAGATGAGGAGGCTTTCTTCCTCCAGGCTTCTGGTGGTTCTGGTTTGGCGATGGAGCAGTTCTAGGACCCTCATGTCCTTGGCAGAGTGGGAAGGGGAGTTAAAGTGCTCAGCCACAAGGCGATAGAGTTGTTCAATGTGGCTGTCCCAGAGATGTTCTCTGAAATGATCCACAAGTTGACCTCCTGCCTCGCCAATGTAGAGAAGACCACTTTGTTTTTAATGGATGCAGCAGATCAGGCGTTCTGTCTCCCTTCATCACCTATCACTTTCAACCCCACCTTCATCTACCTACCGCAATCCCAGCTATCTCTCTCCTGCCTCACCCCCTTCTCATTTATCCCTCAGCCCCCTTGGCCCAGAAGCTTCATTACTGATGAAGGGCTTATGCCTGAAACATCGACTTATCTGCTCTTAGTATGCTGCCTGACTTTGCTTTTCCAGCACCACACTCTTCGACTCTGATTTCCAGCATCTGTAGTCCCCACTTTCTCCTCACCCCTTCATGGCTTGCCTGACTCAGATTTATGACGGTTACTGCAAATAAAAGAAAAACAACATGTACTCAAACAGCATAAAAGAAAACCAATACATTGTGGTCACTGTTCCCAAAAGGTCCTTTCCAGCAAAAGTTTCAATTAGCTCTTATGATCACTCAACACCAATTCCTAAATAACCTGAATGGCGCCCATTTATCATTAAAAGATGGAAACCCTCCCCTGAGATAATTAGAATCCATGGAGATTGGTATTAAGCACAGTCACTGAACAAACGCAGGGAAAATTAGCAAAGGCTACGAAAACGGATGAATGGGCACTGCAAAACAATCAACAGACAGGAGTATTCCCTCCCAGTTGGGGAACACTTCAGTGGTCCAGGATATTCAACCTCGGACCTTCGGGTGACCATCCTTCAAGGGGACTTCAGGACAGGCAGCAGCGAAAAGTGGCCGAGCAGAAGCTGATTACAAATTTCGCTTCCCATAGGGAGGGCCTCAACTGGGGCCTTGGGTTCATGTCACATTGCAGGTGACCACCATTGCACTACACACACACACACACACACACACACACACACACACGCACACACACACACACACACACAACACACACACACACACACACACACGCACACACACACACACACACACACACACACACAGGCACTCCTATACACACACATACGTACAGACATATATGTACACAGACACGTACACAGACACACACACACCCTTACAGACACACACACTCTCACAGTCATCCGCTCAGAGACTTAGACCACTGTACACTCATGCATACACATATACACTCTCTCTCACTGATACTCAAGCCCCCCCATCCCAGACACACACACACTCCCACACTCACACATGCACCCCCTCACAGACTTAAGACACTCTTCTTCACTACACACACATATACATTCCATCTCACACCCACAACCCCAACTTAGAGAAACACACACATTCAAACAGACAAAGACCCACATGCACACATATATTTTGTGGGGTGAATTTGTACTTGCAGAGTTACATTGTACTTTGCTGAAAAACTGCATGAATTTATGTAGAACTCTGAGCTCAAAAACTGCATGAATTCATGTAAAACTCTGTTATCTCACGTTTCAGATTAGAATCAATCTAAACTTTATGGTATAGACAGAGAACACAGGGGCGAACACCTTCAAAATATTGTCTAACCAACACTCGTTGTTACTGCTAACCTGAGAATGCAACTTTAAAAGAAAAAGGGTTTGTGATTTACACATGAAAGAAATGAAACTATCATGATATTCGAACAGATGAAAGACTCAACAGACAATCAAGGTGTTTTTCAATGGATAATTTCAGTTACATCACACTGTAAATTTTTGCTATAAATTCTGTGCCTTAGAATTGTGTCCTCCACTATCACCTGATGTAGGAGCGGCGCTCTGAAAGCTAGTGTGCTTCCAATTAACCCTCTTGAATAAAAACCTGGTGTTGTGTGATTTTTAACTTTGTACACCCCAGGCCAACACCGGCATCTCCAAATCATGACTAAACAAACGGGCTCAGTTAACCAGCTCTACACATCACTTTTCATATCACGATAAAATGGAACAATTACCGGGTTTGGAAGGAATGGATGAGGGTTGCTGAGGGATGGACCAAAAATCTTTAAATCTTTTGAATCTTTTTTTAAAACTTGTATATGAGAGGATTAAAAGTCACTGCAGTGGTCTATATGTGTTCCACTCTGTTTATGAAAGGAGGCAGTTATAAAATAACAGATTGGCTGCATAACAAATAGTCAGGTGGGCAGGTTTCTAGATACCTTAACCCAAAGTATAATACTTATTGACCAGTGTGAGGCTACTCCTGGTTTTAAGTGCCCTGTTATCAAATCCTTTCATAACCTTGAGACAGAGCATTGAGACTGCTGCAAAACAACAGGCCGAAGCAATTCTGTCCCTCTGGGTTTCTTACAAAGGGATAAGAGAAGGCCATTCAGCCCATACTAGTCTGTTGCTACTTGAAAAGGTGGAAATCTAAAATATTGGCACATTTTGCCAACAGAATCATTCAAAACGAAGAGATATGTCGCTGCAGCTGTATGAGGTGTTACTGAGAGGGCACCTGGAGTACATTGTGTTGTTTGTGTTTCTGTAACTGATAAGGGATGGACCACCAGTTTAACGGCTGCTCGTAATCCACTGATTACTTTGTCTTTTAATGTCTCGGGTCTGTTACACAGGGACAGGAGAGGAGGCCATTTATGCTTTCCAATCTATTACAGAGGGCCACGAGGAGCCTATTCAGTCTCTCGAGCCTGTTACAGAGGGGCAGGAAGTGTTTATTTAACTTTCAAGTCTGTTATGCATAAATATTACTTTTAAATTAGTTTTGGAATAGGAAAGACCTGATGTAAACATTAAAGTTCTAACTTTGAGCAAGGCCAATTTTGAAAGTATTAGGTGAGCCCTGTGAAAGGCTGATTGGAATACCCTATTCACAGGTAAAGGGATGGTGGGAAAATGCAAGGCCATCAAAACTTGGTTTCAGAGAGTCCAGAGCCAACGTGTTCCCATGAGCGAGATGGGCAAGGCTGGTGGGTGCAGGGAGTGCTGGATGGCTAGATATATTGATGCTCTGGTCAAGGTAAGGAAGGAGGCATATGTCAGGTAAACAGAGCTGAGATCAAGTGAATCCCGAGAGGAGTATAAGGGCAGTACGTGTGCAGTCAACGGGGAACTCGGGCCAGAAAAATGTGGGCGTGAGATGGCTTTAGAAATAGGGTTAATGAGGCATTGAAGAAATTCTACAAATCCTTTAATGGCAAAAGATTAACTTGGGAGAGAATAGGGCCCCTTAAAGATCAGTAAGGCTACCTATGTGTGGAACCACAGGAGATGGGAGGGATACGAAACATGTATTTCTTCTCAGTATTTAATGTGGAGGAGGTTACAAGAGCAAGAGAAGGAAGAAATATAGAGTGATACCTTGAAAGTGTCTATATTACAAGGAGGTGTTGGATATTGTAAAACACACAAAGGTGAACAAATCCCTGGGACCTGATCAGTTGTTTCCCAGATGTTTGTGGGAAGCTAGGAAAGAGATTGCTCAGCATTTTGCTGATATACTTGTATCATTGATTTCCACACGTGAGGTGTCAAAAGACTGGAGGGCTGCGAACAGAGTGTCATTATTTAAGAAAGTAAGGAAAAAAAAAACAGGTAACTGTAGATCGGTGAGCATGACGTCAATGGTTACTAAATTGTTGGAGGGGATTTCGAGGAAAAAGATCGATATGCATTTGGAAAGACAAGGACTGAAGAGGGCTTCGTACATTGGAGATCACGTCTCACTGACTCGGTGGAATTTTTAGAGGAAGTGATGAAGATGATTGATGAAGACAGGACAGTGGATGTTGTCTTTATGGAATTCAGTAAGAAAACCAAACTCTTCTACGTGGTAGACTGGTTAGCAAGGTTAGACTGCCTGGAATCCAGGGAGAGCTCACCATTTAGATCCAAAATTTTCTTGAATATTGGAAACAGGGCATGACAGTAGATATTTGTTCATTAAACATGGAGACGTGTGACCAGTGGCGTGCCACAAAGATCAATAGTGGGTCCACTGATTTTTGTCACTGATACAAATCATTTACATTTGACTATATGAAGTATGGTCAGTAAGTTTGTACATAATAACAAATTTGTTGGTGTCGTCGACAGTGTAGAATATCTCTCAGACTATAATGGGACTTTGCTGAGGTGAGCCGAGGAGTGGCAGATGGAGTTTATTTTAGATAAATGTGAAGTATTGCATTTTGGCAAGATAAATTAAGGCAAGACATACAAGTAGGGTTCTGTCGAAAGCTGTCAATCAAGGAGAACTCCATCGAAATTATCGAATTCTTACAGTTAGGAAACAGGCTTTTCAGCACATCGAGGCCACACCGAACCTCTAAACAGTATCCTACTGGACAAACCCATACCCTATCCCTCTTAGCCTGCATTTCCCATGGCGAATCCATCTCGTCTACACATCCCTGGGTACTTTACGCAATTTAGGATGGCCGATCTACCCTTATCTGTATATCTTCATACTGTCGGAGGAAAACATAACATCCGGAGGAGAATCATACAGACACGGGGAGAATGTACAAACTCCACACAGGCAGTCATTCAAGGATGGAGTTAAACCCAGATCCCTGTGCTCTGAAACAGCAATGCTAGTCACTGAGTTACTGTGTCACCTTGTGGTGCAGGTTCTCCGTTCCTTGAAAGTGCCGTCACAGGTAGACAGTGTAGTGAAGAAGGCACTTGGTGATCTTCCCTTTATTGGTGCGTGCTTTGTGTCTAAACATTTTCACGACGTGTTGCATCTGTACAGGACATTGGTTTGGCCACTTTTGTAATACTGCCCTTAATTCTGGTCTCCCTGCTGTCGGAAAGATGTTGTCAAACCTGAAAGGGTGCAGAAGAGACTTAAAATAATGTTGCAGGTGTTGGGAGGTTAGAGTTACAGGGAGAGTTTGAATAGGTTGGGGGTATTTTCAAATGTTGAAGCTGAGTGTTGACCTGAAAGACGTTTTTAAAAGCATGAGGGGCATAGATAAGGCAAACAGTCAATGTCTTTTACCCAGGATAGGCGATTCCAAAATTAGAAGACAAAGGTTTAAGGTGAGAGGAGTATGATTCGAAAAGGAACATGAGGGACAACATTTTCATACAGGGACCGCTGTGTGTATGGATTGAACAGACAAAAGAGGTGGTGGAGGCAGGTACAGTTACACCATTTAAAAGGCATTTGGATGGATACATGCATGGGAAGTGTTTAGAGGGAGATGGGCCAAGTGCTGGCAAGGGGGACGAGATTTATTTCGGATATTTGATCAGAATGGGCGAACAGACCGAAAGGTATTTTTCCGTGCTGAACATCTCTAAAGCTCTATTGCCTCTTGAGTGTATAACACAGGAACAGGAGGAGGCTATTCAGCTTCTGAATTCTGTCAGTCAGCTTGTTTTTTCAATTATTGAGAGTAAAATACAAAAATACATCATTCAGATTTTGATGGTGTTTTACAGAAACAGGTAAAAGGCATTTAGTCAAGAGAAGCTGTAAGTAATGTGAAGAGGCCATTCAGTCCTTCACCTCCATTCCACAGGAGCAGCAGATGAGCACAGCGCTATTGGAGCCTCTTAGGCAGTAGAAGGAGGAGGACATCTACTTTCGCAAACCTTGGATCAGGAGGGAGTCACTCAGCTGCTCAAGATTGGGACACATAACAGGACACAGTCATTCACCTGCTTGAGACTGGGGCACAAGGACAGGAGAGAGTCACTCAGAGCTCGAAACTGGGGCACAGGGAAATCTGGAGGTGAGTGAGGCCCCAGAATCCTGTTATGCAAGGACAGCAGAAGGTGACTCACTCCCCACCAGTATGGGACACTGGGAGAGAAGGGGAGTTTACTTGGAACAAACAGAAATATATGAATAGGTTGCATTAGTGGTCCATTCAATCCTGCCGCAACATTCACGCAGACCACGGCTGATCTGATGGTGATTCCCTCATTCCATTTTACGGGACTCCGCTCTCTGCAGCCTCTGCTCCATTTGTTGGTCATGTTGTAGACTTAGATGCTGCAACAACACTCACCATGACTCATCCAGAAGGATGGGTCTAACCGGATGAGTCAGGATTTGAGGGGTCCAATGACAAGAATGAAAACACAACATAAAGGTATTGTCAGATGTTTCGTACTCTCACATTCGCAACCAACTCACATAACCAGCCCATCCATTACATATTCAGGATGGAGCACTGTGTAGATCCGGCTAGTGTACAGCTGTATGTAACGGAGCAATGTCCAGAGTGAAACTCTATGCAGCCCACACCAATGCTTGATTTATAATCCTGGACTAAATGTTCAGTGTGGGGAGCTGTCCAGTCCGCACTGGTTCATTCATATACAAACACAGTTAGTTGCATTGTTCGGTAACACTGTATTAGATCACTGCCCAGTGTGGAGAAACATGTAACCAATGCTGGAAGTGACAGAATGTGCAGTTCCCATCCATTTCCAGCTCCATATCTGCACTCTACCTTGACAAGGGGTGCTGCGAATGTGAAAATCAATGTGAGGAAGAGATATAAATGGAAACAATTTAAATACCAATAGTTCTGATTAAGGCGCATATCACTCTAGTATTTAAAGTTGAAATAACTGAGATAATATCCAATGAGGTTTTGTGAATTGTACAAAGAATTAAGAGGGGGATGGTGATGGTTGCACTATAAGCCTCCAAATAATCAATGGGAATTAGAGGAACAAATATTCAGGGAGACTGCCGAGACTTGCAGGAGCAATAGGATTGTTATAATAGGTGATTTTAATTTTCCTAACATAGACTGGGACTTCCAGATGGTTAAGAACTTAGATGGAACGTAATTTGTTAAGTGTGTTCAGGAAAGCTTCCACAAGCAATATAGAGAGGTTCCTATTGGGGAAGGGACAAACTCGACCTACTGTTAGGAAATAAGGTCGGACAGGTGACGGAGGTATAGTGGGCGAGCATTTTGGGAATAGTGACTCCAGCTGTATTAGTTTTAAAATATTAATGGTAGGGAGAAAATTGGTCCACAGAATCAAGTTCTAAATTGGGCAAGGTGTATTTTGTTGGAATTAGACAGAGGATTGCAGGGGTTGATTGGAATAGTTTGTTTCGAGGTAAAACGATCCTGGGCAAATGGGAGGGCTTCAGAAGTGAGATAGCTCGAGTTCAAGGTCTATATGTTCCTGTGAGGATGAAGGGAAAGTGAGGCTGGAAGAGAGAACCCTGGATAACAAGAGATATTGAGGCTCTGACCAGAAAAAAATGAGACATGGCTCAGGTACAGGCAGCTGGGACCAATGGAATGCCTGGAGGTAAACAGGGGATACAGGAGTTTACTGAAGAAGGAAATCAGCACGGCGAAAAGAGGGTAAAGATAGCGTTGGCTGAGCAGAGTAGTGTGAATCCAAATTCAGTATAGGAATGAAAAAGAACAACCAGAGAGAGAATACGACGCCTTACAATCCAATATAAGCATGCATGTGTAAAACTTCAAGAGATGGGTGAGGTCCTGAATTCCCCTTCTGTGTTTATCATGAAGAAAGACATGAAGACCTGTGACCTTTGGGAGGTTAGTTGTGATATCTTGGTGCAGTCCATATCACAGTAGAGGTGCTGATGGACATATTAGAAATCATAAAGTCAGTTACATCACTTGGTCCTGACCAAGAGCACTGGTCACCCTAGAGCACTGCAGGTGGCGAGAGAAGACAGTTCAGGGGCCAAGGACCCGGAAGACTGGGAGGTAACAAATGTGCCCTTATTCAAGAAGGGTTGCAAAGTAAAGCCTGGGAAATATAGACCAGTAAGCTTCACATCTGTTTTCGGTAAACCGCTTGAGAAGGTTCTGAGATATAACATATGCATGCATTTGGAAAGACAGAGTTTGACTTGGAGCAGTCACCATAGCTTTGTGTGTGCAGATCATGCCTTAGAACTTTTGTTAGAGATTTTGTGGAAGTGACCAGAAAGGTTGACAAGGGCAGGGTGGTGGACACAGTCTATATGAATTTCAGTAAGGCCTTTGATAAGGTACCACATGGTAGGCCGCTCTGGAAGGTTAGATCTCATGGACTCCAATATAAACTGGCAAATTGGTGACACGATTGTCTTGACGTTATGAAGCAAATGGCTATGGTGGAGGGATGCTTGTCGGACTGGAGGCCTGTAACTAGTGGAGTGCCTTAGTGGTCGGTCCTGGGTCCATTGCTCTTTGTTATCTATTTCAATGATTTGGACCAGAGTGCACAACGCAAGGTTAGTATGTTTGCAGATGACTCTCAATTAGGAGGCATCATTTACAGTGAGGAACGTTATCAGAAATTGCAGCAGTACCTTTGTCAGCTGAGGAAGTGGGCTCAGAAATAACAATTTGAGTTTAATACAGATAAGTATGATGTCTTGAATTTTGGAAAGTCAAATCCAGGTAGGAGTTAAATGATGAGTGAGAGAGCCTGAAGGAGTGCAGTGGAACAAAAGGATGTTAGAGATCAGGTGCACGGTAGTCTGAAATTTGAGTCACAGATACACAGGACAGTGAAGAAGGTTGTTGGCACACTGGTCTTCATCAACACATTGAATATTGAAGTTGGGACGTGATGTTGCAGTTGCACAGGATGTTGGTAAGGCTGCAGTTGGAGTATTGTGTTCAGTTTTGTTCATCTTGCTCTAGAAAGGATATTGTTGAACAATAAAGAGTGTAGAACAAATTTACAACGATGTTTCCTGGGCTAAAGGCTCTAAGTTATAGGCAGAGGTTGGAGAGGTTAGAACTTATTTCTTTTCAGCGTAGGAAACTGAGAGGGTTCTTAGAGAAGAGTAGCTCTTATAAAATCATGAGAGGTGTGCATGGGGTGAATACTTCAATTTTTTTCCCTAAGGTTGGGGAATCGAGGACTAGAGGATATCCATTAATGTTTGGAAAGGAAAAAAAAGTATATAAAAAGGAACCTGAGGGGCAACTTTTTTACACGAAGTGTGGTATGCATATGGACTGAGCTGCCAGTGGAAGTGATTGAGGTGGGTACAATAAAAACATTGAAAAGGCATTAGGACAAATACACAGATAGAAAAGGATTAGAGGGATACATAGCAAGGTCAGGGAAATGGGGTGAGTATGGATGGACATTTTGGTTGGTATGGACCAGCTAGGCCAAATAGCCAGTCATACTGGCAGTCTCGTCCAGTACGACTGTAAATGAGTGGAGACAGAGTGGGGGAGACTGAGATAAAATGTCATGGAAGGATATGTTCACGGGTTTCAGAATGCTGAAATGAAGACATTTCGATAGTATCATGCAACAGGGGTCAGTATTATGAAGAATGATGAGTGAATGGGATATTGTTGTCAGTTCAGGCGATGGAGGATTTTGGATGAGCGTTTGTCCTGCAGCTTTGTAACTGGGAGTGAGGACAGCAGAGTCTTCGCCTCACTGGGCTGAATTTAACAAAAAACTGTCGCAGTGACATGTTCATTAAGTGTGACAGAGGGGTTGTCTGCATGAGGCTGAACTAGTTTCCTGGTGCTATCTTACCAAACTCATCTCATTAACTACCCACCCCACTCCATTGTGTCCCTCTCATACAATGCCAGCCCGATTCTCCCACCCATCATGACGGGAGGTACTCAAAATCGCCCGGATGCCCCCGGATATTCCATGACCCCTGACACTGGGGCCACCTTTAAAAGGCCAAGGGACACACGGTTGAGCTTTTTCAGTTTGGAGCTGCCCAGCAGAGTTTACCCTGAGCATGGCAGCGAAGGTGAAATTACATCACGGTTTGACGACAGGGACACGGAGGTCCTGGTGGATGGGCTAGTACAAAAGGGGACGATTCTCTTCCCAGAGGGATCACATACCAGACCCACGGAGCCTTGTCTGAGCTCACCACCCAGCTCAGTGTAGTGTCTGTGGTCTGAGTAAATTTCCAGCAAAACAGGACAAGCTTCAATAGCCTTCCCCACTCTGTTAGGATAAGGGTCACCATATTCTCTCTACTCCCTCACACTCACTGTATGTCTGTTATAGCACCGGTTCCCGAATAAGGCTCATGCTCTACCACTCTCACGACTGCATACAGCACCTTCCCTCTCTTTCCCTCTTGCATCTCTAATACCCCCCACACAGTTATAGAATATTCTGGAGAATGCCAATTAAGGGATTTTCCAGATCATGTCCCAACTTATTCCCAGTTTCAGTAAAGCGGCAGTGCCCCAGTGTGTGACATGTAAGAGGATGGAGTAGAGATGCACGTTTTTCAAATCACACGGAATTAAAATCCATCATGAGGCCATTCAGTACTTCAAACATGCTCCAACATTCAATACGTTTGGAGGTGATCTGATGTTTTTCTCAGCTCCACGTTACAGGAACTTTCAGTCATTCAACCCCCAGGTTCCTGTTAGCGAGCAGACGATTCTCAGAAACTTATTACCCCGTGTTTCTTCTAGCATGTGTTCAGTAGGCATTTCCCATGGGGACGGACTATCCTAACAGTATATTTCATCTGATTTATAAATTCATACAACAGTCATCATGCTTTCCACAGACCAATCAAAAACATGCACTTCTGTTATGGTTATCGATATCCCATCACAATTAGTCATTCTGGTTATTTCACATGTCTCACCTTATTGTATTCAGCCAAAGAAAGCTTCCAAACACTTGTCTCAATGTAAAATACAATTTCAAGCAGAGAACGTTTTTATCCTCAGCCGTTACCATGACGATTATCTCAAATATCCCTTTTTTCTTGTCATGAATGTTTCTCTTGCCCTTTGTCTGTTACTGATTCTGTGTAATAGTTACACAGTCACCCACTCAGTTGGCTGGATGGTTGGTTTGTGATGCAGAGGGAGCCCACCAGCACAGGTTCAATTCCCCACACTGACTGAGGTTACCATGAAGGGGATGCTCTCTCAACCTCACCCCATCACCCAAGGTGTGGTGACATTCAGCGTAAACCACCATGAGTGGTGTCTCTAATGAGAGTTCATTGGGACTCTGTTCTATTAATGTTAGCATTTTAATATTTTTCGAAATTTCTTGACTGAAAAATAGATTGTTATTATTATATTAAAACAATAACAAAACAACTCAAATAACTGAACAATATTTCACCCATGTGCATGTAGATACAAAATAAGTTAAAGTCTATAAACGGACAGAAGAAAAACAAAAATAAACAAAAAAAATAAATAAATAATACAGCTCAGAATAAGAAAGCAATAGCTCTTGTTCTTCGAGAGCATTAACTGATACACATTCATATGTTCACAATTCTTCATATTAGAATCATTAGACAATATCGTCATTGCTATATAAAAGCCATTTTTAGAGTGGCAGATAAGCCTAATCGTGATAATCCAAAGAAGGTTGCTATATCTTATATAAATCTCTGCTTTCTGGCGCACCATACAGGTGAAAACGTCCAAAGGAATATTCTCCATGATGAGCTTACGACGAGCCAACAGACCTGGGGGGTTGGGGGGAGGCGGGGGTGTTTCAGACATCAGACGCAACGCAATACTTTTCCTAGCACAGGAAGTGTGGGGGAGATACTAAGCGAGTATTTTGCATCAGTATTTACTGTGGAAAAGGATACGGAAGATATCACATGTAGGGAAAAAAATGGTGACACCTTGCAAAATGTCCATATTACAGAGGAGGAAGTGCTGGGTGTCTTAAAACGGTTAAAGGTGGATAAATCGCCAGGACCTGATTAGGTGTACCCTAAAACTTTGTGGGAAGCTAGTGAAGTGTTTGCTGGGCCTCTTGCTGAGATTGTTGTAATATGGATAGTCACTGGTGATGTGCCAGAAGACTGGAGGTGGCTAACGTGGTGCCACTGTTTAAGAAGGGTGGTAAGGAGAAGCCAGGGAACTATAGACCAATAAGCCTGACGTTGGTGGTGGTCAAGCTGTTGGAGGAAATCCTGAGGGACAGGATGTGCATGTGTTTGGAAAGGCATGGGTAGTCAACATGGCTTTGTGCGTGGGCAATCATGTCTCACAAACATGATTGAGTTTTTTTGAGGAAGTATCAAAGAGGATTGATGAGGGCAGAGGGATAGGTGTGATCCATATGGACTACAGTACGGGTTTCCACAAGGTTCCCCTTGGGACACTGATTAGCAAGGTTAGGTCTCATGGAATACAGGGAGAACTAGCCATTTGCATACAGAACTGTGTCAAAGGTAGAAGACAGAGGGCGGTGGTGGACGGTTGTTTTTTAACCCTGACCAGTGCAGTGCCACAAGGATCGGTGCTGGATTCACTACTTTTTGTCATTGTCATAAATGACTTGGATGCGAGCATATGAGATACAGTTAGTAAGTTTGCAGATGTCACCAAAATTGGAGGTACAGTGAACAGCGAAGAGGTCACCTCAGATTACAACAGGATCTTGACAAGATGGGCCAATGGGCTGAGAAGTGGCAGATGGAGTTTAATTCAGATAAAGGCGAGGTGCTGCATTTTGGGAAAGCAAATCATTGCAGGACTTATACACTTAATGGTAAGGCCCCAGGGAGTTTTGATGAAGAAAGAGACCTTAGAGTGTTCATAGCTCCTTGAAAGTGGAGTCGCAAGTAGATACGATAGCGAAGAAGGCATTTGGTATGCTTTCCTTTATTGGTCAGAGTATTGAGCATAGGAGTTGGGATGTCATATTGCAGCTGTACAGGATATTGGTTAGGCCAGTGTTGGAATAGTGCGTGCAATTCTGTTCTCCTTCCTATCGGAAAAATGTTGAGAAACTTGAAAGGGTTCAGAAAAGATTTATAAGGATTGAAGGATTTGAACTATAGAGAGAGGCTCAATAGGCTGAGGCTGTTTTCGCTGGAGCTTCGGATGCTGAGGGATGACATTCTAGAGGTTTTCAAAAGTATAAGGGGCATGGATAGAGTATATAGGGAAAGTCTTTTCCCTGGGTCAGGGAGTCCAGAACTGGAGGGCATAATTTTAAGGTGAGAGGAGTAAGATATAAAAGAGACCGACAGGGTAACTATTTCACACAGAGGTTGGTGCGTGTATGTAATGAGCTTCTGGATTAGTGGTGCTGGAAGAGCACAGCAGTTCAGGCAGCATCCAATTATCTTCGAAATCGACATTTCGGGCAAAAGCCCTTCATCAGGAATAAATTATTCCTGATGAAGGGCTTTTGCCCGAAATGTCCATTTCGACAGCTATCTGAACTGCTGTCCTCTTCCAGCACCACTAATCCAGAATCTGGTTTCCAGCATCTGCAGTCATTGTTTTTACCTATGTAATGAGCTGCCAGGTGAAGTGGGGGATTCTGGTACAAGTGCAACATTTAAGAGGCATTTGGATGAGTATCTTGAATAGGAATGGTTTGGAGGGTTATGGGCCGGGTGCTGGCAGGCGGGACTAGATTGTATTGGGATATGTGGTCGGCGTGGACGGGTTGGACCGAAGGGTCTGTTTCCATGCTGTACATCTCTATGACTCTATGACTTATATTAATCTCTGTTTTTTGGTGCACCATACTGGTGAGAAAGTCCAAAGGGATATTCTCCATGATGAGCTTACAAAGACCCAACACATCCTGGGAGTTTCAGACATCCAACACAACAGAATATTATTTCGTAGCACAGAAAATAAGGATATATTTTTTCCCATGTGCATCTGCGTAAGACACTCTGGGCAGGCGCAGGAAAGAGAAACGGTGACTATCTCCAATTCGGTCCCCCAAGACCCACTCTACCACACCGAACACAGTGATCCAATATATCCAAAGCCTGCAGCAGGAACACATGCAATTAGTCAGAGTGCCTGTAGTTATTCTGTATTTAGGACATGCTGAAGATAATCCCACATTGAATTTTGAGAGAAAGTCTGGTGTTAGATAGAACCTATGAAGAATTTGTAACTGCATGGAATAGATCCTATTACAGATCAAAATCCTTCGAGCATATTCACAAATATCCTCCCATGTCTCTGAAGAGATCGAAACCCCCCAACTCTCTCGCACAGACGTCACAAAGCTGCACAGTCTTGTCTGAGGGGACACTCTCCAACTAATGACAAAGGGTACTGACAGAGAGTGTATTCTTAGCAGTAAGCACCCGCTTCTCTGTATCGGATCTAGAATAATCTGTTAAAGTGTGTGTTTTTAAAATCAAATCTCTAATCTGGAAAAAACAGAAGAAATCTCTACTAAGTAGTTCATACTTACGAGTTATTTGATCAAATGGTATCATTGTTTCTCCCTCAAGTAACACGTGGTGGCTCAGTGGTTTGCACTGCTTACTCAGCGCACCAGGGTCACGGGTTTGGTTCCAGCCTTGGGTGACTGGCTGTGTGGAGTTAGTATGTTCTCAACTGTGACTGCGTAGGTTTCCTCCTACGGTCACAAAGATGTGCAGGTTAGATGAATTGTCCAATGCTAAATCACTCAAAGTGTTCAAGGATCTGTAAGTTCAGACATTCGTCAGGATAAATATAGGATGGTAGGGGAATGGTCTGGGTGGGTTACTCTTCAGAGGTTCGAAGTGGACTTGCTGGGCCCAAGGGCTTGTATCCACACTGTAGGGATTCTACTAATTCTAAATCACCCAAGCAAGGTACCCCCCTGGCTGCCTATAGATTAAACCTGGAATCCATTATCCCCGGTTGACAACCTGGTATAGCAATTAAAGGGGTAAGAAACATGGTTTTGGCTGTATTGCCCTCGATCTGACGCATTGTTCTTCAAGTTTTAACAGTATTGATAATCATTAGTTTTTGACAAAACTCCATAAATGTTGTCATTTTATTCAAAGTTTGGGAGAAGATTTGTCGCTCGGGTGCTCGTTGTTGTGGTTCTGTTCGCGGAGCTGGGAATTTGTCTTGCAAATGTTTCGTCCCCTGTCTAGGTGACATCTTCAATGCTTTGGAGCCTCCTGTAAAGCGCTTCTGTGCTGTTTCCTCCGGCATTTATAGTGGCCTGTCTGTGCCACTTCCAGTGGTCAGTTCCAGCTTTCTGCTGTAGTGGCCAGTATATTAGGTCCAGGTAGAAGTGTTTGTTGCAAAAGTTAGAACAAACAGTCTTACCGCAAATTCAACCCAAACTCTGGGTCAGATATATTGATGACACCTTTGTAATAATTAAAAACACAGAAATAGAGAACACACACCAGATCATCAACGCTACACTCACAGGAATCCGAATCACTAGAGAGGAAGAAAAGGACAACCAACTCCCATTCCAAGACGTGATGGTACAGAGAACACTGAATGGAGAATTCACCACAAAGGTATACAGGAAAGCCACACACACAGACCAAGTCCTAAACTACGAAAGCAACCACCCCAACACACACAAACGAAGTTGCATCAAGAGACTATTCAAAAGGGCCACAACACACTGCAGCACACCAGAACTGCAAAAAGAGGAAGAGGAACACCTATACAAGGTATTCGCCAAAAACGGATACCCTCGCAATTTTATCAACAGATGCCTAAGGGAAAGACAATGGAACGAGGATCTGCCGCAACCCAAAGGACAAGCCACACTACCATACATCAGGAGCATTTCAGAACTGACAGCCAGACTGCTGCGACCACTAGGACCAATAACAGCACACAAACCAACAGCCACGCTCAGACAATAACTCACCAGAACGAAGGACCCGATACGCAACATGAGCAAAACCAATGTAGTGTACAAAATCCCATGCAAGGACGGCACAAAGCACGACATAGGACAAACAGGAAGACAGCTAACGATCCGTATCCATGAACACCAACTAGCCATGAAACAACACGACCAGCTATCCTCGGTAGCCACACACACAGATGACAAGCAACATGAATTCGACTGGGACAACACTACCATTATAGGGCAAGCCAACCAGAGAACAGCCAGGGAATTCCTAGAGGCCTGGCACACATCCACAGACTCTATCAACAAACACATCGACCTGGACCCAATATACTGGCCACTACTGCGGACTGCTGGAACTGACAACCGGAAGCGGCAGAGACAGGCCACTATAAATGCTGGAGGAAACATCACAGAAGAGCTTCACAGGAGGCTCCCAAGCAATGAGGATGTCCCCTAGAAAGGGGGCAAAACGTTTGCAAGACAGATTCCCAGCTCGGCGTACAGTTGTCATTTTATCTAAGAACAACAGACTAATAAGGGTTCACTTTGTCTGAGAGGGCGCAATGTCTAGCCCTATTGACGCCGAGGCCTCTGCGGCCCAGGCACGAACATAGGATGATTAAAAAAGCTGAATTGATAGCTTTTAATCGGGGAGATCTACCCCCACAATCTGTGGGGTAGTTGCAATTTTGTTAGCTTGATAAGGAATCGCTTATGGTGACAAATAAAAGGGCTAAACCAGCCATTAAGTATGCTAAATATCTGTATGGGAAACATCAAATAAAACATTCACACGGGGTATAGGAAATGAGGAAAGACATTCGTTTTAATAACAGCTATCTGACCTAGCCAGGATATTTGAAATGCCTCCCATCTTTGAAGATCTTGTTTAATTTTGTCAAACAAATGGACATAGTTCACGTTAAATAAATGATCAAAGACAGATGTAATGAATATACTGAAATAGGTAAACCATCCCCGTGACCATTTAAACGGAAACCAGGATTTGCTCTCAGTATCAGGTATTTCCCTAAGATCTCCCACAGGCATGGCCTCCAAATTTGTATAATTAATCTTATCACCCAGAAAGGCAACAAGCGAATTAATGCATTGCATCACATGATCAACCGAAATTACGGGATTTGACAAAAAACATAAGACCCTCATCTGCATACAATGTAATCTTACGTGACTTCTATCCCACGTCTGGGTCAGATATGTTGCCATCCCTACCGATGGACTCCGCCAGTGGCTCAATCCCCAACGTAAACAACAATGGTGAAAGGTGTCATCCTTGTCGGCTGCCTGGAGAAATATTAATATTCCTGGTTGGCCACACCATTAGTGAGAACCGCAGCCAGAAGATCGCGGTAAAGGACCCTCACCCACTTGATAAAAACTTTGCGTCGACCAAACCATTCTAATGTACAGAAGAGATCAGGCCACTCAACCCAATCAAGTGCCTTCTCTCATCTTAAGAGATCAGTAATCACTGGACAGATTGTTGTTGACACTCTTGAATTATATTGAGTAAACTCTTCACATTGTAGGAAGATCTGCAGCCCTTTATAAAGCCTGTTTGGTCCTCTTTGGTAACGGAAGGCAGCAAGGTTTCCACCTTAATGTACGGATCTCAGACAGGATTTTGAGACCAACATTTAAAAGTGAGATTGGCGTATAAGAAGCACAATCCTCCAGGGTCTTCCTTTCTTCATCATCGGAGAGATATGAGCCTCTATTAAGGATGTAGGGAGGGGTTTGTGACTGTATGAGTGACAGAAGACGTTAAACATCAGCCCTGACAATAGGTTTATAAATTATTTACAAAATTCACTGGGAAATCCGTCAGGAAGGTGCGCCTTTACATTATGAAGCTGCTTCACACCCTCCTGTGCTAACAATGGTACATTAAGGCACAACACCCATTCAGGGGTTACTCCTGGAAGACCCAGGTTCTTGAAAAATGACTCCATCTTAATCCATCTATCCTCAACATGTTCAGTCTGAAATAATTCGATGAAACATCTCGGACAGGAGACATTAATCTTTTTTGGAATTGAAGGTAAGGATCCCAATACCTTCGCTAATTGAGGTAATGGCTTGAGAGGGGCGCTCGTTTTCCTGGCAAGATAGAATAAATACCTGCCTGGCTTATCACCATGTTCAAACAGCCTTTGGTTTACAAAAGTAAGTTCCTTCTTGGCTGTCTTTGTGAGCGTGGAATTCACTGTGGACTGAAGCATTGTGATCCTCTGCAGCTTAGCCACTGAGGGACAATCACAGTATGCCCTGTCGGCTGCCCTCAGCTGAGCCTCAAATCAGCGTTCCTGCTCCCCCTTCTGCTGCATCATAAGGAATAATTATTCCCTTGGCATAAGCCTTAGCAATTTCCCATAGAATGGATGGGTTACTGGTTGAATCTGAATTAATGGCAAAGAAAGACCTAAATTCATTGCAGTGCTCAGCACCGTGGCACAATGGTTAGCACTGCTGCCTCACAGCGTCAAAGACATTCGCCCTGTGTCTGCGTGGGTTTCCTCTCACAGTCCAAAAACGTGCAGGCTAGGTAAATTGGCTATGCTTAATTGCTTGTAGTGTTAGGTGAAGGGGTAAATATGCGTGGGTGTGGACGTTTTGAGCCGAAGGACCTGTTTCTACCCCGTACGGAATCTAATCTAACTACTCAATTAACCAACTAGTCTTAAGAATAAAGGGACACATTCGCTTGTGTCTCGAATATATTATGTTGCTCTTAATCTTAATCAATATGTATACTGCTTTTCAGGGTTAGAAATGGTAATATTCCCAATTGTGCAGGACGCCACTGAATCTACGATTGTTGCAGGAATGGGGAAGGTATCAACTCTTGTGTGGCATTTATGCCGATTAAAGAAGAAAATAAAATCCTTACTTGTGATGTGGATCTGCCTCCAGACATCCACCAGCTCTCGTTCTGCACACATATCCACCAATTGCTAACATTGCCACGAGGGTATTGGGGCACCTTTGGACATTCTGTCCGCCGTGGGGTCCAGAAGACTTTTGAAAACTTCTACAATAATGTGCCACGATGCAAGATAACTGATTTTGGAAAATGCATCTATCAGGAATTTAAGAGGGTACGCTGGGAGTGGGGGGAGGGTGCAATAAACATTCAAAATACTATATTCTTTACTATAGTTCAAGGCTTTGGGTATTATGAGCCTCCCGTGCGTGTCAAATACAATCTAGTAGGTTAAATGGAAGATTCTTTTTTCCATTATGGCTTCTCCCCTCCTCGTAATATTAAAAGAGGAGAAATAAACCCAATCAAGCCCGACCTGCTGTAATGTCAAATATTCCTTGTCATCATGGTGCATCTCCTGCAACCGGACAACATCCACCCTCTCTTTTTAAGACTAGAAAGTAGTTTTTTCCTTTTATCTGGCCAATGGTTCACCTTAATGCTCCAGGTAGACCATTTAAGCACATCATTACCCAGAACACATTGTAGCAACATTTGAACTCGAGAGAGGAAGAACTCGAATTACTGATCATTAATAAACAAAGTCTCATAGAGCTTAAAAACTACACAAACTAAGGCTACTGCAACTGCCAACTCTCAAAACTTTCAAAAACTAAGCATTTTAAGTAAGTTGCTCGGATGGAGTGGGTTAGGGAAACATTTGCCCGTGCTGTGATGCAGAGCCCATAAAAGCAGACCTTCCAGATCGCCACCATCTTGGATTTCCCCTTAACATTTTATCGATATTATCTTTTCATTTTGCATTATATTCTTGGATGTGCTGAAGCAGTGTGATTTTTTTTACCACTGTCAGCATTTCCCCAACACTGCACATTCCTGCCATTCCCCGATAATCCTTGACTCCATTATTATTTATGAACCTTCTGTCTGTGCCTCAAACATATTCAATATCTCTGCCTCCAATGCTCTGCAGGGAAGAGAGTTTCAAATACTCTCACCATTGAGAAAACAAAAATTAACTTCATCTGTGTGAGAGATTATTTTTGTCTCCTCACCTGAGAAAGGATATAATTAAATTGGAAGCAGTTAGATGTTTCACTTCATGTATTCCAGGAATGACGGTCTTATATTAGGAAAGCTTTAACAGGTTACTCTTGGAATGAGAGGTGATCTTATTGAAACATACAAAACCTAGAGGAGAAAGATCAGATAGATACCCACTGGGTGTTTGTATCGTCCAAACTTCTTGTTGTTTTTATAGAATCTCTACAGCGTGGAAGCAGGATATTCCGTCCATCAAGTCCACATTGACCCTCGGAACAGTATCCCCTCCGGACCTGCCCCCATACTCTATCCATGTAACCCTGCATTTCCCATCACTAACCTATCTAACTTACACTTCCCTGGGGACTATGGGCAATTTAGCATGGACAATCCACTCTAAACTGCATATCTATGGACAATGGGAGGAAACTAGTACATTGGGAGGAAATCCACACAGACATGGGGAGAATGTTCAAAATCCACATAGAGGGTTGCCCGAGGTTGGAACTGAACGCAGCTAGTTGGTGACGGGAGGTATCAGTGCTAACCACAGATCCACCATGCACATCCGTTAGGTCCATTAGTTACTTGTGGCTAACTAAAGAAATCTGCCTGACTTGTTCCTGTCACTGGACCTGACTCAGTCTGAGAACTTTTCATCGGCCATATCACCAACCTGGTTACATTTAAAATTTGGTGTCAGCAGTGGAGGAATGGGACGAGAAAAGGAAACAGTGACACCCTCCAACATCCGGCAGAGCAGGAATTAGGATAAATCCACAAAGTGGGATTTCAGTCAAGTGGGAATTCTCTTTCCCAGAAGTTTGGGGTGGCTGGATCTTTATATTACATCGAAGCTGGCTTTGTCTGATTTTCCATGGACAGGAGAATCAGGGATAATGGTGCATGGAAAGAAACGTGCAGCTGGAATCACAATGAGATGAGCCATGACCTTATTTACTGATGGATTATTGTGAACGGGCCGAATGGCCCACTTGTGTCCCTCAGCCCTATGTTCTGATGTTCCATTCAGCCCTCGGACCTGCTAAACAGGCACAGATCGAGGCCACTCCGATGGTTAGGTGTAGTCTTGGAAATGTACTTGGAAAATCCAGGCTGGATCAGAAACTGGCCACCACCTCCACCCCCCAGTCCCTGTTTCGAGGCTTCCTCTCTCTGTAACTTCTGCTCCAGATGTGGGTCATTTTGCAGACCCAGATACGCTGGGAATACAGCGTCATACCCCACCCAGGGTTAAAACAACCAATCCTCTGCTCTCCCTGAATGCAACATTGTACACCACGATTTCCAGCAAAATAACCCGTTACTTTCCAAAAGCATGACATGTGAAATGAATAAATAGGAACAGGAGTAGGTCAATCGGCCCCTTAAGCTAACCCTGTCATTTAATAAGAACATTTAATAAGAATAATGTTCCTTATTCGGTATCGATATCATCGAGTTCGACACTTTGCTCAAGAATGGAAACAACTTCTCAACCTCTACCTTCTCCAACCCCTTCCGTGTCTTTTAGGTTTCAGCAGTATCACTCCTCATTCATTTAAACCCCAATGAATAATCGCCTCACCATCTTAGAGATTCTCAATAACACAACCCTTTCTTCCCAGGAAACCGCCTAATGTACCAACCGGGTTACTTGCTGCATCATCATGCTGACTTTATGTTTCATACACAGGAAGACTCCAATGCCTTTACTGTTCCTTTTCTGGAAGTCCTCCCCATTAAGTAACAGCCTGCCTTTTGATTCTCAGTGTCATCCTCAAGCTCGGATGTATGTTGCAATCAACTCCCTCCTTCAGGCTGTCAGCATAGATTGTAAATAACTGATGCCATCAGACTGATATTTGTGGTACTCCTGCAGATAAACCTTTACCATAAAGATCCGTTATTCCTGACTCTCCGATTTCTGTCTTAAATAATCTTCATCCCACGTTAATACAGTATCCGACGTCCTGGAACTTCTGTTTTGTGTAAGAACTTTTGTTTTTGTAATACCTTGTGGAAAATGTCTGGAAAGCCTCGTGTCCACCAGATCCCCTTTATCAAGTCCGTTGTTACATTTTTAGGCATCTCCAGAAATACTTTGCATGGTTTTACAGGGCAAAATATCATTTCCCTTTCACAAACCCACCCTGACTCTGCGTGAAGCATTTCAAAATGTCCATGCTGGCCACGTTTTCCAAACTATACTCGTCCTATCTGTTTTCATTAGGTCCATGTGCCTCTAAATATTTCCCATTCATATGTTTTCCCAAATGAGTTTTAAATATTGTAGCTGTCCTTGCATCTCCCAATCTTCCTCTGGAAGCTCACACCACCCTCTGTGTAAAAATGCTGCCCCTTAGTCCCTTTTATATCTACACTCTTTCACCTTTAACCTATTCCCTCTGTTTGGATTCCCCTACCCTTTGGTAAAGACCTTAGCTATTCACCCTATCCATACCTCTCATGATTTTATTCGTTTCTATAATGTCAATCCTCAACATCCTACACTCCATCTGATGCTAACTTCAAGAACAAGCGTTTAAAGATAAGCACTGCAAAATTAAACAATATTAAAAATGACAGGTAACCAACACTCAGCCCAAACGTCATACTGTGATTTGTTTTTCTCCATGTTACAATACAAAGGCAGCATGAAACGCTTACTGGTGCCAATAAGAAGTCAAGCACCTGAATTCCTTTGTCTAAAGGGGGTGATGATGACGACAGTGAAAATGTATCTGTGGCCAGATTTATATAATACCACATGGTCAGCATTCTCCCTCCTGGGCTCTGTATGACTTTGTCTGGTTGTGTCTTTTTTATCTTGTATTCAATAGAGAGAACCCCTTTCCCCCATTCACACCTTAAATTCGACCCGTTATACAGAGTCTTCTCGTTCACCACTGCTAAAAGCCTGTTATTCTTTTGCTTCACCCTCTTTTCCCTGCAACCCATCCTCTAAATCTGGCAAGGGACTAAAAGACCATGTTGCAATTGTATTCAGTTTTGAAGAATTGTCACACTGGACTGGAACCGCTAACTCTGTTTCTCTTTCTCTGCAGATGTTGACAGACCTGCTGAGTTTCTCCAGAAATGAATAGGCGCAGAACAATTTTTCAATTAAATAAATAATTATGGATACTGGAAATAAAAATAAAAAACCTATATAGAAGGGTCACTGGACCTGAAAGTTTAACTCTGCATTCACTCCAGAAAATTCTGCAACATCTTTAGACATTTCTTCATCAATTTCTGATTATGAACAATTTCCAACGACATTTTGTCAAAGATGCCCAAACATCCTGTCCAACATGGAGTGCCGTACACTGGGAACTGAACATTAACACATAGTGACAAGTTCCTTGACTCTGAAACTGCATAAGGCTGGCATCACTGACACTGCAGAGCTCTGAATCATGGTAAGGGAGAACAACAGAAGGAAACATATTCACTTCAAATACAGAAGATGACATTACTGAAAGGAAAAGATTCAGATTAGTACCTTAAATAGATATTGTTTATGTAACAAATTGGAGGTGTGATACCAAGGAAAGACTCCAGCAGAATGAGAATATGAAAATGGAAGTATTTCCGCATCAGAAACCAGAGTAGGTCACTGAATACAGGGCTGATGGGTGAATGGGTCTCGGTGTGAACTGGGGCCAGTCAGTAGTATTGAATTGTAGATATTGCAGTTAAAACTGGGTTATCATGTGATGCTGTAGATTTCAATGACAATCTGTAACTTTTCCCCCAGGATAGTCCATCCATCTACCATTACCATCAAGCCGATCCATGGGTCAGTGATGTGTGTGGGTGAACATGGTCGGGTCGGAATCACGTACACCTAAACCTGATTACAATACATTAAAGCTACCGCACTTGACTGGTTACACTACAAACAGCAGGACTAACATCTGATACAGAGAGAGATGATCCCAAGACTAACAAATCAGATCTAAGCTCTGTCGTCCTGTCAAATCCATGCATAAAAGTCAATGGACCATTAAACTACTTACTGGAAGAGAGGACTCCACAAATATCCTCACCCTAAATAATGGAACAGCCCTGTTCGTCAGTGTAAAGGATGTAGTATCTGCACCATCCTTAGCCAGTCGATTATCCACCTCACCCTCACGATGATGCCCACAGAATCACAGATGGCACTCTTCAACCAATTCAATTCACTGCACATGACATGAAAAAAACAGCTGGACACTGTAGATATGACTAATGCAGTGGGCCCTGACACCACTTGTGCTGCACAACAAGCCGTGCCCCTGGGAAAGCTGTTTCATTCCAGCTCCAACTCCGACATCTCCCTGTCAATGTGGAAAATTACTCAACTATATCCCATCCGCTAAGAGGAGGATGACTGCAATCTGACTCTTTACTCGTCCTTCAGTCCCAACGCGACAGTTAAATTGGTGGGAGTTCAAATTTGACAGAGCTGTCAAACAGCACAGAAATAATCTGCTCTATGTGGTTTCCGATAGGTCCACATGTGGAGATGGTGGCGTTGTGGAAATGCCACTGGATTACTAACCCAGACCAGGCTAATGCTCTGGCAGCTGGTGCAAATTAAAAACAATTAATAAGCAATTAATAAGATCTAAAGTCTGGTGTCGGTAATAGTGATCTTGTGTTCAATATCAGTTGTAAACTTCGATTTGTTTCCCCAATGTACTTTCAGGAAGTGAATCTCCCGTGCTTTCCTGGTCTGGCCTAAAAGTGACTCCAGACACACAGACATGTGATAAACTCTTCAATGATCTCTGAAGACACTCAATTATATCAAACTGCTCTGAAGTCTTAATTGATAAACCCGTACTGAACACCAGGCCCCAGCGTCGTTAGTAGAAAAGGGAATGGGAAGCACAATCCTGTCGACCCTGCAGAGATCTCTTTCCTAACAGTTGAGAGCTTGTGACAATATTTGCAGAGCTTTCCCACACATTGCACAGAAACATTATGACAGGAGTAGGTCATACAACACATTGAGCTTTCCCTGTGTAGTTAATGGCCAAACATATCCTCAGTGCAGTTTTCCCCATACAATAATCATATCCCTTAATATGTTTAAACATTGTGAAATATAAAATGAGAACTGCTGTAATGCCTTCAGCCCATCAGTTTTGTTCCTCCATTCAATATACAGGCAGGTCTCTGATAACACGTGTTGATTAAATAGAATTTGGCTGCAATGTGATTCGTGAATCTTTTTTCTATAAAGTGAATTCCCGTTCACTGTGACGCGATTCCTTGCCGGGAACCAGCTGGACAGCAAAACCCTGCCTCAGGATCCTTTCTCTGCAAAATGTACAAACAATGTGGTCAGCTAAAACAGGAATGCAACGCGCTCAGGGAGCCTTGAAACTGAGGCTGAAACTGGAAATTGTAGACTACATTTAGAAAGAACTTTATTTCAAACTGTAGAGAGAATCTTGAGGAGACCTGGAATTCCCCATCGGCATCACGTGGTTATTCAGCCCCCACGTGCTTTCTGGTGAAAGGTGCAGTGCTCCAGTGAGTGACTGTCGTGTGAAAGTGTTACAGTTATGGCACTGTTCCATTGCAACATGTGATTTAAAGATTTATTTAGAATGAACTAGTGTGTTAGACTAAACTTAATTTTTGGTTTTTACTGATATTTTTTGGGGTTCGCCCCTTCCACTCTTTTTTTCCATAGACCCCATTATTAATATTGCACGATTTTCAACAGCGCAGTGTTGCACAGAAACACAATTGCTGTGTTATTGGAGAACAACCTGGTCTGATAGCTGATCTACTATCTTCACACCGTACTCCTGCAATCACCCTATCCCTTTAATTTCCAGAAATCCTTATTGATATTCAGCGCCATGACTTCCACAGCCTGATCTGGGAGAGAGTACCCCTGGTTCGCCAGTCTCAGAGTGCAGACATTTGTTCTCACCTCAATGCAAAGCGGCCTGTCTGTACCTGATACTGTGGCCCCTTGCTTTAGACATCCGAGCCGGGGGAATTACCATCCCTGCTTCCAATCTGTCTCACCCAATCAGAGTGTTATATATTTCACTGAGATCTCCACTCATTTTCCTAAACCGCATGGAACACAAGTCCTGTCCCCCCAAACTCAGATCCCATAACAAGCCTGTCAACCCAGTGATCAGTCTGGTCATCCTTTACTGCTCTCTCTCAATGTCAGTTATGTCCTCTATTAGGAACAGAGACCAAATCTGCACACAATGCTGCACAATGTTCTAGATGGTTCTCACCAAGGCCCTGTACAGCTGCAGTAATATACTCTTACTCCTGTACTCAAATCCCCCTGAGTTGAAGTTGAATTCAGCATTTATCTTCCTCCCTACTTGCTGCTCCTGAAATATTGCTCTCAGTGACTGTTGTACAAGGAGATCCAGATTCCTTTCAATGTTACAGCTCCCCACTTTCTGGGTCTATATACACTGGTCAGCGTGCCAATGCCATTCCCAGTATTGACTCCTGGATTCAGAACTCACTGCCTTACATGAACTCTGAGGGCTGCACAGAAATAAATAAAAATGCAGCTTAAGTTCCTTTATAGTGCAACATTTTTCAACCACTCACTTTCAAATGATAGGCTGCCATTCTATTGTTCCCATCAAAGTACATAACATCTCATATCTCCCATTGCTCTCCATCCGCCACGTATTTGCCCAGTCATTTCACTTATCTGTCACCTTGGAGCTTTTTTACATCCTCCTCACCCACTCACAAGCTGACATTGTTTAGTGCTGTCAGCAAACTTGGGAATATTGCAGTTGAGACACTCAACCAAATTTATGATGTGTATTGGCAATAGCTGGCGCCCAAGCCACGATCCTTGCTGTATACTCCTAGCCTTCCATAAAAAAACGTTGTTTTATTCCTGCTCACTGTTTCCTGCCAGCTCTGTCCTTCGAGAACCATGACCATGTATTAGTCCCAGTCCCACAGGCTTGGAACTTTATCAAAAATCTTTCTGAAATTCCATTAGTATTGCATTGATAGCTTCTCCATAATTTTGCTAAAAGCCACTTTCTCAAATATGATTCCTATTTCATGAATCTCTGTTGAGTTTGTCTATGCCCATTAATTTCAGTCTGATACTTTCTCTAAACCGTTTAGTTGATAATTTAATTCTATTCCCTTTTTCTCACCAGACTAAAGTTCCCTCATATTGCTAGGAAGTTTTCTTTTTGTTTTCCTTTCTTCTGTGAAGGCATAACCGAAGTATTTGCTCCATAGTTCTGCTATTTCCCGGTCCTCAATTATCTGGTATCAAACTGTAGGAAAGCTGCACATTTTTCCCCTAATTTTGCCATTGACATATTTTCAGAAAATATTACAAGTTTTGCGTAAAAACTTTGTTAAGATATTCTTCAGAATCCTATCAATTCCTATTTTAAGGTACTCAGTGATTGGCCTTCCACAGCCATACAATCACTGAAGCAAAGACTCTGTACTATCAGAAATACAGCACGGTCTACATTCGTCTCACTTTCCGACACAATATCCGTAGCCGTGAATCTGAAGGCATTTCAAGTGCACTACCGTGAATTTTCTAATGGTTTTGAGGTTACCATGGCAACTCGCCTCTCAAGAAAAGCATTTAAGACCCCAACACACTCTGGGTGAAAAGCAATCCTCAAATCCTCACTAAACCGCAAACCCTTCACTTTAAAAGTGTGGCCCTTTGACGAAAAGGAACAGCTGCTTTCCAACCACACTGTCCATGCTCCTCGTAATCCAAGCCTTCAGAATCACGTCCCCCTCAGCCTCCTCTCCTCCAAACTAAACAACCCAAGCTTATCCAGCCTCTCTCCATAGCTGATGTGCTCAATCCCAGGGAACATCCCAGTGAATCTCCTTTGCACCCCCTCCAGTGCAGTCACATCCTTCCTGAAATGTGATTCTCAGAACTACACACAATATTCCATCTTCGCATCACCAAAGTTCCGCATAGCTCTTATAATCTGTGTGTCAATGAATCAAGGTTATGTTTACAGTCCCCTATGCTTTCCCAAACTGTGTAGTAACCTGTCCAGTCTCATTCAGGGATGTGTGGAGGAGCACCCTCTGACCTTCCAAGTGTGGTGCCATTCATTGAGTCCTCCCCCGTCTGGTTCCTTCTTCCAAAGTTTATCACCTCATATTTATCAGGGTTACATTCCATCTGCCATTGATCTCACCAGCTGACCATACCATCTGTATCTTCCCGTAACTTCAGGCCTTCCTCCTCACTGCCAACCAACCGGCCAATCTGCCTATCAAACACAAACGTACTTATCACACTCCCCACCCCTCGTCCATATTCACAGCGACATCATTTATGAGTACCACAAACATTAAAGTGGAAAATCACACAACATCAGGTTAGAGTCCAACAGGTTTGTTCGGAGGCACTAACTTTTGAAGCGCTCCTTCTTCATCAGGTGATTGTGCGCTTTGATGAAGAAGCAGCACTTTGAAAGGTACTGCCGCCGAATAAACCTGTTGGGCTATAATCTGGTGTTATGCGCTTTTTAGCATTGTCCACCGAGCCAACATCAGCACCTCTGAATCACAAATAATAAGGGACACAGCACTGATCCCTGTAGTATACCATTGGACACTGGCCTCCAGTCACACAAGGAGTCAACCACCACCTTGTGTCTCCTACCACTAAACTTCATTTGGATGAAATTTGGCAAACCCCAATGCGTCCTACCTGTTCCCTGGTCATTCTGTTCCGCTGGACACAATTGCAGAATATCTGGGAATTCACCCTAATGTTGCCCTGGCAGCAGGTTTCCATGAGGTAAAAACAATGACTGCAGATGCTGGAAACCAGATTCTGGATTAGTGGTGCTGGAAGAGCACAGCAGTTCAGGCAGCATCCAAGTAGCTTCGAAATCGACGTTTCGGGCAAACGCCCTTCATCAGGAATAAAGGCAGTAAGCCTGAAGCGTGGGGAGATAAGCTAGAGGAGGGTGGAGGTGGGGAAAAAGTAGCATAGAGTACAATGGGTGAGTGGGGGAGGGGATGAAGGTGATAGGTCAAGTAGGAGAGGGTGGAGTGGATAGGTGGCCTATCTTCATCCCCTCCCCCACTCACCCATTGTCTTCTATGCTACTTTCTGCCCACCCCCACCCTCCTCTAGCTTATCTGTCCATGCTTCAGGCTCACTGCCTTTATTCCTGATGAAGGGCTTTTGCCCGAAACGTCGATTTTGAAGCTACTGGGATGCTGCCTGACCTGCTGTGCTGTTCCAGCACCACTAATCCAGAATCTGGTTTCCATGCCCCTGTGTTAGTTAGTCCCCTATGCGTGCAGAATTTCCTCCTTATTGCAGTATTAAATAGTCTGTTCTTTATCCTGCCATTATTTCCCTCGATAATGTATTAGGCAGCCGGAGAAACATCCTATTAATTTCCAACTTGTTTTGTTAATTGTATACATTGCACTCTAGAGAACTCTAGAGAACACAGGCCGAGTTTCCTAATCACGCAATCTCGCCAATTGAGGGATTAATCTGGAGAATGTCCATTGAACTGCCTCTGTGGTGAGCATATTCTTTCTCAGATTTGGTGACCAAAACTGAACTCAATATTCCAGGTACAGTACTCACCAACACACTGTTAAACTGCTTCAACATGTCTTTACATCTATATTCTGACTCCCTTAAAGGAAGGCAATCCAAACTTTAACTTACCACTTGCATATATTCCTCCAAATACCCTTCACATTCATTGCATTTACGAACTCATTGTGTGAGTTCTTACAGAAAGCCTTCTGATAATCTAAAATATGCCAATTGTACTTGTTCCCCATGATCGATGCTGTAAGAATCAACTTCAAACAATTCCAAAGTTTGTCAAGTATGATTTCCCTTTCAGAAATACATACTGATTCTCTCCAATGTTGCTGTTAATTTCTAAATAACGAATATCACATCCTATACAATAGATTCCAACAGTTTCCCCACAAATGTCAAGTTAATTGGTCTGCAGTTCTCCACACTATCTCTTCTTCCCTTTGTAGATGCTCGGATCACTACCGTTCATCTATAGTGCTTGGATCCAGACGATGCAGAATGCACTGGGTAATAGAGCACAGTCATCAACAGTGCAACGAATACTTCTATTAGTGGTTTATTTCTGAAGATTGTGGTATGAGGTACATCTGGTTTGTCAATGTTAGCAATGCTCAATCCAGCTGTATGTTAAGTAGAGCCTTGTTACTGAAAAAAATTGACTTTATGTCTTTCGATCCACAAGTCCTATATGATGACTTCGTATTTATGGGTGATTTTCTGGATCTTCCTCCATGAAGACAGATGCAAAGTAATTGGTTATTTGCTTGGCCATTTCCCTGTTATCCATAATAAGCTCGTCTCTCCTGATTGCAGATTTCCACATTTGACTATGCTTTTCTCTTTCCTTTGAAATATAGAACATAGATTTATACAGTATTTGTGTTCCTGTTTGTTTGCATGCATGTTTCCTTTTTGATTTCCTTACCCGTTTCATGGCCCTCCTTTTCTGGATCGTAATTTTCTGAGAATTCTTAGGATTCCACAATGTGTGGAATTCTTCTGAAGTCACTTCCAGTGATTAATACAATCTTTAAATTATTATGCTAATCATTGTTAACTCACTTTCTCACTCTTGGGTGTTTTACCTGAAATAAATAGACATAATTTTTCAGATTTTGTAGTATTTTTATAAATCTGGTCCTGACCATATATATTCAGGAACACTGCAGGAGGACAGGAAAGAAATAGCGGGGGCCCTGGTTGGTACTTTTGTATCATCTGGAGCCAATGGGTGAGGTCTTGGAGGAATGGGGGGGGGGGGGGGGGTTGGTAGTGAATGCTGTGCCGTTATTCAGGAAGGGCTACAAATAAAAACCGGGGAACCTTCGACCTTTGAACCTAAAATCTGTAGCAGGAAAGTTACTTGAGAAGATTCTGAGGGAGAAGATATACATGCATTTGGAAAGACTGGGCCTTGTGAATGGGGGATTATGGCTCACAAATTTGTTAGACTGCTTTGATGAAGTGACCAGTAACTTTGGCAAGGGCTTGGTTGTATATATAGTCTATATGGATTTCAGTCAGGCCTTCAATAAGGTTCCACGTGGTACGCTGCTCTGGAAGGTTAGATCACATGGAATTGAGGGGGAGCTGGCAAATTAGGTCCAAAATTGTATTGATGATACGAAGAAGAGGGTAATCGTGGAAGGATGCTTGTCGGACTGGAGGCCTGTGATGAGTGGAATGCCTCAGGGGTCGGTGCTGGGACCATATATTCATATATTACACATATCTATGATTTAGATGAGAATGTACAGGCATGATTTGTAAGTTTCAAGGTGACACTAAAACAGGAGGTATCGTGGACAGTGAGGAAGGTAATCAGAAATCTCAGAAATTACAGCAGCACCTTGATCAAGTGGGGAAGTGGGCCGAGAAATGCCAAATAGAATTTAATTCAGATAAGTGTAAGTTCTTGCATTTTAGAAAGTCAAATCAAGGCAGGAGTTTCATGGTGAAAGGCAGGACCTTAAGGAGTGTAGTGGAACAGAGTGACCTTGGGAATTCAGGTGCACGGTTATCTGTAAGTGGAGTCCCAGGTAGACAAGGCACTGAAAAAGGCTTTTGACTCACTTGCCTTCATCAGTTAGAGCACTGAGTATCGAAATTACGGAGTTATGTTGTAGATATACAAGATGTTGGCGAGTCCATACTTGTGGCGTCATGTTCAGTTTTGTTCACTTTGCTCGAGGAAGGATGTTATTAAACTGGAAAGAGTGCAGAAGAAATTTACAAGGATGTTGCCAAGACTCAATGGTCTGAGTTATAGTGAGAGGTTGAACAAGCTAGGAGTTTTTACTTGAGAATGTATGAGGCTGAGGGGGATCTGATAGTAGTGTGTTAGATCATGGGAGACATGGATAGAGTCAATGCACTCAATCTTTTTCTTCCCCAGGATTGAGCAATCACTAACCTTGCTCTGAAGCAACTTTGGAGGAATAGTGACATTAATATGTTATATTTTACACGGCGTCTGCATTCAATGTGGAATGTGTGAACATTCTGGTCAAACATCATGGAAGCCCAGAGGTTAGAGGGTCAAGTTCACTCCAGTGAATTGGGAAAATACAATATAACATTCAGTAGGAGAACAATGGTTGTTAGACCCATATAGTCTTATAGCACGGAGACAGGCCATTCGGCCCAAACTGGTCCATTCCGAACAAAATGTCCATTCATACTAAGCCCATTTCCCCGCCATTTCCCTGTATCCTTCTAATCCTAGAGGGCATCAATTTAAGGTCAGAGGGGAAAGAGTAAAAGGGAACTTGAGGGGCAATTTCTTTTACACACAGGGTGGTATGCATATGGGATAGGCTGACAGCAGAAGTAGTTGAAGAGGGTACTTTCACAAAATTTAAAATGCATTTGGACAAATACACAGGTCAGAAAGGATTAGAAGGATACAGGGAAATGGCGGGGAAATGGGGTTAGTGTGAATGGACATTTTGTTCGGAATGGACCAGCTTGGGCCGAATGGCCTGTCTCCTTGCGGTAAGAGTATATGGGTCTAACAACCATTGTTCTCCTACTGAATGTTATATTGTACTTTCCCAATTCACTGGAGCGAACTTGACCCTCTAACCTCTGGGCTTCCATGATGTTTGACCAGAATGTTCAAACATTCCACATTGAATGCAGACGCCGTGTAAAATATAACATATTAATGTCACAATTCCTCCAAAGCTGCTTCAGAGCAAGGTTAGTAATTAGTGCTTCCGACCACACATTAGACAATAGACAATAGGTGCAGGAGTAGGCCATTCTGGCCTTCGAGCCTGCACCACTATTCAATATGATAATGGCTGATCATCCTTAATCAGTATCATACAACACCAAATCCGAAATAATTTGCTCTCTAGTTTGGTTCACAATATACTCGCCAACCTACCTGATATACACTAAAGGAATTTATTTTTCACAACATTAGCAGTCACTTAGTTAACTCAGTTTCGATGCAACTTGACACCATCCATTATTACTGCAGAACACACGAGTGTTTGTTACTCATTCACAGGATGAGGGCTTAGCTGGATAACCAGAATTTACTGGCCGTGCCAGACGGCATTAAAGAGTCAACAGCGTTGCCTTGGATCTGTAGTGACATGCAGGCCAGACCAGATAAGAACAGCCGTTTCCTTCCCTAAAGTACATCAGTGAACCAGTTGAGTTTTTCCAACAATCAGGAATGGACTGCTGATCATCATAAACCCTCGAATCCAGATACTTATTGCATTCAAATTCCACGATCTGCCATGGCAGGATTTGAGACCATGTCCCCAGAACATTACCTGGGTTTCTGGGTTAAGAGCCCAGCGATAATATCACTATGTCATAGCTTCCCTTTACATATAGTTGCATATATAATTTCCAGAGCATATGATGCAAAATATTTGCGCGACAGTTTTGGTTCAGATATATAACACAAGTTTGTTTCTCCTTGCTATTTGTAGGACCCACCCAAACTCATTCTGTGGAATCTGAGGGACAGAGCCTGTGTCGTTATTAGTGATAGACTTGGATAAGACATTCGGGGAGGCTTACCTCGATGCTTAGATGATCTGAAGACAGGTCCAGCAATACAGGACAAGAATCAATATCCATTCCACTCTGTCAGGATAAGTGTCACCGTATATTCTCACTGCTCCCTCACACTCACTGTATGTCTCTTATAGCACCAACCCTCGTCCAAGATTCACACTCCAAAAAGGCTCAAGCACGACCACTCCCGCAGTTGAATTCAGCACCTTCCCTCCCTCATATTTTCTCTCCCTGATGCAAAAGCCCCGCACACTAATAGCATGACATGGATACAACACTATGGACAGACTCCCTCCGGTCACATCACCATGTCACACCTCACCTAGTCCAGCACTAACAGCAGGACCATCCACTTCCACCCACACTCATTCCTTCCCTTTCTCCCATTCCAGGAGAAACAGCCTGGAATAGGACAGAACGGGCCACGCCGGGTGATGGAGTGCCAGATATCCATTCCCTCATATCCCTAACCTGATATGTGGGGAAGATCCTGGAAAGAGCCAGAGAGGGCCAAGAGGCCTTGGGTGGAGATTCCACAACATCCACGTCCCACCAACCTAATAAGGAGCAGTGTTTAGAAAAGAGCAATTCTCAATTTAAACCTACTGCCAGTTCCAACCTCATCTCTCTCACTCGTAGAAGAACAGATACCCCATTGCACAGAGATGCAGGCATTGAAATACACAGATGTATTGGTAAATACCCCAATATACTAACATACACAATGCTTACAAGGAGATAAGCATGCACACACGGAGAAGCACACAAAGACATAAACAGTCACACACAAATAGACACAAACACAGATGGAAACACACAGGCTGATACAAAGACAGACAGACATAGTCACACAAATACAAAAATAACAAGTACATGGACACACAGTTAAATACACATTAAGACACAGACACGAGTGCCATTAAGACACAAATAAATAATTTTTTGAATTATAAGGAGATCAAGGATTCTGGGAGAAGGTAGGAGAATGATGTTGAGGAACATATTAGAAATGACTGAATGGTATATCAGACTCGATGGACCAAATGGTCTAAATCTGCTCCTTTTTGTAATGCTCGTTTGGTGTTATGCTATCAGGTATTCTCTTCCTGAGACAGCAGCAGCAACATGTTTGATTGGAAACAGTCAGTGGTAATGTGGGAAAAGATTGGACGGCAGAATGATTAATGTCTATTCCTAGTTATTGTACCACGATATCCAAAAAGGGGCAGTGATTTGATATGAGGTTAACACAGTTTTTAAAAAATGTGTCCCACAATGAAAGAAGGATGTCCCTTTCCCTTTACTGTTGTGCTGTCTGTGGTGTCCTCATCCTCAGGGAGCAGTGAAGACTCAGTTAATTTAGGTATGTTAGTTTGAGCTTGACTGATCTTTGCCGGACAGGAGAGTCAATGTTTATTGGAAACAGACAGGAGACGGATGGTCAGACACACTCGGTTCAGCCATGAGTATTCTGAATGGTAAAGCCGAATGGCCAACTGCTGCCCCTTTCCAATGTGTTGTTCCCTCAATCCACCCGCCCGGCCGTTACAGGAATATACTGCTGCCCCTATCCCATGTGTTGTTCCCTCAATCCACCCGCCCGGCCGTTACAGGAATATACTGCTGCCCCTATCCCATGTGTTGTTCCCTCAATCCACCCTCCCGGCCGTTATAGAGATAGACTGCTGCTCTTACCCCATGTGTTGTTCCCTCAATCCACTCACCGATGCTGTTACAGAGATAGACTGCTGTCCCTACCTCATGAGTTGTTCCCTCAATCCACCCCTCAAAGCAGTTACAGAGATATACTGCTGACCCTACCCCAATTCACCCCTCAGTGCGATTACAGGATAGAGGACCATCCCATTCACCCAGACTGTATCGTTACAATGAGACGGGAGGAGGCCATTCTGCCCCTCTAAGGAATTACACAGGAATATAGGATGAAGTAATTCAGCTCGTTGAGTACATTACACAGTCCAGGACGAGGCCATTCAACCCGCCTGAACTGCTGCACAGGAACAGGGATGTTTTCACTAACAGGAAATAGACAGTAGTGACATATATGATTTTTTAAAATAAAACTGTAACTACTTTTGACTCAGAGATCACTGTAGTGTCATCAATGATCAATAATCTATGTAAAATATCTGGATGAAGGGACTGAATGGATCAAAGCTGAACTACCTTGTACACCAAAATGATCATTCAATGGATCTTCAAATGGAGGTAGTGAATCTGCATTATGATGTAGGCTAGGAAGGTTAGTGAGCATACCCTCAGCAGAAATAACATAATGTGAGTTGTCTATTTCAGTCGGGAACAATTTAAAATGAGAGAGATTGCAGAACTCTGTGACGCAGATGTTTTTCATATTCTTGGTACATGAATCATATGAAGTCTGTCTGCTGATGCAGCAAGTGATTCAGAAGGTAAGTGGAATGATGCTGCTTGTGGCAACGGGTATTGGGTTTAATTAGGAATATCTCACTGTATCTGTGCAAGGATTACTGAGACCACATCAGATACACTGGGTGCAATTCTGATCCTCTAAAATAAAAAAAGGATTTAATTCCTTTCAAAGATATTCAAAGATGCTTCCCTTTACTCATTCCTGAAATGAAGGCCTTTTGTTATCGGGGATTATCTGTTTAGATCTTAGATGAGAAATCTTACTGAACCACGATTTTCAGAGAAGTCTTTCAGCTGGATACATATTTTCTCTTGTTAAGAAGACTAAAGCTAGATAATATTTTTTTTGAATGAGATGCATTGGTATTAACACAAATATTATGAAGATATCAACCCATTTTTAAAAATTACGCAGTTGCATATAAGCATCTCATCAAATCATAAAACAGGCACATTATTTTCATTTGCTAATGCAAGGCAGTGTGCACAACAACAGCAATGATGCTGCATACAGGATACAGTCTATTAACATCCATTCCAGAGAATGTACATGGAGAGTGCACATAGTCCAGTTTGGTGTTCAGTTGACATTCTTGTATTTTTCCACACAGAGACAGAGAAAAATATTACTTGCTTCAGAAGCAGCAGCCAATTGGTCTCTCCATCTCTTACTTTGTTCTGCCTGAAAACAAGGTGTAAGAGCAGAAAAATCCTGAGTCATCTTTACCACTCATGGAGGATTCCTGATGAGGATTTATAGGAATCTCTGTACAGCTCGAAGCAAAGGGAATTCAGCCAAATCCAACTGTTCTGGATAGAAATCCGCATTCCCAGACATTTGTGTGAGCAGAATAAGTTCAAAGTCAAAAACATATTTCAGACGTCTATCATTTTACCATTTGTTCACAGTTCAACTTTCTGTGTTTCAGATTTTTCTAGAAAATTACCCAGTCCGATACCTATATCATTGGGCACAGCACTCAACTGGTTACATTTAAAATTTGCTTTCACCAAAAGAGGAGTGGGAAAAGACATGAGTGACCCTCCCACATTGGTCAGAACACGAACAAGAGATTCTCAAAGGGTTGTTAAGTTGTAAATTTCCTTCCCCAGAAGATTGTGATGCCTGGATATTTCCATTTGTTCAAAGTTGTCTATGTAAGACATTTGAAAGATAAATGAATGTCGGAAAATGGTACACTGACAGAAAAGTGCTGCTGAGACCTTAATCAGATCATAGTGCATGGTAGAGCTGTGACAAAGTGTCTGATGACCCACTCTTTGCTCCACAGTCCCATGTTACTATGGTGCATTCAGCCTCTCACAGATCCTGCAAGATGCAGATGGGGGCCACTTGCTCCAAATACCTGGTCCACAGTAACACAGGATTTCATTTAATCACTCACAACTATCACACTCAGATTGGTACGGATTGGTAAATGTTATTTGGAAATCCAGGCTGGTTTTGAAAAACGTCTCTGGTCTGTTTACAGAGTGCCCCCTCTGCAACTTGTGCTTCATTTGTTGGTCTTGGTCTAGATCAGGATTCGTTATGAATAAAGCTCCATACCTCAATCAGAGATGACTCAAAAAGGCTTTGCTCTCTCTGATTACAACATACAAATACAGTACATCTAGGAAAATTACAGCTATTTACTTTGAAATTACAGAAAATGAAAACATAAGGAACAGGAATAGGTAATTCGGACGATCAAGCCATTTTTTACAACCATGGCTAATCAACTGTTAGCATTAACTGGTCCTTAATGCCCAGTTCTTCACACTCCTCAGCTCTCTGACAGGTCAATGATTCATGTACCACCTCTTTAAATACTTTTAGTGATGTAGCTCCACTAACTCTCTTGTCCAGATAATTCCTGACATTGATTACCCTCTGTGAGAGGAAAACACACGACACATACACCGTCACCTATTGATATGAACAAGAGGTGAACACAGGGGCTCAGGAAAGAGTGAATGGCCTTGACATCAAGGCAGTATTTGACTGCGGATGTCATCGAAACCAGCTACTTATTTGAGCTTAATTAGAATCACGTCTAACCTCCTCACTGGTTGGGGTCTGTCAGAGCACAAAGGAAGACGTTTGTGGTTGGTGGCCGACAATTTTCTCAGTCAGAGGACATCTCTTCAGGGGATCCTCAGATTAACTTTCTCAGCACAAACATCTTCAGCTCCTTCAAACACGTCTATGTGCCCCCATTCCCGGCGCCCCCCATCTATCCCAAGATCAGAAGCAGATCGATCACTGAAGATCACACAATATTCAGAACATTTTGTCCCCACTCAGCTCCTGAACCGGTCTGGTCCATATTCAGCAAGAACTAAACAACATTCACGTTTGTGCTGTTAAAGTGTCGGTGATATTCATGAAACAGAACGGCCAGGCACTGCACATTTCCACAGTTAAAATGGGAGGTCATTAAGCACCTCAAGCTGGTTACACCCGGATATGTGGAAACCAATCAGCCCATCGAAATGAGGACCACAGCCAGTATCCGCACAGTGCTCAAACGGTATGTCAATAGGTACAGACCTTGCAGTCCGAGAGAATTTCTAAATAAAACACCCATTTTCTGTCCGTTCCTGTCTATCTCCCCTCATGCTGTCTTCTGATCTATCCAAATCACACTCGTTTAACATCCCTGTTTCCAAATTGTACAGTTGTACAGCTTGATGTTTTGGCCAGTTTGGAGAAATGGATAGAGCAGGGACAGGACTGATCGTTGGAGGGTCCGGGGTTTAGTTGCTTCATTAAAAAAAGGAAGGTACTAACAGTGGGGCGGGGGTGGGGGTTTGGGTGGGGGACGGTGGGGTCGCATTGAAAATCAAAGACAGAATTACGTTGGTAGAAAGGATGCTTGATAAGGACTCGTCTAGTGAGGACGTATGGGAAGAGGTTAGAAACAAAAACGGTAAGGTCATTCTGCTGAAAGTTCTCTATTGCCGTCAGAAAAGTTCCAGAGATGTCGAGGAAAGGATTACAAAGATGATACTGGATAGGAGCGAAAATAACAGAGTAGTTGTCATGGAAGAATTTAACTTTCCAAATATTGACTGGAAATGCTGCAGTTCACTTACTTTATATGGGTCAGTTTTTGTGCAATGTGTGCAGAATGGTTTCCTGACACAGTATGTAGATAGGCAAACAAGGGACGAGGCCAAATTGGATTTGGTACTGAGTAATGAACCAGACCAGGTGTTAGATTTGGAGGTAGGTGAACACTTTGCTGATAGTGACCACAATTCAGTTATGTTTACCTTAGCGATGTAAAGGGACAGGTGTATACTGCAGGGCAAGAGTTATAGCTGGGGGAAAGGCAATTATGATGCAATTAGGAAAGGTTTTAGGTTGGATAGGATGGGGAAAGAAACTGCAGAGGATGGGTACAATTTAAGTGTGGAGCTTTTTCAAACAACAGCTACTGTGTGTCTTTGATAAGTTTATACCTGTCAGGAAAGGAGGAAGTGGTCGAGTGAGGCTGCTGTGGTTTTCTGAAGCAGTTAATCTCTTGTCAAGAGGAAGAAGGAGGCTTATGCAAAGATGAAACGTGAAGGCTCAGTTCGGATGCTTGAGAGTTACAAGTTAGCCTGGAAGAACTTTAAAAAAGAGCTAAGAATAGCCAGGGGAGAGCATGAGAAGTCTTTGGCAAGTAGGATAGCGGAAAACCCTCAAGCTATCTATCAGTATGTCACGAATAAAAGAATGACCAAATGAAGATTAACGGCAATCAAGGACAGTAGTGCTAAGTTCTGTATGGAGGCTGAGGAGATAGGACAGGCTGTAAATTAATATTTGAATCAGTATTCACAATGGAAAAAGAAAATGCTGTCAAGTCCAATACTGAGATACAGGCTATTTGACTAGACGTGATTGAAGTTCGTAACGTGGAGATGTTAGCAGTTCTGGAGAGTGTGAAAATAGATATGTCCCCTGGGCCACATGGGATTCATTCTAGGATTCTCTAAGGAGCTAGGGAGGAGTTTACAAAAACCATCTGTTCAGATTTTTACATCGCCATTGTCTACAGGAATAGTGCCAGAAGACTGGAGGACAGCAAATGTTGTCCCTTTGCTCAAGAAATAGAGAAGAGACAACCCTGGTAATTATATACCAGGCTTACTTTGGTTGTGGGTAAAATGTTGGAAAGGATTATAAGAGATAGGATTTATTATCATCTAGAAAGGAATCATTTGATTTGGAATAGTCAACAAGGTTTTGTGAAGGGTATGTCATGCCTCACAAATCTTACCGAGTTCATTGAGAAGGTGACCAAACAGGTGGATGAGGGTAAAGTGAGTTATGTGGATTTTATTGAAGCGTTTGATAAGGTCCCCCATGGTAGGCTATTGATGAAAATATGGAGAGTGTGGTGTTGGAAAAGCAGAACAGATGACGTAACGTCCAAGATGCATGCAAGTTGATGTTTCTCTTGTAAGCCCTTCATCAGGAATCAGTTTTCTGGTCTGCAGCATCTGCAGTCTTCATTTTCTCCTCGCTCCTCGGATGTTGCCTGACCTGCTGTGTGTTTCCAGCGCCACACTCTCGACTCTGATCGCAAACATCTGCAGTCCTTACTATCTCCCAGAAAATATGGAGACGTGGAATTGTGGGCGATTTAGCGTTTGGATCACAAATCGGCCAGCTGAAAGCAGACAGAAGGTGGTAGTTGATGTGGAATGTCCATCCTGGAGTTTAGTTGCCAGTGGTATACTGCAAGGATCTGCTTTGGAGTGACTGCTGTTTGTCCTTTTGAAAATGACCTTAATGAGGGTATAGAAGAATGAGTTAGTAAATTTACGGTTGACAGTAAGGTCGGTGGATCTGTTGGCAGTGCTGAAGGATGTTGTAGGAACTGAGCTGTAATGTTCTGTGTGCATGGACCTACAATGAGCTAAATAGCTTCCTTCTGTACTGTAACGATTCTGAGGTACTCTGGCCAAAATAAAAGCTTTAGGTGCCTGGAGAGACAAGCTGGTCCAGTAAAGGACACACATTGCACAGTCATCCATCATCGCTTACTGTTTTCTGATATACAGCGGCCTCAAAATATCAGTCCAAACAAAATACATTGATTCAAGTTCACGCAGTCAGGAGGACGTTCACCCGAGGAGATTACCGTCAGAGGATTCAATGTATCATAAGATTTCAGAATAACACAAAAAAAAATCACAGCAGCATAATAATTGGCAGCAGAGTAAAACTTACAGTTCCAGATATTTCCAAGTTCAGCATTGTGTTCAGTTTTATTCACCTTGCTATAGGAAGGATGGTATTAATCTGGAACTTTACAAGGATGTTGCCAGGACTCAAGGGTCTGAGTCATAGGGAGAGGTTGGATAAGCTGGGACATTTCTCTTTAGAGCACAGGAGACTGAGGGAGGCATGAAGTGCTTTGAGAATCTCGTCATGGCCCACATCAGTTACAGTCTCCCAGCCTGCCTCGATTCCCTACAATTTTCCTACCAGTGGAATGGGTCCATAGCGGGTGCCATATCCCTGGAACATCTGAACAACAAGGACACCCACGTCAGATTCCTGCTCATTGACTATAGGTTCACCTTCAACACCATTATTCCCTTCAGACTGATCACCAAACTCCCTGACCTTAGTCTTGGCTCCACCCTCTGAAATTGGATCCTCAGCTTTCTGACCCACAGTACACAATCAGTGAAAATAGGTAAGTGTGTCTCTTCCATGAGAACATTCTCCACCAAAATCCCAAAGGATGTGTCCTCAGCCCCCTAATATCCCGCTTTTCACCCATGATTGTATTGCCAAATTTTGAACGAAAGCCATCTACATGTTCATCGATGACACCATCATAGTAGGACAGGTATGTAATGATAACAAGTCAAACTACAGAATGGAAATAGAGGACTTGGTGATGTGCTGCACTGAGACCAACCTCTCTTTCAACGTCGGCAGAACTAACCAATTGATCAATGACTTCAGAAAGAAATGAGGAGAACATGCCCCCATCTGCATCAATGGAACTGAAATTGAAAGAGTGAAAAGCATTAAGTTGCTTGAAGTGATGATAACAGACCTCCCATCTGGATGTGACAGCCGAGATGGCACAAGAACGCCTCTTCTTTCTCTGGCAGCTCAGGACATTTGACATGTCCACAAGGACGTTCACCAATGTCTACAAGTGCACCACTGCCAGAAAACTATCTGGGTGCATAATGACCTGGTGTGGCCACAGCCGTGCCCAGGACAGTAAGAGAAATGACAGAAGGTTGTGTGCACAGCCCATGCCATCACGGAAGCCAACGTCCTATCCATTGTCTCCATTTACACAGCTCACTGCCGCAGAAAGGCTGACAACATGATCAAAGATCCATCGCACTCTGGATCTCCTACACTCTCTTCCATCATGCAGACAATACAGGATCTTGAACACACAAACCAGTGGCTCATGAACAGCATCTCCCCAGCCATTGTTTAACTAATGAATGGACCCTCTAACTTCAAATAATGCTGATCTTGCTCACATTGATGTTGCCTATTGCATGTCCTTTCTGGTGTAGCCTGTATGCCTCAGTCTAAGTTTTTCCTTTACCCTCTGATCTGTATGTCCTTGCTTATTGTCGGAGCGAGATTCCCCAGCTAGGGTCAAAGACTCTGGAGGCAGACAGGACACAGGCACGGAATGGACTTTATGTCAAGCAAAACCTGGTTAATGCTGGGAGAATACCAAAGGATCTTCCTCGAATCTGACTTTGACATGAGAAAGCAATCCTTTCCTTAATCTTTAGCTCAGATCAGAAGGCAAAACAATGACACAATTCGATTTTGCAGTAAAAAGACAGTATTTTTATACGTTCTGTGTTGCAATGATCGAACACAAATTTGTCAGTGTATCCTCCACTCCCCTTCTGCGGAACGAATCTTGTAAAACAACTGATCAATGAGGGACACTCCCATGGACAGCCCGAGCTTCTTATTTGTTTCGGATGTTTAACGATTGTTGTTATCTCTAGGCCTTGGGACCTTTCTATAATGCATTCCCAAAGTTAGTCGCTGTGCTCTTTTTAGTCATATCCCTCATTATTTATTTTGAAGGATTGCATGAATTCTATTCTCCATTGGGCAGGCTATCTCTTATCAAATTCCGTTATCACACTTTACAGGAAAAAGCTGATTCTGTTACAAAATACGTATTATTATTATTATTTCTACTGTTAACCTTTTTCTTAGTGAATTAGACAAGACATGCCAGGCATCTCTTTAAGGTTTTATAATTACGTCGAAATCCGTGTCCATGATTATTTATCACATGTTTAACTAGAACTTATCACTATTGTAAATAGTTTCAAAGGTGCAGCTCGCTTCTGAAAGATAACTTGAGTTGCTGTTTTTGTGGATGAAAAGAATCCTTACTGGGATCAGAAAAAGTTACCTTTTGTAGTGATTCTTCAAAGTTTTGTGCTACAATTTCATTATTTCATCTGCGTTCTGTTACAAATCATCATATTTTTTAAAACAAAGAACCTTCTTATCGCAATGTTGGCATGTTTCAGAATCTTGCGAATCAGGTTACCCTTTCTTTTGCCTTGAAATAATTCCCTTTTCAAAGGCCCTTTTTTCACTAATGCTGAAGCAATCTGTTTTAATTTCTGGCTATTTTGTGGCTCTTCAGAAACAGACAGTTGAAGTAGACATTTAAATTTCGGCCACTTCATGTCTCTAAAAAAAAGGCAGCTCCAACTCTCACTATGATCTGCCAGAACTGTATAAACAAAGAGTTTCACTCTACTTAGATACATTCGTATCAAATCAAATGAAACCAAATCTAATGATAGAGAGAGAGAAATTGTCACAAGGTCAATACACCCAGATCGAACTCTGCAGCCTGCCACATCTGGCAAAAAATCGTGATTGGTCGACGATCAAACAACTAACTGATGGAGATGGCTCCACAATTATTCCCATTCTATCAATGGATCAGCTCTGCACATCAGTGTAAAAAACAAGGAAATAGTATCTGTACCATCCTAGCCAGGGGTGTTGAGTTGATGATTCAACTCACCGTCATCATGATGCCCACAGAATCACAGATGCCAGTCTTCAACCAATTCGATTTGCTGCACGTGACAAGAAGCAACAGCTGAACACAGTAGTTATGACAAAGGCAATGGGCCCTGACTTTTGATAGAGCTGTCAAGCAGCACAGACATAACTTGTTCTGTGTGGTTTCTGATAAGTCCCGATGTGGACATGGTGCTGTTTTGGAAAAGTCACTGGATTAATAATCCAGGCCAGGCTAATGCTCTGGCAGCTGGTGGAAGTTAAGAACAATTAATAAAATATCGAGATCTCAAATCTGGTGTCAGTAACAGTGACCTTGAAGTCAATGTCGATCATAAACACCAATTTGCTTTTCTAATGTACTTTCAGGAAGTTAATCTCCTGTGTTTTCCTGGTCTGACCTGACTCCAGACACACAGACATGTGATAAACTCTTCAATGGTCTCTGAAAAGGCCAAGCAAGACACTCTATTGTATCAAACTGCTCCGATGTCTTAAACGATAAAACCTGACAGAACACCCAGCCCCAGCCTCAGTATGGAAAAGGGAACAGGAAAGACAGTCCTGTTGACCCTGCAGAGATGTCCTTCCTAACATCTGTGGACTTGTGACAACATTTTCAGAGCTTCCCCACAGACCGCACAAAAACATCGGGAATGGAATAGGCCATACAGCACATTGAGCCTGCCTCATTCTAGTTAATGTCTGAACATCTCCTCAATGCACTTTCCCCACACACTGTACACATCCCTTAATGTGATTAACCTTGTGAAGCTATAAAGTAGGAACTGCGGTAGTCCCTTTGGTCTGTCGAGTTTGCTAATCAATTTAATATAATGAAGGCTGATCCTTTATTTCTACAACACACTCCTGCTCTCTCTCCCATCCTTTCGGTGTCTAGACATCATTATTAGTCTTTAGTGCCTTGTCTTCCACAGCCTTATGTGAGAGAGAATTCCCAGGTTCACCAGTCTCTGAGTGAAGACATTTATTCGTCTCTAAATGCAATGTGACCTGTCTGTACCTAATAGTGTGGCCTCTTGTTTTAGATGTCCCACCAGGGGAATTATCATCACTGCTTCCAATCTACCTAACCCTGTCAGTGTTTTATATATCTCACAGTGATCTCCACTCATTTTCCTAAACTCCATGGAATACAGGATCAGTTGCCCCAAACTCTGCTCCATAAAAAGTCTGTCATCCCAGAGATCAGTCTGGTCATCCTTCTCTGCACTCCATCAATGTCAGGTTTTTCCTTTATTAGGTACGGAGACCAAAACTGCACACAACACTGCACAATGTTCGAGATGAGGTCTCACCAAAAGCCTGTACAGCTGCACTGAGACACCCTTACTCCTGGACTCAAGTCCACCTGAAATGAGGGTCAACACCCCATTTATCTTCCTGACTGCTTTCTGCTCCTGCAATATTGCTTTCAGTGACTGGTGTACAGGGAGATCCCAGATCCTTATTAATGTTAAAGCTCCCCACTTGGTGGGTCTGTGTAAACTGGTCTGTGTGCCAATGTATTCCCAGTATTGGCCTCTGTCTTCAGAACTCACTGCCCTGCATGGAACTCAGATGTCTGTCCAAACAATAACAGAAGAAAAGTGCAGTTCCTTTCATAGATCGACATTTCTCAACCACTCCCTTTTCCAATGGTTGGATGGTATTTTAGTGTTTCCCAACAAAGTAGACAACATCACATCTATCCACACTGCTCTTCATCTGCCACATATTTACTCATTCACTCCATTTGTTTCAATCACCTTGAAGTTTTTTTCACATCCTCCTCACTTTCAAAATCCTAGTTCCATCAGCAGACTTGGAAACTTTGCATTTGATTGCCTGAACGAGATGTTGAGATGTATTGTGAATATCTGGCGACCCAGCAACAATCATTACGATGCCTCATGAGCCTTCCAAACTGAAAACCATTCATTTATTCCTACTCATTGTTTCCTGTCAACACTCCCATTTTAAGACCATGTTCATATATAACCCCCGATCCCATGTGCTTTTACTTTGCTTACTCGGCTTGGGACTCTCTTCAAATTTTTGCTGAAAATCCAAGTTCAGTGACTCTATTATTTTTTTCTGTAATTAATCTACCAGTCAGTTTCTCAAATATGTTTCCCATTTCATCAATCTGTGTTGTTTTTTTTCTATGCCCATTATTTTCAGTTCCAATAATTTCTCCAAATTAGTTTATTTGCTAGTTTCATTCCACATCATTTTCTCATCAGACTCAGGTTTTCTCCTATTGCTGGAAAGGCTTTGCTTATGTATATTTCTGTGAAGACAGAAGTGAAGTAGCTGTGTCATGTTTCGCTGTCATTCTCCATTCCCTGGTTTCACTCTGTAAGGAAGCTGAAACTTTGACTAAAAAGAACAGCTGTTGTCTATTCACCCTGGTCATGCCCCTTGTAATCTTGAACCTGAATTACTTACCCACTCAACTTCCTCTGCTCCAAAATAAATAACTCGAGCTTACCCAGCCTCTCTCCACAGCTCATATGGTCCATCCCAGGGAGCATCCTGGTGAATCTCTTCTGCACCTCATCCAGTACAATCTCATCCTTCCTGTAATGTGGCTCCCAGAACTGCACACAATATTTCATTTGGCCTTACCGAAGTGCTACATAAAACTCGGATAATCATTGGGTCAATGAATAAAGGCTTTATCTACAGTCATGCTGAACTCATCAATTATCATACCCAGTCACATTCAGGGATGTGTGGAGAAGCACGCTCTGAGCTTCCTAGTGTGATGCTATTCTTTGAGTCCTCCCCTGTCTGGTTCCTTCTTCCAAAGTGGTTCACCTCATATTTATCAGGGTTACATTCCATTTGCCATTGTTCTGTCCATCTGACCATTCTATCTGTATCTTCCTGTAATATAAGACCTTCCTCATCACTGCCAACCACACGGCCAATCTTTGTGTCAAACACAAACTTACTTATCACACTTCCCCTACCCACTTCACATTCACATCACTTATGAATACCACAAATAATAAGGGACACAGCATTGATCTCTGCGGTACACCAGGGAAATTGGGCTCCAGTCACACAAACAGCCTTCTACCATGAAGTTGAGTTGGGATGCAACTTGCCAAGTCACTAATAGGCCCGACATGTTCCCTGGTTGTTCTGTTCCACTTGATATATGTGAAGAATATCTGGGGATTCTCCATAATCTTGCCCTGCCAACAGGCTTCCATGCCACTGTGTTAGTCAGTCCCCTCCGAGGGAAAAATTTCCACCTTATTACGGTCTTAAATGGCATATCCCTTATCCTGTCATTATTTGCCTTACATATAGAGTAGACAGCTAGAGAAACATCCTGTTTATTTCCACCTCATCACATGAATCATAGATTTTTGAAATTTCACTGAGATCACCTCCCATGCTTTGAAACTGGAGAGGCCGCAGGACAAATCTCCCCATCAGAAAATCTTGTCATCTCAGGAATTAATCTGGAGAATGTTCATTGCACGTCCTCTGTGATCAGTGTAATCTTTCTTAGATTAGGTCACCGACACTACACTCAACACCTCAGGTACAGTCCTACCAACACTCTATGCAACTGCTTCTTGATGTCTTTACCTCTATATTCCAATCCCTTTAAACAAACTCCAACCTAACTTTAACTTTCCAATTACATGTATTGCTCCAAATACCATTCACACTAATTGCATTTACGAACTCACTCTGTGAGTTATCGCGGCATAGAGATGTACAGCATGGAAACAGACCTTTCAGTCCAATCCGTCCATGTCTAGCAGATATCCCAACCCAAACTAGTCCCTCCTGCCCGCATCCAACCCATATCCCTCCAAACCTTCCTTTTCACATAACCATCCAAATGTCTTTCAAATGCTGCAATTGTACCAGCCTCCACCACATCCTCTGGCAGCTCTTTGCATACACGTACCACCGTATGTGTGAAAAAATTTCACCTTAGGTCTCTTTCACGTTTAGATTTTTTTAAAGTGTGGAAACAGGTCCACAGCGACCCACCCTCCTACATTTACCCCTTAACCTAACAGTACAGGCAATTTAACATATCCAATTCACCTAGTCAGCTCATGTTTGGATTGTGGGCGGAAACCCACGCAGACATAGGGCGAATGTGCAAAGTCCACACAGCCTGAGGCGGGAATTGAACCTGCGTCTCGTGGCGTTGGGAGATAGCATTTCTAACCACTGTGCCACCCAACACCCTTTGTTTCTGAGCGTAAACCTATGCCCTTTAGATCTGGACTCCCCGACGCCAGGGAAAAGATTTTCTCTGTTTGTCCTCTCCATGCCCTACACAATTTTGTACATCTCCAGAAGGTCACCCCTCAGCCTCCAACGCTCAAGGGAAAACATCCCCAGCCTGTACAGCCTCTCCTTATACCTCAAATTCTCCAACCCTGTCAACATCCTTGTAAATCTTTTCTGAACCTTTTCAATTTTCACAACATATTTCCGATAGGAAGGAGACCAGAATTCCACACAATATTCCAACAGTGGCCTAACCAGTGTCCCGTACAACTGCAACATGACCTCCGAACTCCAATACTCAATACTCTAACCAATAAAGGAAAGCACACCAAACACCACCTTAACTATCCTACCTACCAGCGACTCCACTTTCAAGGAGCCATGAACGTGCACTCCAAGATCTCTTTGTTCAGCAACACACCCAGGACATTGCCATTAAGTGTAGAAGTCCTGCTAAAATTTGCTTTCCCAAAATGCAGCACCTCGCATTTATTTCAATTAAACTCCATCTGCCACTTCTCAGCCCATTGGCCCATCTGATCAAGATCCTGTTGTACTCTGAGGTAAACCTCTTCGCTGTCCACTACACCTCCAATTTTGTTGTCATCTGCAAACTTATTAACGATACCTCTTACGCTCACATCCAAATCATTTACGTAAATGATAAAAAAATTGAGGAACCAGCACTGATCCTTGTGGTACTCCACTGGTCACAGGCCTCCAGTCTAAAAAATAACCCTCCACCTCCACCCTCTGTCTTCGACCTTTGAGCCAGTTCTGTATCCAAGTGGCTAGTTGTCCCTGTGTTCCGTGAGATCTAAACTTGCTAACCAGTCTTCCATGGAGAATCTTGTCCAAACCGTTACTGAAGTCCATATAGAACACATTTACCACTCTGCCGTCTTCGTGACTTCTTCAATTTTTCAATCAAGATCGTGAGATATGATTTCCCACGGTTAAAGCCATGTTGACTATCCCTAATCAGTCCTTGTCTTTCCAACTCCATGTACATCCTGTCCTTCAGGATTCCCTTCAACAACTTGCTCACCACCGACGTCAGGCTCACTGGCCTATAGTTCCATGGTTTGTCCGTGCCACCCTTCTTAAACAGTGGCACCGCGTTTGCCAAACTCCAGTTTTCTGCCACCTCTCCTGTGACTATCAACGGTACAAATGTCTCAGCAAGAAGCCCAGCAATCACTTCTCTGGCTTCCCACAGAGTTATATGGTACACCTGTTCGGGTCCTGGGGATTTATCCACTTTTACACGTTTCAAGACATCCAGCACTTCCTCCTCTGTAATATGAACATTTTTCAACGTGTAACCATCTATTTCCTGACATTCTATATCTTCCATATCCGTTTCCACAGTAAGTACTGATGCAAAATACTCGTTTAGTATCTCCCCCATTTCCTGCAGCTCCACACAAGGGCTGCCTTGCTGATCTTTGAGGGGTTCTATTCTCTCCCTAGTTATGATTTTGTCCTTAATGTATTTGTAAAAACTCTTTGCAGTCTCCATAATTCTACTTGCTAAAGCTTTCTCATGTCCCCTTTTTGCCCTCCTGATTTCCCTCTTAAGTATACTCCTACTGCCTTTATACTCTTCGAAGGATTCACTCGATCTATCCAGTCTATACCTGACATATGCTTCCTTCTTTTTATTGATCAAACCCTTTAGTTAGTCAGCAATCCCTATACTACCAGCCTTTCTTTTCATCCAAACAGGAATATACTTTCTCTGGATTCTTGTTATCTCATTTCTGAAGGCTTCCCATTTTCCAGCCGTCCGTTTACCTGTGAACATCTGCCCCCAATCAGGGTTTGAAAGTTCTTGCCAAATACTGTCAAAATTGTCCTTTCTCCAACTTAGACCTCCAACTTTACGATCTGGTCTATCCTTTTCCATAATTATCTTAAATCTAATAGTATTATGGTAGCTGGCCCCAAAGTGCACCTCCACTGACACCTCAGTCACCTGCCCTGCCTTATTTCCCCAGAGTGGGTCAGGTTTTGCACCTTCTCTAGTAGGTTCATCTACATACTGAATCAGAAAAATTTCTTGTACACTCGGAATATATTCCTCTCCATCTAGATTCTTAATGCTATGGCAGTCCCAGTTTATGTTTGGAAAGTTAAAATCTCCTAACATAATCACCCTACTTTCTTACAGATAGTTGAGATCTCCTTACAAGTTTGTTTCTCAGTTTCCCTCTGACTATTAGGTAGTCTATAATACAATCCCAATAAGGCGATCATCCCGTTCTTATTTCTCAGTTCTACCCAAATAACTTCCCTGGATGTATTTCTAGGAATATCCTCCCTCAGTACAGCTGTAATGCTATCCCTAATCAAAAACTCCACTGCCCCTCCTGTCCTGCCTTCCTTTCTATCTCTCCTGAAGCATTTGTATCCTGGAACATTTAGCTGCTGGTCCTGCCCATCCCTGAGCCATGTTTCTGTAACTGCTATGATATCCCAGTCCCATGTTCCTAAACATGCCCTGAGTTCATCTGCCTTCCCTGTTCGGCCACTTTGCATTGAAATAAATGCAGTTTAATTTATTAGTACTACCTTGTCCCTGCCCGCCCTGACTGTTTGTCTCATTTCTGTTCTCAATTGTACCAAGCTCAGATTGATCTATTTCCTCACTAACTCCCTGCCCCCAGACCCCCCCCCCCACCCCCGCCACCTTTCCTAGTTTAAATCCTCCTGAGCAGCTCTCGCAAATCACCCTGCCAGTATATTCGTCCCCTTCTAATTTAGATACAATCACTTCTTCTCGTACAGGTTCCTTCTACCCCAAAAGAGATTCCAGTGATCCAAAAAGGTGAATCCTTCTCCCAAACACCAGCTCCACAGCCATGCATTGATCTGCTCCATCCCTCTATTCCTGCCCTCACTAGCTCGTAGCGCCAGGAGCAATCCAGATATTATTACTCTCAAGAACCTCTTTTTAAAATTTCTGGCTATCACCATGCAATCTCCGTCCATAATCTCAAACTTTTCCCTTCCTATGTTGTTGGTTCCAATTTGGACAATGACCTCTTGCTGGCCCCTCTACCCCGTGAGAACATTCTGCACCCTTTCTGAGATATCCTTGATCCTGGTACCAGGGAAACAACACACCAATCTACTTATTTCTCTGCTGGCCACAGAACCGTCTGTCTGAACCTCAGACTAGCAAGTCCCCTAACACAATTGACCTCGTGGAATCCGACGTATCCCTTGCTGCATTAGAGCCAGTCTCCATACCACAAACTTGTCTATTTGTGCTACGTTCCGTGTGAATCCATCACCCGCTACATTTTCCAAAACACCATATTTGTTTGAAATGGGGACAGCCACAGAACACTCCTGCACTAGCTACTTAACTCTCTTGTCTTTCTTGGAGTTAACCCATCTGTGTAACTGTATCTGTAACTGTATCCCTCCTTCCTATAACTGCCATCCATCACATACTGTTGCTGTTATCAATTCTTCATTGTCTTAAACGGTCTCTCCATCCGATCCATTCGATCTGATAGGATTCACAAGCAGAAGCATTTATTGCAGATATAATCCGCAGTAACCCTTAAATCCTCTTTAAACTCCCACATCTGACAAAAAGCGCATATGTTTCGACTAAGGCCATTTGTGCTCGTTCACAATCTGCAGACCAAGAAAAAGAAAACTGTCTCATTCCTCTACAAAACACTGCCCAAGGCTATATTAATATTTATGGCTTATATTTTAAGATTTATCAAGAGACATATCTCAAAAACATATAATTAAGGAATAAGCCACACTACTCACTTCTGCAGACTTTCTGTAGGACACAGTTAAAACAATCCACTATCTGGCTGGGAACTTTGCTCAAACAGTTTCTCCAAACTAGTTGTAAATTTCACTGTTTGCTAATTTTCCGAGAGGCACTCCGATATCCAGCGATACATGAATTCAAACAGCAAAGGCAGTAACTGTGCAGGTACGCTGTCCTATCAGTTTCTTCCCCTCACCATGTGCTTCCTTTGTCCGTTCTGTGCCCTCTTAAAACTGTTGTTTGTTTGACCTTTTTTCCCAAAGTTCCAAAACAATGCAAGAGCATACAAAACAGTAATTGCTGCTTCTGGAATTCGAGGAAATCACCTCCAACACCTAAAATACCTCAAAAAAGGAGCAGCTGTTACAGCCAGAAAATTTTCCCGCCCAGACTTCTGAAAATCCAAATACACTACTTCCACTGGTTGTCCGTGGTCTATGCTGCAAGAAACAACTTCAACTCATTCCGAAATTTTTCAGGCATGATTTCTCTGACAGAAATGCATTGTTATTCTCTGCAATTTTGCTGTTCATTTCGAAGTATCCAATATCACTTCTTATGTAATGGATTCCAACTCTTTCCATACATATGTCAAATCAATTGGTCTGCAGTTATCTACATTACCTCTTCTTCCCTGTGTACATAGATGGATCATGTTTACTACTTTACAGTTATTTACAATGGCTCTGGCCTTTAGGATTTGCAAGAAAATAAAATACAGTCACCGACAGTTCAATTAGTATGCTGTTTATTTTCTGACAATTTGATATGAAGTATATCTGGCCCATCAGACTTAGCAATGATCAATCTAGCTCAATTTTCAAGTACTACCTTGTTGCTGATATGAATGGACTTTATGTCTTTAGTTCCACAAGTCCCATGTGATCACTTTACACGGAGGTTTCCTGGCGCTTTCTCCATGAAGACAGATGCAAAGTAGCTGGTTAGTTTCTCTGCCATTTCCTTGTTCCCAACAATAAATTCTCCTATACCTTACAAATTTCCACATTTGGCCTTACTTTGAATTATACACTAATCCATAAACTTTGGTACATGAATCGTAGATGTAAGCAGACTTTGTGTTTCCTGTTTGTTTGCATTCATGTTCTTTTTGATTTCCTTAATACATTCTCCTTCCTTATTTTCAGAAAAGTAAATGTCTCAGAATGTTCAGGTTTCCACAATATCTGTAATTCTTCTGAAGCTGCTTCCTTAGATTTAATGCAATCATTAATTTCTTACGTAAACCATTAATGAGTCACCTTCCCTTTCGCTGGTGTTTGTAACTTAGTGATATGTACGTATTTTTCAGACTTTACAGTATTTCTATCACTAACAGCCAATGTTTGTCTCACACTAAATGTCATATTGTATTTTTCCAATTCACTTGACCCTCTAGCCTTCGGGTTTCCATGATATTTGAGTGTAATGTTCAAAAATTCCATATTGCTTGCAGGCGCCATGTAAAATATAACATATTAATGTCACGATTGCCCAATAGCTGCCTCAGTGCACGGTAAGTAATGAGTCCTTCTGACCACACAACACCACGCCCGAAATAACCTGCTCTCTACTTTGGTTCACAACACACTCTTCAACCTACCTCATATACACTTATGAAATGTATTTTTCACAGCATTAGCAATCATTTAGTTAACGCAGTTTAGATGCAACTTTAGATCATCCAATATTACTGCAGCACCGACGATATTTGCATATCTAATTTCCAGAGAATCGGATGCACGAAGTTGCACAACAGTTTTGGTTTAGATATGTAAGGCACCAATGTGTGTTCCTCCTTGTTGTTTGCAAGTTCCATACAAACTGATTCCGAAGAAGCTGAGGGATGTGGTGTGTGGTGTTATTCGTGATAGAAGTTGACAAGACATTGGGGAGGCTCACCCCGATGCTGAGATGATCGGAAGAAATGCACATCTATACAGGACAAGCAAAAATAACCTTCCCCTTTCGGCCTGGGGCAAATGTCTCCCTATTCTCTCTACTCCCTCACACTCTCTGTATATCTGTTACAGCACCTACCCCCAAACAAGGCTCTTGCTACACTACTCTCACCCTTGCATGCAACACTCTCTTTCCTTCATTCTCTCTGTCACTGAAAGCAAATCGAGATTGAATTTATTGTTTTGCCAACATTGAACCTGTAAGACAATTTGATGCTGGGGACATAAAAATGCGAACATTTTGAAAATTAGGGAGAGAGCAGATGCCTTTGAGACAGAAGAAGCCTGGGTATCAACCATCTTGCTCCGTAAGATATTAGGAAATACTCACTAATCATATATATTTTTTCATATGAAACCTATTCACAGTAAATAGAAATACGACGACCCAGGGAATTCAGCAGCCAGGAGAGTAACAACACAGAGGATGGCATTGGCTGTGTGGTTTTGAAATTAAGTTGATGTAATCTTCATAAGTGTCTTATTGAAACAGCATAATGTTAGAGATTTGGGGGCTGTTGTGGGGGGTGGGTTGGTTAAAGTTATGGTGTAATGTTCACTTTTACAGTTGGCGCTATTTTCTTTAAATAGTGGAATTTGGGAGTTCTCTGTCGCTCATATTCTAATAAATTGTGAGGTGCGGTGAGCTCTCCTGGGTGTTTGGTTTAATTAACAGAGGAGTTCACCCCCATATCGTAACACTTGCAAAGACCAACAGAGAGAAAAAAAAATAATGAGTGAGAAATTTAAATATGAGGGTAAGTAAGCCAGTCATGTAAAGAAAGACTGTAAGAGCTTCTTTCGATACATAAAGGGCAAATGAGAGGCAAAAAAGGGCATCTGATCGATAGAAATTGACACAGGAGAGACAGTAATGTGGAACAAGGAAATGGCTGAGGAGCTGAAAAATTACTTTGTGTCAGTCTTCACGGTTGAAAACACGAGTAATATCCCAAACATTGAAAAGACTTAGTGGACAGACCTGATTATGGTGGTCATCACCTAAGAGAAGGTGTTGGGAAAACTGAATGGCCTGAAGGTAAGTAAATCACCTGGACCAGATGGACTCCACTCCAGATTTCTAAGGCAGATAGCTGATGAGACAGTGGAGGCGTTGGTGGTGATCTTTCAGGAATCTCTCGAATCAGGGAGATTCCCACAGGACTGGAAAATCGCTAACGTGATACGCCTGTTTAAAAAGGGAGTAAAGCAAAAAACGGAAAATTACAGACTGACTAATCTAAACTTGGCTGTACGTAAGATCCTGGAATCCATTGTGAAGGATGAGGTTTCTGAATAGTTGGATGTGGATGGTAAAGTAGGACAAAGTTAGCATGGTTTCATCAAGAGGAAATGCCTGGAAAATCTGCTAGAAAACCTTGAGGATTTAACAAACAGGTTAAAACAAGGTGAACCAATGGATTTCATCTACCAGGACTTCCAGAAGATCTTTGAAAATGTGCCGACAGGAGGCTACTGAATAAGGCAGGGGTCATGGTGTTAGAGGCAAGGTGCTAGCATAGATAGAAGTTTGTCTGTCTGGCAGGAAACAAAGAGTGTCGATAAACATGTCCCTCTCAGGTTGACAGTCGGTGACAAGTGGTGTTCCATAAGGCTCAGTGTTGGGACCACAAGTTTTCACTTTATACATTAACGATCCAGATGAAGGATCTGAAGGCTTTCTATCTACGTTTGAAGATGATACAAAGATAGGTATAGGGACAGGTAACATCGAAGAGGCAGGGATGCTCACGAAGGATTTGGATAGGTTAGGATAATGAGCAAAGAAATGGCAGATGGAGTCAAAGTGGGAAATTGTGGCAACATACACTTTGTTAGGAAGAATAAAAACATGGACCACCGAGAAAATTAAGTTGACTGAAGTGCAAAGGGACTTGGGAGTTCTACTCCAGGATTCTCTCAATGTAAACTTGCAGGTTGAGTCAGTAGTTAGGAAAGCAAATGCAGTGATGGAATTTATTTGGAAATGATTTGAATATAAAAGCAGTGACGTACTTCTGAGGCTCTATAAGGCTCTTGTCAGACCATATTTGGAGTATTGTGCGCTGTTCTGAGCCTCATATCTCAGGAAGGATGTGCTGACCTTGAAATGGCTTCACAGGAGGTACACGAGAATGGTCTCAGGAATGAAAAGGTTAACATATGAGAACGTTTGAGGACTCTGGGTATGTTCTTGATGTAGTTCAGAGGGATGTGGGGGAATCTAATTGAAACATACAGAATACTAAATGGCCTGGATAGTACGGATGTTGCTAAGACTTCGATTGGTAGGAGAGTCTCGGACCCAAGGATACAACCTTACAGTAAAGAGAGATCCTTTTATTACGGAGGTAAGGGGAAATGTCTTCAGCCAGAGAGTGGAGAATCTATGGAATTCATTTTCACAGAATGCAGTGGAGGTCAGGTCATTGTGTATATTTAAGATAGAGGTAGTTAGCTTCTTGAGTATCAAAGGGATCAAGAATTACAGGAAGAATGCAGGACAATGATGTTGAGAAACTTGTCAGCCATAATTGAATAGTGGATCAAACTCAATGGGCTGAATGGCCTAATTCTGTTCCTATATCCGATGATCTTATGGTCGTAAGCCACAGTCTATTGCCCCCTCTCTCTCACTTTGTCCCTTCTGGCAGGAAAATGTGAGAGTAAAAAATCTGTGAGTCATCTTCAACAAACTTGGAGCATTCCTGTTGAGGATTCATTGGAATCACTCCACTGATTGAAGGAAAGGAAATTCTGATAAATCCGACTGTTCCAGGATGAAGTCCCATACCAGCAGCTTGTTTGAGTGGAATAATTCGGAGACAGTTGGGATGCATTATCTCTTTTCCATGAAACTTTGGAAATCTTTTCCTATTCTTTTTCGTCTTCAGACATGTGCGATTGTGTATGTGTCTGTACGTGTGTGGCTCTGTGTCTCACAGTTTTCGAGACACTGGGCTAGAGACATTTCAAAACTGTTGTAACCAGTGGAGAAGTGGGGCTGGAAAAGGACACAACAACCCTCCAACATTTGTTGGAGCAGAAATGAGAAATTCACATGGGCTGTTCAAATGGGAATTCTTTTCCCCAGATGTTTCAGCTCAAGATGGCAGCTCAACACCACCACTTTCAGCGTAATTAGACATGGTCCATAAATGTTGGCCTATCAACAACACCCACATTACATGAACAAATCTAAAATGGTAAACTGCAGAATTAATTGGATGGGAACAAGACTGATAGATAAATGCCTGTTGCCTTCCAGAATTGTTCTGCCTGTGTACTTTGACTTTGTGCAGTTTCCTAGTATTGTGCCTGGTTCCTTGCATTTATTCAAAGTTGTGTTTTGCAACATTTGACAGACATGTGAATGGAGGAAAATTGTGGACAGACTGAAAAGTGCTGCGCAGACCACTCTCAGATCAGCCATGATCTTATTATCTAGTCGAGCAATGACAAAGTGTCTAATGACCCAGTCCTCAGTTCTCTGTTCCTATGTTAGAATCAGTCCTTCAAACCACTTGTATAGGAGCAGATGGAGACCACTTGCTCCAAATACCTGGTTCGCAGTATGACAGGATATCATTCAGTCCCTCAACACTGTGTGGTTTGCTGTGGGTTGGAAAATGTGATGGGAAATCCAAGCTGTGTATGAAAGTGGTCTCCCACCTCTTTAAAGAGTGTCTCCTCTCTGCAAGTGGTGTTTCATTTGTTGGTCATGTTGTAGACCCAGTTTCATGTGAATATCCAGCCCATATCTCTCCCAGAGATGGCTCACAAAGTTATTTTCTCTCATTGTCCTCAACATTCAATAACAACATTTCCAGGAAATTAAAACCATTAACATTCCAAAGAAAGAATATGAGAACATAAAAAGAGGAGTAGTAATTTGGATGCTCCCACCATTGTATGCTATCATGGCTAAACTACTGTTGGCATTAACTCTTCTTTAATGCGCACTTCTTCACACCCCTCAGCTCTCTGATAGGTCAAAATCCATCTACCTCTTTTTTAAATACTTGGAGTGATATTGCTCCGCTAACTTTCTAAACCTGAGAATTCCTAACATTCACTACCTTCTATGAGAATAAAATACTCTCCACACAGATACCATCACGTATTAACATTAACAAAAGTGTTTAACTGACCTGCTTAGGTAAGAGGGATTGACCCTAATATCAAGGCTGGATCTGACTGAAGGTGTTATCCACAGAGGCACTTAAATACCCAGAATCATGCATCCCGAGTAAAACAAAAAATACAAACCATGGAAATGATCACCTTCTCAGTGTCCGTGTAGAATATAAGGAGTGATTGTCCATCACCATCAAGTTTCAATGCAATGACCTCTTATTGTCTGAATGTGCTACAGATTACCCTTCACTCCCTCCTTTTTTACCACCAGTCCAGGGATTAGTCTCAGGAAATTCCTTTACACAGCCTCTATTGTAGTGAGATAATTCCTTTTAAAGGAGAAACATCTGTCCATAATACCGTAAATACAAGAGTACAACAAATTGCTGGGGGTTTGCCCAGACATGACTGGGGAAGGATAACGCATTGGCTTCTCTGAAGGACATGAAGCAAGCAGCTGGGCCTTTTCTCACAAACGATGATATTTTCAGTTCAATTACATCAATTTCGTTCATGAGATATCACCAGATTATTATTCTGTGCCTCTAGATTATGTGTCAATGATTTAAGCAGCATATCCGTCTGACAGAATCTGTGCAGTAAACAAGTTCAACATACTCAAGAGCAATTATTCTGTAATTGACATGTGGTTACAAGGGACTTCTTAAATTGTATCCAGATATAACAAAGGCACAATTGATGGTTTATTCAGAAGATGCACTGAGGCAGGGGAGGAGTCGCGGATATCATGATGGTGGTATTGGACAGGATTAGTGAGTGGGGAGGATATGAAATGTAAATCTGTGCAGGGCTACAGAAGGATTATGGAGTTTCAGAATAGTCTGGTTCTCCTCACAATTTGGTGAGTAATTTTTCATGAGTAATTTGCTCGATACAATTTGTGAGGAATGAAAATGTTCACATCCACCTTTCTAAATTTTAACTAATATGTGCAGCAATTCAGTCCAACCTGGCATAATGAACAGATAGAATGAATTACCAGGAACACCAACTTAGCGAGGATGGGATAGTACCCAACTTGAATAACCATCAGTACATCATAGATCCGCAAAGCAAATGAGATCCAAGGCCGAGAGAGACGGTAAAGACCCTCGGATCAACTCCTGTCCATTGCTGGAACATTTCAGGCTCATGGTCTCAGATTCTGATCCATTGTTGGAACATTCCAGTCTAATGTTCTCAGATTCTGATCTCTCCCCCCTCCCCCCCCCCCCCCCCCTCTCTGGGTCTGCTGATCCCTGTTAGTGCTGTCGGTGATGCTCCAGCTGATACTATGAGATAACACATTGAACCGAGTCCCTAATTAATAGAAGAGGTAAGCCCTCCAGTGACACATTTAGGATGCACGGAGATTGACATCAATCACAGTCGCTGAACAAATACCTCCCGTTAACCCATTTCAATTCAATACTTATTATTAAAATTCAAAATTATGATTAAAATTTACATATTCTGGATGGGATATGTGGGGGTAACTGAGGGAACAAATGTTGGGTCTGGTAGATCAATCATGTGTAAGCATTCAATCTGCCTTGGATATGGGAGCAATGCCAAAGGTTTATCAGAATATAAGCATGCTTCTCCGTTTATAAATTGAAACATACGTTCTCTATCTACTGATGAGGCACTGCAATATCAGGAAGACATTGGGAGAACTTTTATCATCCATGATCTGAGAAGATAATATCCGTAAGACTACGTGCGGTTATACCAGACTGTGTCATGGCTATGTTAAAAGAGAATTGTATCTAAGAGATAATGGGGACTGCAAATATTGGATAATTCAGTGCAGGTAAAGCATGGCGGAGGAAAATGCACAGTAAGCCAGGCAACACCCGAGGAGCAAGAGAGTCGACGTTTCAGTCAGGACCTTTCTTCAGGACTGGGGAGGGAGAAGGGGCTAAGAGAAAATGGGTGATGGGGTGATGCTGGGGAAAGATCAGTGAGAGGTGAGTGAAGGTAGGAGGTGATAGTGATCGATCGGTGGGGAGTGTGGAGCAGGTGGTGGGATGGAAGATGGTCATTAAGTCTCTTCGAGAGGGCAGATGTGAGTCCGGGGGTTGGATCTGGGATCTGGGTTGGCCAGGGGAGATTTGTAAACCAGTGAATCCAATGTTCATGCCGTGTGTTTGTAGCTTCCGAGGCAGAAGATGAGGTGTTACTGGTAACATCCTGGAAATCTCTTCTCAACCATCTCCAGCTTAATAATCTCCTTCCTATAACAGAACTGCGCACAGTACTTCAAAAGAGGCTGCATCAATATCCTGCACAATCTCAGCATGACTTCCCAACTTCTAACCACAAATATATGAGCAATGAAGTAACCTTAAACACCCTACGCCACCAACTTCAAAGAATTATACCTGCGCCCCTGGGTCCCTCTTGTCTATATAACTGCCAAAGCCCACCATTAATTGTCTAAGCTCGCCCTTGTTTGTTTTTTCAGAATGCAATGCCTCACATGCATCCATGTTAAACCCCATCTGCCACGCCCCAGCCCAGTGAATGATATTTCTGCCCCCTAACACTCCCCCTTCGGATTAAAACGACACTCCCCTCTCCAGAAGGCCTACAAACCACAGCCTTAAGTTTCCCAAAGACCCAGAGCTTGGTTTGCCTTGTGCAGGCACAGGGCGGAGTCGGGAAGCAAAAGCTGGAAAGGAAACAGTTGCCTTGTATCAATGAATGATTTTAGGAGGAGGGAAGTCACATGATAGATATTTGAAATAGTGACCGGTGATTTGGGCCCAGAATTGTGCTCCTTTCTCCTCTCTGGTGTTCAGTATTGATATCTATCGAGATCCTTCATAGTGCAGAGTGTGTCTGCAGGATTTCTTTCCCTAATATAGCAGACTACTGGAAAAATACATTTAAACCGGAAATCATAGCCAAGGCAATTGAAGATGTTCATTGATTATCTCAATGGCATAGCGAATGCATTCAACATCCTTGAGTTGAGGCGAATAACTTGTACTTTATTTCAATTAGAAATGTCCCCTGTATAATTTGGTAATGTTAATATAATAATATAATAATATAATAAATATAATATAATAAAATATAATAAATCCATACACTTCATATATGATCCGAAATCTGGGCATGATTTAGGCCTTGTTTAATGGATGGTGCCCAAGTTTCTGCGCCGGAGCTCTGGATTCGATTCCAGTCCATGACTGTCTGATAGTGCCCCTATCTCTGGAGAAGGTGGAGTGCATTCATGTCCTGTGGAGTTATGTCACAGCATGTTACAACAGGCTGATGAACAAACACACAGGCGCATCATGTTGCAGCTTTAGGGGCTAATGCCGAATGATGGTAGTGTCCCTATCACTGCGCCGCAAATTCTCGTTCCAAATCCCAGAGCTGTTCCATAATATGCCTGAACAAGTTGATTAAACGTTTTTGGAATCGTGCCTGGATGGAGAAGGAAGAGGTACGACTATTGAATTTGAGACTATAGACCCAGGATGACTGAAAGCGCTGCCAACCCTCTTGATTGGAGTCACATTTACACTTTCTAGAGGTTTATAAAATTATGAAGGGCATGGATTGGGTGAGTGGTCAAGGTTCCTTCCCCCCAAGGTAGGAGAGTCTAAAAGTAGAAGGCATAGGTTTATGGTGGGAAGAGAAATATTTGAAAGACAATGAAGAACAACTTTTTTTTCTGCAGAGGATGGTGCTTCTATGGAATAAACTGCCAGAGAAACTGGTGGAGGCTGGAACAATTACAATATTTAAAAGGCTTTATGATTATTGAGATATGGGTCAAATGCTGGCAAATGGGAGTGGATTAATTTTGAATAATCGGATGGCATGAAAGAGTTGAAGGGTCTGTTTCCCTATTGTACATCTCTATGAATCATTGATTTAATAAATGAAGGTCTCTTTGTAATCTTTAGTTGTTCACCAATATACAAACAATGTCCACTGTACACCAAACCTTGATGTCATCCGCAAATTTTTGAAATATGCCTTCTATAACTCTCATCTAAATCATTTATATAAATGACAAACAAAAGAGGACCCAACAATTTTGCCTCTGGATCATCGCTGCTCACAGGCTTCCATTTCAAAAACCAACCATCCACCACTAGCCTGTTTCCTGCCATTAAACAGATATACACAGAAACACACACGCAATCACACACACATACAGAGACACCGACGCAACTATGTCTTTAAGACAAAGGTTAGATTAAAACAACGATCGAGAGTTACAGTGAGAAGGCGGGAAAGATGTGTTGAGAAACACACCTGACAGAATCAAATAGCAAAGTAGACTTGATGGGCCAAATGGCCTATCTCCAATTTCTTATGCTCTGTGGCCTTAAGGTGTCGTGATTATTTTCCAAGGGTGCAGTAGAAGCTAGGTTTGATAAATACTTGACTGAACCGTCAATGGGACTGTGGGATACGTTTGAGGGGCTGAATGGTATATGTTTGTTCCTATTTGCTGTGCCCTTGTTCCTGAAAAGAGGAGGTGACTTGCTGTGAGGTTAACACATTTTAAAATTTTAGAGTTCTCCCATTTCCATTTGAGATAACGTTGCTCCTTTCTCCTTTGGGTAATGCGATCTGTGGTGTTCTCATCCCCCAGGAACAGTGAAGTCTGGGTCATTGAGAATATTCAAGGTTGATCTTGACTGACTATTGATGGACAGGAGGGTCAATGTTTTTGGGAACTGGCAGGAAAGCGGTATTCAGTTACAATCAGACAAGCCATGATGTTTCTAAACTGAGCAGCAAGGTGGAGGGGGCGAATGGCCAACTGCTGCTCCTACCTCATCCGTTGCTCTGTCAATTCACCCCCAAGGCTGTTACAAAGGGAAAGAAAGATACCATTCAGCCAGTCGGCATCGTGATAATACAGCAGGGGGTGGCCATAATGAACCTCGATGGGTTAGACAGGAATGAAATGAAGTATTCAAATCCTTTCCGTAAATTACACAGCACAGGAGGATGCCATATAATCATCCCAGGCTGTTACGCAGGAGCAGGGGTGCCTTGGGCAACGTCAGGAAATACAGAGTCGAGATCATTATTCATTTTGTGTTTGGAAAGCTGTAACTAGTGGAATTCTTCAGGGAACTGTGTGAGGTCATCAACAAATTACAATTCATACCAATGAACTGGATGGAGAGGATGGATCTCAGTTTGCTCATACATCTGGATAGTCAATCAATAAGATGTCAAATGGAGACAGAGCGTCTCCAATGAGACACAGACAGGGGGATGGAAGAGTATCTGCAATGAAATGCAGACAGGGGAAGGGCAGAGCATCTGCAATGGGATACAGACGGGGGAGGGCAGAGCGTCTGAAATGGGATAGAGACGGGGGGGGGAAGAGCGTCTGCAATGGGATACAGACAGGGGAAGGGCAGAGCGTCTGCAATGGGATAGAGACAGGGGAGGGGCAGAGCATCAAGCAATGGCATACAGACAGGACCGTTTTGAGTAAACCTTCAGCAGAAAAAAATTCCAAATTTCTGTGATGGGAATTTTCTGTTTTGGGGAAAAGACAAAACAGCAGAAAATTATTTAAATGCAAGGAGAATGCAGAACAGAGTGGTACAGAGGGATCTGTGTGTCTTAGTACATGAATCACACCAAATTACTCTGAAGAGGCAGCTGGTGATTTGGAAGTAAATGGAATTATTCTGTTTCAGGTAAGGGGTGTTGTGTTTGATCTTAGCGATGTTTTTTTTGCATCAGTACAGGGCATTGCTGAGATCACATCGGATGTATTATGTGTCGATTTAATTGCCTTAACTGATAAAAACAAAATTGTTTTCGAAACGTTTCAAAGATTTTTCTCTTTACTCATTCTTGGGATGAAGGCACTATGTTACGAAGAAGGAACAGTTCAACATGAGAATCAGAGATGTTTTATTGACCATATAACATCTTGAGAAGAGTGTAGTTGGTGAATACTGAATGGATATTTCTTCTTATGTGGGAGAATAAAATTGGGGAAATAATTTAAGAAAAAGTCAGGATCAAAGGAAAAGTCATTGGACCGAAAATTTGAGCTCTGATTTCTCTTCATATCTTATGCCAGACAGGCTGAGCTTTTTCTGCAATTTCTGTATTTGTTTAAGATAAAACATATTCATCTTAACGCTTATGTTTATATTATGCAGGCACATATTAACACAATTTCAAAACAAGTAGGGCCATTAATTGTTAATGAATTGATTCGGTGTATGACAACAGCAATAATGCACTGACCTGGAGTCGAGAATGTGATGGAGTCATATAGTTCGGACAATATTCAAGGAGAGCTCACATCGTCCCGTTTGGGGCCTGATAACGTTACTGATTTAACTTACAGATAGAAAAATGTAGCCTATCTGTGAACGGACACCCTCTTGCTCCTTTTCTGTTTCCCTGCCGCTCAACACAGCAGTGTGTCGGAGTGAAAAAAAAGCCTAGTCGTCTTTTCCACTTATGGAAGATTCCTGATAATGATTCATTGGAATCTCCCCACTGCCCTAAGCAAAGTAATTCAGCCAAATCCAACTGTTTCATGAAGAAATCCCATTGTCAGACGGTTATGCATGACGAATAACTTCAGAAGTAATTATTCAGACTCGATATGTGAGGGGATCAGACAAGAGATTCTGTGGCTGCAAATGGGAATCCAAGATGATGTATAGCCTTCTCCGTGCCAGGGTCCAGGATGTCTCAGAGTAGCTGCAGAATGTTCTCACCGGGGTGGGGGAGCAGCCAGAAGTCATTCTGCACATTGGTACAAATGACACTGGTAGAAGTAGTGATGAGGTCATGCAGAGTGATTATAGAGAGCGAGGAAAAAGGGTAAAAGTCAGGACCACGACAGTGGTAATATCCGGTTTAATTCCACTGTTCCTTGCTAGTGAGGGTAAGAACAGGCGGACATGGCAGACGAATGCGTGGCTAAATAATTGGTCCAGGAGGAGGGATTCAGAGTTTTAGATCACTCGGATCTTTTGTGGGGCAGAGGTGAGGTGTTCAGGAAGGACGGGTTGTACCTGAATTGGAAGGGGACTAATATCCTGGCTGGCAGGTTTGCTCGTGCTACAAGGGAGGGTTTCAACTCGATTGGCTGGCGTGGGGGGCGGCGTGGGATCCTCAACAGCAGGGTTGCAAGTGCGAGGCTGGAAGGAGACACCGTAATCACAAACAGTAAAGTGCAGAGATAGGTTAGGCAGGAACACGACAGGCAGCAAGGAATGCCTGTTGGATCAAATTGCATCTATCTCAATGTAAGATGGCTGACAGGTAAGATCGATTAACTCAGTGCGTGGAGAGGTTCGTGGGACTGCGATATTATAGCCATTACAGAAACATGGCTAAGGGAGGGACAGGACTGGCAGCTTAATGTACCAAGGTACAGGTGCTTTATGCGAGACAGAGATAGTGGAAGGAGGTGTGGGGGTTTCATTTTTGATTAAGGCGAGTACCACAGCAGTAATCAGAGATAAAATAACTGATGGATCATCCAGTGAGGATTTGTGGGGGAAGCAAAGAAATAAAAAAGAGTTGATGATATTATTTGGGTTGTACTATAGGCCCCCTAATAGTAAAAGGGAATTAGAATAATTAAAATATAGAGAGAGATTGGGGAGACTTGCAGGGCCAATAGGATTGCCGTAGTCGTAGATTTTAGTTTTCCCAACATTGACTGAGAATTACATAGAATTAAGGTCTGAGATGGGGTGTATCTATTAAGTGTGTTCAGAAACGTTTCCTCAAGCAGTATGTACAGGGTGCAATTCAGGAAGGGGTAAAACTTGACCTACTGTCAGAAATAGGGCAGGACAGGTGACTGAGGTGATAGCGAGGGAGCATGCTGGGACCAGTGACCATAGATTGAAAATCCTTATGGAGAAAGACAAAACTGGCCCGCATGTTCAATTTCTAAATTGGGGGAAAGGGAATTTTGATGGAATTAGAGAGGAGTTTGTATGGGTTGGTTGGTGGAGTTTGTTTGCAGGCGAAGGGACCTTGAAAAGTGAAATGGCTGGAGTTCATGGTCTGTATGTTCCTGTGAGGATAAAAGGCAAGGTTGGCAGGAAGAGGGAACCCTGGATGTCAGAAGATATTGAAGCTTTGACAGGCAAAAAGGAGGTGTGGTTGAGATCCATGCAGCTGGGATCAAGGGAATCCCTGGCGGTGTACAGGGAATTCAGGAGTTTACCGAAGAAGGAAATCAGAAGGGCGAAAAGGACGCACATGATAGTATTGTCTGAGAAGATTAGGGTGAATCCAAAGAGGTTCTTTAAGTATATTAAAATTAAATGAATAACTACATGCGAATATGACCCCTCAAGGTTCAAAGTGGACATGCATGTCTAGAAGCATAGGAGATGTGCGAGATTCTCAATGAATATTTTTCCTCTGTCTTTATTTTAGAGAAATACATGAAGACTTGGGAGGTTAACAAAGGTCGTGGTGATATCTTGGGGTTAGTCAATACCACAGGAGAGGACGTGTTGGATGCATGAGAATGTATGAAGGTGGATAAATCTCCTGGTCCTAAACAGATGCATCCAAGAATACTGCAAGAGGCTACAGAAGAAACTACGGGGACCTGTGTGATATTTTTGTATCATCGTTAGCCGGAGGTTAGGCTCCAGAATATTGAAGTGTAGCAAACGTTGTGCCATTATTCAGGAAGGGAAGCAAAGAAAAATCTGGGAACTATAGACCGGGAAGCCTAACATCTGGAGTCGGTAGGTTACTTGAGAAGATTCTGAGGGATAAGATACACACACGTTTGGAAAGACAGGGTTTGATTAGAAATAGCTTATATTTTTTCAATTTCCTACAGTATAGAAACAGGCCATTTGGCCCAACAAGGTTACTCCGACCCTCTGAATAACAACCCACCCAGTCCTATGCCCCTAATCTATATTTACCCCTAACTAACAGAAATATACACATAGACAAGGAAGAAACTATGGTCTCATTCGATGTAATGGCACTGTTCACCTCCATCGACAAAACACTAGCCAAAGAAACAATAGCCAACCTGCTGGACAGATATAAAAGACAACAGGACGTTGAACCTGTCAACAAACACGGCATACTTAAACTACTGGATTTATGCCACACAACACACTTCACATTCAATAACTAAATATACGAACAAATCAACGGAACACTCATGGGCTCACCGATCTCTGGATTCATAGCAGAGTCAGTAATGCAAAGGTAAAAACAAACAGTCTTACCACAACTTCAACCCAAACTCTGGGTCAGATACGTGGATGACACCTTTGTAATAATGAAAAACACAGAAATAGAGAACACACACCAGATCATCAACGCCACACTCACAGGAATCCGATTCACTAGAGAGGAAGAAAAGGACAACCAACTCCCATTCCTAGACGTGATGGTACAGAGACCACTGAACGGGGAATTCATCACAAAGGTTTACAGGAAAGCCACAAACACAGACCAAGTCCTAAACTACGAAAGCAACCACCCCAACACACACAAACGAAGTTGCATCAGGACACTATTCAAAAGGGCCACAACACACTGCAGCACACCAGAACTGCAAAAAGAGGAAGAGGAACACCTATACAAGGTATTCGCCAAAAACGGATTCCTTCGCAATTTCATCAACAGATGCCTAAGTGAGAGACAACGGAACGAGAACATGCCGCAACCCAAAGGACTAAACACACGACCATATATCAGGAGCATTTCTGAACTGACAGCCAGACTACTGCGACCACTAGGACTCATAACAGCACACACACCAACAGCCACGCTCAGACAACAACTCACCAGAACAAAGGACCCGATACCCAACATGAGCAAAACTAATGTAGTGTACGAAATTCCATGCAAGCACTGCAGAAAACACTACATCGGACAAACAGGAAGACAGCTAACGATCCGTATACACGAATACCAACTCGCTACAAAACGACACGACCAGCTATCCTTAATAGCCACACACACAGACGACAAGCAACATGAATTCGACTGGGACAACTCTACCATTATAGGGCAAGCCGAACAGAGAACAGCCAGGGAATGTCTCGAGCATTGCACTCATCCACAGACTCGATCAACAAATACATCGACCTGGACCCAATATACCGGCCACGACAGCGGACAGCTGGAACTGACAACCGGAAGCAGCAGAGACAGGCCACGATAAATGCCGGAGGAAACAGCACAGAAGCGCTTCACAGGGGGCTCCCAAGCACTGAGGATGTCACCTAGACAGAGGACGAAACGTTTGCAACACAAATTCCCAGCTCGGCGAACAGAACCACAACAACGAGCACCCGAGCTACAAATCTTCTCCCAAACTTTGTACTGCTAACTAATGCACATAAGGCTGTTGGCAATTCACCTGACCTGCACATCTTTGGATTGTGTTTGGAAAATGAAGCTCCCAGCGGAAACCCACGCAAACACAGGGAGAATGTGCAAACTCCAAAAGAGAGTAACCCGAGGCTGAAATCAAATGCGGAATCGTGGCACTATGAGGAAGCAGTGCTAACCACTGAGCCACCATGCCATCCATGCTTTTTTAAACGCAGTTCAATGACACAGGTACAAAATCTATTCTGTGTTGCTGGAAAAGTGCAGCAGGTCAGGCAGCATCCAAGGAGCAGGAGAATCGACGTTTCAGGCATGAGCCCTTCTTCAGGAATCATCATGAAGCCCTTCCTGAAGAAGGGCTCATGTCGAAACGTCGATTCTTCTGCTCCTTGGATGATGCCTGACCTGCTGCACTTTTCCAGCAACACGTTTTCAGCTCTGATCTCCAGCATCTGCAGTCCTCACTCTCTCCACAAAAACTATTCTGCCCTTCACCAATGATGCACGTTCCAATGCCACAAGCCATGGATAATTTATTGTCCATTGAAAATGTCATCTTACTATTATTTATTATTGTTTGTTGTTATTTATTTTAATAATTATTATTAATAGTTGTTTTAAGACTGGAACGATTGCATGACTTTGTGAGTGGGAGATCATGCCTCACAAATTTGTTTGAGTTATTTGATGAAGCGACCAGGAATGTTGATGAGGGTAACGCAGTAGACATAGTCTGTATGGTTTTCAATAAGGCCTTTGACAAGATTACTCTTGATAGGTTCCTCCGGAAGGTTAGAATCGCATGGAATCCAGAGGGAGCTGACAAATTGGCTGCACAATTGGCATGCTGGTAGTAAACAGAGGGTTATAGTGGAAGGATGCTCTCGGACTGGAGACCTGTGACACATGAAATGCCTCAGTGATCAGTGCTGGACCCATTGTTGTTTATTATCTATTTCAATGAGATTCTTCAGAATGTACAAGGCATGATTAGTAAATTTGAAGGTGATACTAAAATTGGTGGTATTGTGGAAAGTGAGGAAGGTTATCAGAAATTGCAGGAAGATCTTGATCAACTGGAGAAGTGGGCTGAGGAATATTTTTTGCAAACTTAGATAAATGTAGGAGTTTCATGGTGAATGGTAAGGCCTTAAACAGTGTCGTTGAACAGAGGGACCATGAAGTTCAGGTCCACCGTTCTCTAAAAGTGGAGTCCCAGGGGGACATGGGCAGTGAAGAAGGCTTTTGGTTCATTGGCAGCTAACGGTCAGGACATGGAGGAGAGAAGTTGGTAAGTTATGTTGCAGTTATACAGGATGACGGTGAGACTGCACTTGCAGTGTTGTGTTCAGTTTGGTCACGTTACGATCAGAAGGATGTTTTTAAATTGAAATGTGTGCAGACGGAATTTGCAATGATGTTGCCAGGACTCAATAGTATGAATTATAGGAAGAGGTTGGACAAGCGAGAACTTTTTTTCTTTAGAGTGTAGGAGACTGAGGGGGATCTTATAGAATTGTGCAAGATTATGAGAGGCATGGATAGGGTGAATGGACTGAACCTTTTTTTCCAGAGATGGGGAATTGAGGGCTAGACAGCATCAATTTAAGGTGAGATGGGAAAGAATAAAAGGGAAACTGATGGAAACGGTTTTACACAGAGAGTGGTACACAAAGGGAATGAGCTGTCAGCGGAAGTGGTTGAATCATTTATATTAACAATATTTAAACGGCATTTGGACAAGTACATGGACAGGAAAGGGCGACAAGTTACATGTGCTGGGAAAAGAGGTTAATGTGGATGGATATTTGTGTCAGCATGGACCAGTTTGGGCCAAAGGGCCTCTCTCCATGCTATAGGACTTGATGACTTTATAAGTAGAATAGCATTTGGGTCAAACTCTCATTCTTCCTTTGGTCATGAGTTCGCATAATACTTGGACAACGTTCTTTCAAGATAACTTTGCAGAGATTTTCCTTTCCAATTTGATATCCAACATACTGTGTGTGTGTGTGTGTGTGTGTGTGTGTGTGTGTGTGTGTGTGTGTGTGTGTGTGTGTGTGTGTGTGTGTGTGTGTGTGTTCTGCAGTATTTTTCAAAGGGAAATACCAATGTACATATTTGCAATATCCACTTGTCATTCTTTTTTCCATCATAGTTTGAGCAACTTTGCTTTGGTCATATACATGTGCTTTTAACAGATTAAAGAAATCTGTCTGTCCGAACACTGACTCTGAGAACTATATCATTGGCCATATCACCAATCTAGTTAAAATTAATTTTTTGTGGCTAGTGGACGAGTGGGACAAGAAAAGGGAACAGCGATCCAAAAACACAGGAAATTATCGACTCAGTCAACCTAATGCCAGTGTAGAGGAGATTGTTGGAGGGGATTCTGAGGGATAGGATTTACATGCATTTAGAAAGACGAGGACTTATTAGGAATAGTCAACATGGCTTTATACGATGGAAATCATGTCTCATTAATATGATTGGTATTTTGAAAAAGTGACAAAGAGATTGAGGAAGGCACTGTGATATACATTGTTCACACAGACTTCAGCAAGGCATTTAATAAGGTTCCTCATCTTAGACAGAATACAGAGGTTAGGTCATATGGAATTCAGGAAAGGCTAACCAATTGTATCCAACATTGGATTGAAGGTAACGCGTTGTTTTCTAGACTGTAGGCCTGTGGGCCGGGGAGTGCTGAAAGATTCAGTGCTGAGCTCAGTGCTTTTCATCATGTATATAAACAACTTGTATGTCATTATCAGAGGCATGGTTAGTAGGTTTGCACGTAACATCCAAAAAAAGTGGGGCAGTGGACAGTGATGATTATTTCAGAGTACAACAGCATCCTTGACAAACAAAGGGCCAAGGACTGGCAGATAGAATTTAATGCAGACATTTTTGTGGTTTTGCATTTTGGTAAGTTAAAGCAGGGTGGTACCCTGGGGAATGTTGCTGAATAAAGAGACCGACGGATGCAGGTTCATAGTTACTTGAAAGTGGAGTATCAGGAAGACAGAGTTTTAATGTTCAGTCAGAACATTGAGTATAGGAGTTGGGGTAGCATATTATGGTTCTACAGGACGTTGGTGAGGCCACGTTAAGAATATTGCATACAATTCAGTTGGCACTGCTAAAGGATGGATGTTGCTAAGCTTGAGAGGGTGCAGAAAAGATTTACAAGGATTTTCTGGAACCTGAGGAATTGAGCTGCAGGTGAGGATGAACAGGTTGGGACTTTTCCCCCTGGACTGTTGGAGTCTGAATATTGACGTGACAGAGGCTTATAAAATCCTGAGGGCCATTTATAGTCTCAATGGCCAACATCTTTTTTTTCCCAGTGTAGGGACTTTCAGAACTAGACGGCAGAGGTTGAAGATGACAGGGGAAATATTTAGATGGAACCTGAGGGGAAATTGTTTCATGCAGAGACTGGTGGGTGCATGGAAAGTGCTGTGGTAAAAGCGGGTACAATTACATGATTACAATATATCTGGATAGATACATAAATAGAAATGGTTCAGAGGGATACGGACCAAATGCTGGGATTAGGACTAGGTCAGGTTAGGATGCCTGATCGCCATGGAGAATTTGGACAAAAGGATGGGTTTCATGCTGTATGACTCCCCTATTCTATCACAGGGATGAGGAAAAATGCTAAAAGGGCTTTTGAATGGGAATTCTCTTCCCCAAAAGTTTGTGGTGCCTCTCTGATTGCAAGTATTCACAGTTGAGTTCGTTAAAGATTTCACAGAGACTGCGTCATGGTTAATTGGATACAGACAAGAAAGTGGGGCTGAAACCAAACCTGATCAGCCACAATCTTAGTGCCTGGTGGAGAAGGCTCAAAGTATCTCATGACCAACTCCTACTCGTCAGTCCCCTGTTTCTGTGTTCCATTCAGACCCTCAAACCTGCTGGATCTGAGCAGTTGGATCCCACTTACTGCTATCACCTGGTGCACAGAAACAGAGGAGAACATTCACTCCCTCATGACTGTCACACACGGTTTGGGAGATTTGGAAAATGTAATTGGAAAACCCAGGCAGGATATGAAAGGGGTCCGTCATTTCTCTTTACAGAGCTTCCCCTCTCTGCAACTTGTGCTGCATTTGTTGGTCGACCCAGATTCACTGTGAATACAGCCTCCATACAACACCCAGAGATGGCTCACAATGTCCTCTTGGCTCCTTGACTGCAACATTCCATAGCAGACCTTCCAGGCACCTTCCTGTAAGTAATCTAATCTAATCTAGTCTAAACTAATCTAATCTAATCTAATCTAATCTAATCTATTATAATCTAATCTATTCTAATCTAATCAAATTTTCCAATAACAAAATGTGAGAATATCAGAAACAAAGGCAGGTCGTTCACCTCCCAAGCCTGCCTTGCCTTTCACTAAGATCATGGCTTCATAGCCCTCACCTCTCTGATACATCAAAATCCGTCTCCAACCTCTATGAGCACTTCCATAGAACACAGAACAAAGAACAGTAGAGCACAGTACAGGACATTCGACTCTCGATGTTGTACCACCCGTTTATCCTACTCTATGGTCAGACTATCCTACATGCTTCCGTTCACGTTCTTCCATATGCCTATCCAAGATTCTCTTAAGTTTCCCTCACGTACTTGACTCTACTTCCACTGTTGGCAGTGCATTCCACACACTCACCACTCTCTGTCTAATGAACCTACCTCTGATATCTCCCCTAAACCTTCCTCCAATTACCTTATAATTATGACCCCTTGTGATAGATATTTCTGCCCTCGGAAACAGTCGCTAACTATTCACTCTGTCTATGCCTCTCATCATCGTGCACACCTCTATAAATCACCTGTCACCTTTCTTTCCTAGAATGAGAAAAGACTTTGGTCCCTCAAGCTTTCTTCATAAAACTTCCCCTCCAGTCCAGGCAGCATCTTGGTAAATTTCTGGTCTGAAGCTTCCACATCCTTCCGAAAATGGGGTGACCAGAACTGAACACAATATTCCAAGTGTGGTCTATCCAGGGCTCTATAGAGCTTCAGCATAACCTCACGGCTCTTAATCTCAAACCCCCTGCTAATGAAAGCCAACATACCATGTGCCTTCTTATACACACCATCAACTTGGGGAGCATATTTGAGGGATCTGTGGACACGGACCTCAAGGTCGCTCTGTTCCTCCACACTGCCAAGAATCCTGTCTTTTACCATGTATTCTGCATTCACATTCGAGCTTGCAAAGGGATTCACTTCACACTTTTCCAGTTTGACCTCCATCTGCCACTTCTCAGCTCAGCTCTGCATCTTGTCAATATCCCGTTACAACCTACAAAAGCCCTCCACATTGTGTACCACTCCATCAACCTTTGTGTCATAAACAATCTTGCTAACCCACTATTCCACACCCCCATCCAAGTCATTTATAGAAATAACAAAGAGTAGGGGTCCGAGAGCCGCTCCCTGCAGATCATCACTGGTCACTTTCAGTGATCTAGCTCCCCTAACTCTCTGTGTAAGAGATTTCCTGACATTCACTACCATCTGTTTGAAGAAAACATTCTCTGCTTCTACATCATGACCTATTGATATGAGCAATACAGGGAACACAGAGGCTCAGGTAAGAAAGACTGGCCCTGAACTCAAGCCAGTATTTGACTGAGGATGAGATCAAGGAGCCTGAGGAAAATCACACTTAATGAGAATCGATTATGACCTCTCCACTGTTTGGAGTCATTCACGCCACAAGGGAAGATGATTACCATTGGTGGGCATCAATCATCTTGGCCATGGGGCATCTCTGCAGGAGATCCACAAGGTAGCTCCCTCAGCCCAGGAATCGTCTGTTTTTCAGCGGGGAATCCTGCAGTTTGGAAGGAGGCCTTTCAGCCCTTTGAGTCAAAACTGAGCAGAAGTGGGGATATTCACTGAAGTTTACATAATGTTTAGAACAAGTTGTCCCTCTTCAGCTCTTGAAGCAGTCTGTGTCCATGTGCAACTAGACCTGGACAACATTCAAGATTGTGCTGTTAAAATCTGGGTAACATTCATGTTACAGCACTGTACATTTCCACAGTAAAACGAGGAGCACATTGAACACTTCAATCTGGTTTCACAAGAATATGAGGAAGCCATTCAGCCCATCAAAACTACTGATCAAAAAGAGGGATAGCTTCTGTCTTGTGTAACAAGTTTTATTTCGTGAAACCTTATGAAAAATGTCGAGAAAGCCTCGTGTCTACCAGATCCCCTTTATCATGTCCGCTTGTTACATTCTCAGGGATCTCCAGAAAAAAAACTTTGCATGATTTCACAGGCAAAATATAGATCGCCTATCACAAAACCATGTTGAATTTGCGTGAGGCTTTTCTAAATGCCCTGCAATTCTTTCCTTCATAATAGAGTCTAGCAGATTCCCAACAATAATGTTGAGGCTAAATGGTTACTGCTTTCAGTCTCGCTGTTTTCTTGAAAAGAGGCACCACATTGTAGGGTCTCCAGTTTCACTGGAACATTCCTGAAATCCAAGGAGTTATGAAATATTTCTCACAGTAACACCAGTCACTCTGTAACCGCCGCTTTTAAAACCAACTGTGAATTACTGCTGACCTGCGTACCCTTACTATTATCTGTTTATTAAAAAGCCTTGTTCCTTTTGTTAGAGGTAGTTCAAGAACTTCCCTCCTATTGCTATTTTGATTATATCATTGAAATACTTACAGTGCCTTCTAATGCGAGGAATGATATAAAATTCTGGTGTAAATTATCTGTCTTTTCTGTCTAGGCATACACTCCAAACTTCCTCAATATATGTTCCTGACTTCATTTCTACCAAAGGGCATACATTCATCTTGAACTTTCTTCATCTACTCAGAAAAGCTTGCGCTGCTTGCTTTTATATTTCTTGCCAGTTTTCTTACATCATATCTTTTCTTCCCCTTTTTCCTTGCTTTCTAGATTCATAAAGTCATATCACGCACAAACAAACCCTTTGCTCTAACTTGTCCATGCTGACCAGGTTTTCCAAACTAAACTAGTCTCATCTGCTGGCATTTAGCCCATATGCTTCTGAACATTTCCCATTTATATGTTTTTCTAATTGTCTTTTGAATGTTGTCGTTGTACTTGCATCTGCCTCAGGCAGCTCATTCCATAAGCAAATTACCCTCTGTGTGAAGACGTTGTCCATTTGTCCCTTTTAAATTTCCTCCTTTTAACCATAAAGCTACGTCATCTATGTTTGGACTCTCCTATCCTCTCAAAAGGACCTTGGCTATTCACCCTATCCATGCCTCCCATGATATTAAAACTTCTAGAATGTCACCCCTCAACACTCCATCTGATTCTAGCTTCAAGAGCAAGCATTTAAAGATAAGCACTGCAAATTTGTAATCGTATTAAAAATGACAGGTAAACAACACTCATCTCAAACTTCACACTGTGATTTGTTTTTTCTCCATGTTACAATACGAAGGTAGCAGAAAACTCTTACTAGCGCTAATAAGACGTCAAGCAAACAAATTCCTTTGTCTGACGCGGGTGTTGATCTCAACAGGGAAAACGATTCTTTGGCCAGTTCTATGTAAAAAAAAGAACTCTTATACCATCCGGTCAGCATGCACCTTTAGCAGAGTGAGATGAAGGCTGAGTGTACTTTTTGGATTTGGGATCACAATGTGAATTCAGTGCAAATGGAGAATGGTGTTTTCAATACGGTTTACTCCAACAATGAAACTTTCCGGAATGAGATGTGAGTGGGAGGTCTAAAACAGCATGAATGAAGAGACCGAGCCACACTCAGACCAGAGGCAAAGTGGCAGCACAAAATGCAGCTTGATGCTAGTGCAGGGAAGGTAGAATGGATCAAAGAGCTTCAGGTGAAGTGGGGAGGGACCAAATTGTGAAAGAATGTGCTCTGTAATTGGAGATGGAGAACTTGAATCAGGAAGGGGAGAGGAGCAGGGAAGAGGATGGAACAGCAATGGCAGGGGTTTCTGGGGGGAATTCAGGAAGCACAGCTGAAAGTCATGCCCAGCATCTGCTTATGGTCCCTGAAATAAACATCCTAAATCTGGCCCTACACTAATGCTCATCATAGAATCCTTGTCAAACATGGGTGGTACATCTTCTAATGGAGTCCTTCTTTTTGAACAGAAACAACTATTTCCGAGCATTATTGGATATCTGCTTGAATGTCAGCCCAGGTACACCCACTGACCTTCCTCTGGGTCTACTTCCACATCCCGCTTCAGATCAGATGTGAGACAGAAAGCATCAATTTAGATGTCTAATTCTTTTCCATCACTCAGGGGGGACTTCTGCATGTAGCTGAACACATGATCAGTGGAGGCTGACTCCATTCTCCCAGTTTCTCCGTCTCTGTTGTTTCTGTTTGATGACGCCACCTTCCAGTGAACTGCCTGTGATGTGACCTCCTTTTCCTTCAAATCAGAAATCCGCTAATTCCGTTGAACAGGGCCTTCAGCTGTGACTATCACATCTCCCGCACTTCTGTCCTCACTCCGTCCCCTCCTTACCAGAACAATGATAGATCTCCCCTCGTCCTCACTTCTACTGTACTAGAATCCACATTCACCGAATCATCTTCCACCATTCCACCATCTCCAATGGGACAGCACTATCAAACACATCTTCCTCTCGCGACCACTGAGAGCATTTCACAGAGACCATTTCTTCTGTAACACCCTCCATCATCCCGAACACTTCCCAACTCCCCATGACACATTCCCATGCAATTACAGAAGCTGCAACACATGCCCATTCACCTCTTCCATCCCCACTGTCCAAGACCCCAAACACACCTTCCAGGTGAAGTGGCATTTCAATTTTACTCTTTCAATCCGGTCTCCTGTCATTGCTGCTCACAATGCTGTCTCCTTTACATTGGGGAGACCAAACAGAGACTTGTTCGAGGACCACTTTCACTCTGTAGGAATGACACTGAGCCTCTCATTGCTTCCCATTTCAATAACTGACCTTGCTCTCATCCTAAATTTCGGTCCTGAGCTGCTGAAATGTTCCAATGAAACACCACCCAAGCTCGAGTAACACCTCACTTTACACTTTGATGTATTACAGCCTGCAGGAGTTAATATACAATTCCAAATTCACAGCCTGACTCCATTATGGCTGTTCTCCATTTTTCATATATTCTACCTCCTGGCCTCCCAATGATCTCATCTGTGTCTTGTTTCGAAGGAGAAATTGTTGAGGGTCAGGACCAGTTCAGCCAAACGAATGAGAGTGTTGGTGGAAGGGTGTTGTTGGGGACGTCGGGAGAGTAAGAAACGGAGGGCTTGGAGGCCATGGCCATGGCGGATGGAAGTGTAGAGGCATTGGATATCCATGGTGAAGATGAGGCGTTGGGGGCCACGGAAAGGGAAGTCTTGGAGGAGGTGGAGGGCGTGGATGGTGCCCTGAATGTATGTGGGGAGTTCCTGGACTAGGGGAGATAGGGCAATGCCGATGTAGGTAGAGATGTGTTCAATGGGGCAGGAGCATGCTGAGACAATGGGTCGGCCCGGGAGGTCAGGCTTATGGATCATGGGAAGGAGGTAGAATAGGGTAGTGCGGGGTTCCCGGACTATGAGGTTCGAAGTTGTGGGTGAGAGATCTCCTGAGGTGAAAAGGTTATGTATGGTTTGGGAAATGACGGTTTGGTGATGGGGTGGGGTAATGGTCGAGGGGGTGGTAGGAGGAGGTGTCTTCTTTATGGCGTCTGGTTTCAGCGGTGTAGAGGTCAGTGCGCCAGACTACCACTGCACCCCCTTTGTCTGCTGTCTTAATGGTGAGGTCGGGATTGGAACAGTGGGAATGGAGGGCTGCACGTTGTGAGGCTGAGAGGTTGGAGTGGGGGAGGGGGTAGACAGGTTGAGGCGGTTAACATCCCAGTGGCAAATGGAAATGAAGAGGTCGAGGGTGGGTAATAGGCTGGCACGGGATGTCCAGGTGGAGGGAGCATGTTGGAGGTGGGTGAAGGGGTCCTCACAAGGTGGGCGGGAGTCCTGATTGTCAAAATGAGCACGGAGGTGGTGGAAGAAGTGTTTTACGTCTCAGCGTGTATTAAATTCATTGATATGTGGGCGGAGGGTGATACAGGTGAATCCTTTGCCACTGACCGATCTTTCGTCCTCTGTGAGGGACAGGTCTGGAGGGATAATGAAAGCTCAGCAGGGCTGGGAGCTGGGAACAGGTGTGGGTGTGGAGATGTGAGTGGGTGTGGAGCTTGTAACTGGAGTGGGTGTGGTGGTGGGGTGAGTGGGGGTGGAGTCATGAGCAGGCGTGGTGTTCCTCTCAGGGTATGGGGGGGCAGGGATGGTTACAAGGTTCCCCATGGGAGACTGATTATCAAGGTTAGATCTCATGGAATGCAGGGATAACTCGCCATTTGAATAGAGTACTTGTTCAAAGGTAGAAGACAGAGGGTGGTGGTGGAGGGTTGTTTTTCAGACTGGAGGCCTGTGACTAGTGGAGTGCTACAAGGATTTGTGCTGGGTCCTTTACTTTTCGTCATTTACATAAATGATTTGGATGTGAGCATAAGAGGTACAGTTAGTAAGTTTGCAGATGACACCACAATTGCAGGAATGGACAGCGAAGAGGGTTTCCTCAGATTACAACAGGATCTGGACCAGATAGACCAATGGACTGAGAAGTGGCAGATAGAGTTTAATTCAGATAAATGCGAGGTGCTGCATTTTGGGAAAGCAAATCTTAGCACGGCTTATACACTTAATGGTAAGGCCCTAGGGTGTATTGCTGAAAAAAGACATCAGGAGTGCAGGTTCATAGCTCCTTGAAAGTGGAGTCGCAGGTAGATAGGATAGTTAAGAAGGCATTTGATATGCTTTTATTAATTGATCAGAGTATTGAGTACAGGAGCTGGGAGGTCATCTTGCGGCTGTACAGGACATTGGTTAGGCCACTTATTGGAATATTGCATGCAATTCTGATCTCCTTCCTATTGGGAAGATGTTGTGAAACTTGAAAGGGTTCAGAAAAGATTTGCAAGGATTTTGCCAGAGTTGGAGGATTTGAACTATAGGGAGAGGCTTAACAGGCTGGGGCTGTTTTCCCTGTAGTGTCGGAGGCTGAGGGGTGACCTTATAGGGGTTTACAAAATTATGAGAGTCATGGATAGGAGAAATAGACAAAGTCTTTTCCCTGAGGTCGTGGAGTCCAGAACTAGAGGGCATAGGTTTAGGGTGAGAGGGGAAAGATATAAAAGAGATCTAAGGTGCAACTTTTTCATGCAGACAGTGGTACGTGTATGGAGTGAGTGGTGTTGTGGAGGCTGGTACAATTGCAACATTTAAGAGGCATTTGGATAAGTATAAGAATAGGAGGAGTTTGGAGGGATATAGGCCGGGTGCTGACAAGTGGGACTCGATTGGATATCAGGTCGGCATGGACAGGTTGAACTGAAGGGTCTGTTTCCATGCTGGATATCTCGATGACTCTATGACTCTATGTCTACCAGTCCCCATTTATCAAGGCCGCTTGTTACATTCTAATGGATCTCCAGAAAACCTTTGCATGATTTTACAGACAAAATAAAGTTCGCCTTTAACATGACCACGCTGACTCTGTGTGAAGCTTTTCTGAATGCTCTGCTGTCCCTTCCTTAATAACAGACTCTCACAGATTCCCAGCAATAATGGTTAGGTGGAATGGTTCCTGCTTTCAGTCTCGCTCGTTTCTTGAAGGCAGGCGCCACATTGGAGGGTCTCCAGTTTCACTAGAACACTCCTTTAATCCAGAGAGTTATTGAATATTTCACACAGAGCCACCAGCCACTGTGTGACCACTTCTTTTAAAACCAGCTATGAATTGCTGATGACCTGTTTCCCCTTGGTCCTATCTGTTTGAGAAATGTCTTGTTCCTTTTGTTATAGACAGTTCTAGATCTTCCCTCCTATTACCATTTTGTTTTATACCATTGAAATATTTACAGCGCCTTCACCTGTGAGGAAAGATGTAAAATGCTGATGTAAATTCCCTGTCTGCTCCCTGTATCCAGTTCCTCAGTCACACACTCCAAATGTCCTGAATATAATTTCCTGACTTTCTTTCTACCAAAGATCACACACACTTCTTGAACTGTTCTTACATACATGGAAAAGTCCGTGCTGCTTGTTTTTTATATTTCTTGCCTATTTGCTTGCATCGCATCTTTTCTTCCTTTTTCTTTGATTTCTCTATTCATACAGCCATATCACACTCAAACACAGTCTTTGGTCCAATTTGTCCATGCTGGCCAGGTTTTCCAAACTAAACTATTCCCATCTGCTTGCATTTGGCACATATGCATCTAAACGGTTCACATTCATGTTTGTCCTAATGTCTTTCAAATGTTAGATCTATACTTGCGTCTGCCAGTGTTCCTCTGGCAGTGCATTCCATAAACACCTCACCCTCTGTGTAAAATAAAATCCCTCTTCCTCCCTTTTAAATCTTCCCTATTCTACCATAAACCTATGGTTCTATGGTTTAATTTTCCTCTTGTACGCCATACTTTCTTCGTAATTTCCCTGTTCTCCACAATAACCTCTCCTCTCCCGATTTCACCAGCCTCCACCACATCCTCTGGCAGCTCATTCCATACACGTACCACCGTCTGTGTGAAAAAGTTGTCCCTTAGGTGTATTTTACGTTTAGATTTCTTAAAGTGTGGAAACAAGTCCATACCGACCAGCCACCCACACACCTAACACTACAGGCAATTTAGCATAGCCAATTGACCTAACCTGCCCATTTTTGGATTGTGGGAGGAAACCCACACAGCCATGGGGAGAATGTACAAACTTGACATAGAGTCCACAGAGCCTGAGGCAGGAATTGAAACCGAGTCTCTGGCGTTATAAGACAGCATTGCTAACCACTGTACCACCGTGTCATCCAACAACATCCCCCTCTCACCCTCAACCTATGCCCTTTAGACCCCAAGGAAAAGACTTTATCCATTTATCCCCTTCATGCCCTTCATAATTTTGTACATCTCTATAAGGTCACTGCTCAGACTCCAACGTTCAAGGGAAAACAACCCCAGCCTGTTCAGCCTCTCCCTATATCTAAAATCCTCCAACCCTGTCAACATCCTTGTAAATATTTCCTGAACCCTTTCAACTTTCACAACATATTTCCAATAGGAAGGAGACCACAATTCAATGCAATATTCCAACAGTGGCTAACCAGTGTCCCGTACAACCACAACATGACCTCCCAATTCCAAAACTCAATACTCTGAAAAATAAAGGAAAGCAAACCAAACACTGCCTTAACTATCCTATCTACCTGCGACTCCACTTTCAAGGAGCCATGAACGTGCACTCGAAGGTCTCTTTGTTCAGCAACACACCCTAGGACCTTACCATTAAGTGTATAAGTCCTGCTAAAATTTGCTTTCCCAAAATGCAGCACCTCGCATTTATCTGAATTAAACTCTGTCTGCCAATTCTCAGCTCATTGGCCCATCTGGTCCAGATCCTGTTGTACTCTAGGGTAACCTTCTTCGCTGTTCACTACACCTCCAATTTTGTTGTCATCTGCAAACTTATTAACGATACCTCTTACGCTCGCATCCAAATCATTTATGTCAATGACACAAAATAGAGGACCCAGCACTGACCCTTGTGGTACTCCACTGGTCACAAGCCTTCAGTCTGAAAAACAACCCTCCACCTCCACCCTCTGTCTTCCATCTTTGAGCCAGTTCTGCATCCAAATAGCTAGTTGTCCCTGTATTCCGTGTAATGTACACTTGCTAACCAGTCTCCCATGGAGAATCTTGTCGAACGCGTTACTTAAGTCCATATAGATCACATCTATCGCTCTGCCCTCGTCGTTACTTCTTCAAACAACTCAATCAAGATTGTGAGATATGATTTCCCAAGCACAAATCCATGTTGACTATCCCTAATCAGTCCTTGTCTTTCCAAATTCATGTACATCCTGGCCTTCAGGATTCCCTTCAACAACTTGCCCACCACCGACGTCAGGCTCACTGGTCTATAGTTCCCTGGCTTGTCCGTACCACCCTTCTTAAACACGTTTGCCAAACTCCAGTCTTCTGTCACCTCTCCGGTGACTATCAACTCTACAAATGTCTCAGCTATCACTTCTCCAGTTTCCCACAGAGTTCTCGGGTACATCTGTCCAGGTCCTTGGGATTTATCCATCTTTACCCTTTTCAAGACATCCAGTACTTCATCCTCTGTAATATGGACATTTTTCAACGTGTAACTATCTATTTTTTGACATTCTATACCTTCCATATCCGTTTCCACAGTAAATACTGATGCAAAATACTCGTTTAATATCGCCCCCATTTTCTGCGGCTCCACACAAAGGCTGCCTTGCTCATCTTTGAGGGGCCTTACTCTGTCCCTCGTTATGATTTTGTCCTTAATGTATTTGTAAAAACCCTTTGGATTCTCTATAATTCTACATGCTAAAGCTATGTCATGTACCCTTTTTGCACTCCTGATTTCCCTCTTAAGTATGCTCCTTCTTCCTTTATACTCTTCGAAGGATTCACTCGATCTATCCTGCCTATACCTGACATATGCTTCCTTCTTTTTATTAATCAAACCCTTTAGTTAGCCAGCATTCCCTATACCTACCAGCCTTTCCTTTCATCCTAACAGGAATATACTTTCTCTGGATTCTTGTTATCTCATTTCTGAAGTATTCCCATTTTCCAGTCGTCCGTTTACCTGTGAACAACTGCCCCCAATCAGGTTTTGAAAGTACTTGCCAAATACCGCAAAAAAATTGCCTTTCTCCAATTTAGAACTTCAACTTTTAGATCTGGTCTATCCTTTTTCATCATTAATTTAAATCTAATAGAATTATGGTAGCTGGCCCCAAATTGCGCCTCCACTGACTCCTCAGTCACCTGCACTGCCTTATTTCCTCAGAATTGTTCAAGGTTTGCACCTTATCTAGTAGAGTCATCAACATACTGAATCAGAAAATTTTCTTGTGCACACTTAACAGATTCCTCTCTAGACCCTTAACGTTATGGCAGTCCCAGTCTATGTTTGGAAAGTTAAAATCTCCTACCATAATCACCCTACTGTCTTACAGCTAGCTGAGATCTCCTTACAAGTTTGTTTCTCAATTTCCCTCTGACTATTATGGGGTCTATAATAAAATCCCAATAAGGTGATCATCCCGTTCTTATTTCTCAGTTCTACCCAAATAACCTCCCTGGATGTATTTCCAGAAATATCCTCCCTCAGTGCAGCTGTAATGCTTTCCCGAATCAAAAACGCCACTCCTCCTCCTGTCCTGCCTCCCTTTCTATGTTTCCTGTAGCATTTGTATCCTGGAACATTAGCTGCCAGTCCTGCCCATTCCTGAGCCATGATTCTGTAATTGCTATGATATCCCAGTCCCATGTTTCTAACTATGCTCTGAGTTCATCTGCCTTCCCTGTTTGGCCCCTTGCATTGAAATAAATGCAGTTTACTTTATTAGTCCTACCTTGTCCCTGCCTGTCCTGACTGTTTGACTCGTTTCTGTTCTCAATTGTACCAATCTCAGATTGATCTATTTCCTCAGTATCTCCCTGCCTCCCTCCCCCCCACCCCCCACCCCCTTACTAGTTTAAATCCTCCCGAGCAGCTCTAGCAAATCTCCGTGCCAGTACATTCATCCCCTTCCAATTTAGGTGCAATCTGTCCCTCTGATTCAGGTTCCTTCTACTCCAAAAGACATTCCAGTGATCCAAAAATGTGAATACTTCTCCCATACACTAGCTCCACAGCCATGCATTCATCTGCTCTATCCCTCTATTCCTGTCCTCACTAGCTCGTAGCCCCGGGAATAATCCAGATGTTACTGCCACCTTTTTAAATTTCTGCCTTACACCCTTCCATCTCCGTCCAGAATCTCAAACCTTACCCTTCATACGTCTTTGGTACCAATTTGGACAATGACCTCTTGCTGGTCCCTCTCACCGTGAGAACATGCTGCACCCTTTCTGAGACAACACACCATTCTGCTTTTGTCTCTGCTGGCTATATAACCGTCTGTCTGTACCTCAGGCTAGGAAGTCCCCTAACACAATTGACCTCGTGGAATCCGACGTATCCCTTGTTGCATTAGAACCAGTCTCAATACCAGAAACTTGCCTGTTCGTGCTACGTTTACCTGTGAATCCATCACCCGCTACATTTTCCAAAACAGCATGTCTGTTTGAAATGGGGACAGCCCCAGAAGACTCCTGCACTAGCTGCTTAACTCTCTTACCTTTCTTGGAGTAAACCCATCTATGTAACTGTATCTGAGACTTTCCTCCCTACCTATAACTGCCATCTATCACATACTATTGCTGTTACCATCTCTTCATTGTATTAAACTGTCTCTCCAACCGATCCATTCGATAGGATTCGCAACCAGAAGCATTTATTGCAAATATAATCCACAGTAACCCTTAAATCCTCTTTAAATTCCCACATCTGACAAGAAGTGCATATGATTCTACTAAGGCCATTTGTGCTCCTTCACAATCTACAGACCCAGGAAAACAAAACTACCTTATTCCTCTCCAAAACTCTTGCCAAGGTTAAATTAATATTTATGGCTTATATTTTAAGATTAATCAAGAGACATATCTCAAAAACATATAATTAAGGAAGAACCCACTTTACTCACTTCTGCAGACTTTCTGTAGGACACAGTTAAAACAATTCACTTACCTGGCTGGGAGTTTTGCCCAAACAGTTCCTCCAAACCAGTTGTAAATTTCACTGTTTGTTAATTTTCCTAGACGCACTCCGATATCCAGCGATACATGAATTAAAACAGCAAAGGCAGTAACTGTGCAGGTACACTGTCCTGTCAGTTTCTTCCCCTCAACATGTGCTTCCTTTGTTTGTTTTTTTCCCTCTTAAAACTGCTGTTGCTTTGACTGTTTTCCCAAAGTTCCAAAACAATGCAACAGCTTACAAAACAGTAATTGGTGATCCTGGAATTCGAGGAAATCACCTCCAACACCTAAAATACTTCAAAAAAAAGGAGCAGCTGTTACAGCCAGAAATCTTTCTCGCCCAGACTTCTGAAAATCCAACTACACTACTCCCTCTGGTTGTCTGTGGTCTATGCTGCATGAAACAACTTCAAATAATTCCGAAGTTTGTCAGGCATGATTTCTCTGTCAGAAATGCATTGTGATTCTCTGCAATTTTGCTGTTCATTTCTAAGTACCCAATATCACATCTTATATCATGGATTCCCAACTGTTTCCCTACATTTAACAAATTAATTGGTCTGCAGTCCTCCACATTATCACTTCTTCCCTGTGTACATAGATGGGACATGTTTACTACCTTTCAGTTATTTACAATGGCTCTGGCCTTTGCAGGATTTGCAAGAAAATAAAATACAGTCACCGACAGTTCAAATAGTATGCTGTTTTATTTCTGACATTTTGATATGAAGTACATCTGGCCCATTAGACTTAGCAATGATCAATCTAGCTCAATGGTCAAGTACTACCTTGTGGCTGATATGAATGGACTTTGTGTCTTTAGTTCCACAAGTCCCATGTGATCACTTGCTTTACACAGAGATTGCCTGGCGCTTTCTGCATGAAGACAGATGCAAAGTAGCTGGTTAGTTTCTCTGCTATTTCCTTGTTCCCCACAATAAATTCTCCTATACCTTACAAATTTCCACACTTGGCCTTACTTTTGTTTTCTTTGGTATTTGGATCGTAGGTTTAAGCAGCCTGTGTGTTTCCTGTTTGTTTGTATTCATGTTCTTTTTGATTTCCTTCACACTTTCTCCTTCCTTATTTTCGGAAAAGCAAATCTCTTAATATGTTCAGGTTTCGACAATATCAGGAATTCTTCTGAAGCTGCTTCCTTTGATTTAATACAATCTTTAATTTCTTACATTAACCATCATTGAGTCACCTTCCCTTTCTTTGGTGTTTGTAACTTAGTGATATGTACGTATTTTTCAGACTTTGCGGTATTTCTATCAGTAACAACCATTGTTTGTCTCACACTAAATGTCATATTGTATTTTTCCAATTCACTTGACCCTCTAGCTCCCGAGCTTCCATGATATTTGAGTGTAATGCCCAAAAATTGTATATTGCATGCAGACGCCATGTAAAATGCCACATATTAATGTCATTATTCCTTAAAAGCTGCTTCAGAGCAAGGTTAGTAATTAGTCCTCCTGACCACACAACACCACGCCCGAAATAACCTGCTCTTTAGTTTGGTTCACAACATACTCTATAACCTACCTCATATACACTTATGAAATTTACTTTTCACAGCATTAGCAATCATTTAGTTAACGCAGTTTAGATGCAATTTGAGATCATCCAGTATTTCTGCAGCACCCACAATATTTGCGTATCTAATTTCCAGAGCATAGGATGCACAAAATGTGCACAACAGTATTGATTTAGATATGTGAGCCACCAATGCTTGTTCCTCCTTGTTGCTTGCAAGATCCACACAAACTGATTCTGAAGAAGTTGTGGGATGTGCTCTGTAGTGTTATTAGTGGTAGACGTGGACAAGACATTGGGGAGGCTCACCCCGATGCTGAGATTATCTGATGAAATGCCCATCAATACAGGACAAACATCAATAACCTTCCCCGCTGTGTCAGGACAAGTGTCTCCGTATTCTCTCTACTCCCTCACACTCTCTGCATATCTGTTATAGTACTAACCCCCGAACACGGCTCTTGCTTCACCACTCTCACTACTGCATGCAACACTCTCCTTCCTTCAATCTCTCTGCGCTGAATGCAAATTGAGTAAGCAGTTGTGGGAGGTGGGGGACATAGAGTTGTGAATACTTGTTGCATAATGTCCACTTTTAGAGTTAAAACATAAATTGACTTTTATTTTCTTTAAATAGTGAAATTTGGGAGTTCTCTGCCACTCATATTCTAATAGATAATGAGGTGAGGTGAGCTTTGCTGGGTGTTTGGTTTAATTAACAGAGAGTTTCACAGCCGTGTCGTAACACTTGTAAAGACCAACAGAGAGCAACGAATAAAGAAATAAGGAGTGAGAAGATTAAATATGACAGTAAGTAAGCCAGTCATGTAAAGAAAACGTGTAAGAGCTTCTTTCGACACATATAAGGCAAACGAGAGGCAAAAACGGGCATTTGATCGCTAGAAATTGACACAGGAGATATAGTAGTGTGGAACAAGGAAATGGTTGAGGAGCTGAATAATTACTTCGTGTCAGTCTTCACGGTGGAAGACACAAGTAATATCCCAAAAATGGAAAAGAGTGAGTGAACAGAGCTAGGTGTGGTGGCCTTCACCAAGGAGAATGTGCTGGAAAAACGGAATGTTCTGAAGGTAAGTGAATCACCTAGACCAGATGGATTCCAATCCAGAGTTGTAAGGGAGGTCGCTGATGAGACAGTGGAGGCGTTGGTGGTGATCTTTCAGGAGTCGCTCAAATCAGGGAGATTCCCAGAGGACTGGAAAATCCTGTTTAAAAAGAGAGTAAAGCAAAAGACGGAAAATTACGGACTGATCAATGTAAACTTGGCTGTGGTTAAGATCCTGGAAATAATTGTGAAGGATGAGATTTCTGAATACTTGGATGTGGATGGTAAAGTAGAACAAAGTTACCATGGTTTCATCACGGGGAGTTCATGCCTGGAAAAGTCTGCTCGAAAACCTTGAGGACGTAATGAGCAGCTTCGAACAAGGAGAGCCAATGAATGTCATCCACCTGGACTTCCAGAATGTCTTTGACAATGTGCTGACAGGAGTCTACTGAGTAAGGCAAGGGCCCATGGTGTTAGTGGCAAGGTGCTAGCATGGATAGAAATTTGGCTGCCTGGTAGGAAGCAGAGAGTGTCGATAAAAGTGTCCTTCTCAGGTTGACAGTCGGTGACAAGTGGTGTTCCATAAGGCTCAGTACTGGGGCCACAACTATTCACTTTATACATTAACGATCCAGATGAAGGATCTGAAGGCATTCTGGCTACATTTGAAGATGATACAAAGATCGGTATAGGGACAGGTAACATCGAAGAGGCAGGGAGGCTCAAGAAGGATTTGGACAGATTAGCATAATGGGGAAAGTGGCAAATGGAGTACAAAAATTGTGGGAAATTGTGGGAACGTGCACTTTGGTAGGAAGAATAAAAGCAAGGACTGCTGAGAAATTTCAGTTGTCTGGAGTGGAAAGGGACTTGGGTGTTCTACTCCAGGATTCTCCCATGAAAACTTGCAGGTTGAGTCAGTAGTTGGGAAGGCAAATGCAGTAATGGCATTTATTTTGAAAGGATTTGAAGGTAAAATCAGGGATGTACTTCTGAGGTTCTATAAGGCTCTGGTCAGACCACATTTGAAGTATTGTGCGCTGTTTCGAGCCCCCTATCTCAGAAAGGATGTGCTGGCCTTGGAACGGGTTCACAGGAGGTGCATGAGAATGGACCCAGAAATGAAAAGCTTAGCATATAAGGACGTTTGAGGACTATGGGTCTGTTCTTGATGGGGTCCAGAGGGATGAGGGGGGATCGAATTGAAACATACAGAATGCTGAATGGCCTGGACAGTGTGCATGTTGAGAATATTTCCATTAGTAGGAGACTCTAAGTCCCAAGGATATAGCCTTAGAGTAAAGGGAAGACGTTTTAGAATGGACATAAAGTCTTCAGCCAGAGAGTGGAGAACCTATGTAATTCATTTTCACAGAAGGCAGTGGAGGTCCGATCAGTGAGTATATTTAAGAAAGAGATCGTTAGGTTCTTGAGTATCAAAGGGATCAAGGGTTACAGGGAGAAAGTCGAAGAATGTGGTTGAGAAAACTGTCAGCCATAATTGAATGGTGGATCAGACTTGATGGGCTGAACGGCCTAATTTCTGCTCCTATGTCCGATAATCTTATGGTCATAGACCGCAGACTATTGCTCCCCTCTCTCTTACTTTGACCCTCCTGATAGCAAAATGTGAGAGTAAAAAATCCCTGAGTCATCTTTACCAAACGTTGAGGATTCCTGTTGAGGATTCATGGGAATCACTCCATGCTTGAAGGAAAGGAAATTCTGCCAAATCCAACTATTACAGGAAGAAATCTCATACCAGCAGCTTGGTAAGAGAATACCGTCGGATACAAAATAACAGTTGGGACACATATCGCTTTTCCGTTTGATATGAGTTTAACTACTGTGAAACTCCGGAAACCTTGCCTTATTCTTCTTCATCTTAAAGCATGTGCGTTCGTGTGTGGGTCTGTATGTGTGACTCTGTGTCTCACATTTTTCGAGAAAATAACATAGGTTACACTTCAAATCTGTTATAACCAGTGGAGAAGTGAGGCTGGAAAAGGAAACAGTGACCAACATTGGTCGGAGCAGGAATGAGAAATTCTCATGGGCTGTTCAAATATGAGTTCTCTTCCCCAGAGGTTTTATTCCCAAGAAGGCAGCTCACACTACTACTTCCAGTGTAATTAGATATGGTCCATAAATGTTGGCATGTCAACAACAGCCACATTCCATGAACAAATCAAAAATGATAGACTGCAGCAGAATTAATAGAATGAGAAAAAGGGCAGATAAATAGAAGTCTGTTGCCTTCCAGAATTGTGCTGCCTGTGTACTTTGGCTTCGTGTAGTTCCCTAGTATTGTGCCTGGGTGTTTGCATTTATTCAAAGTTGGGTTTGTTCAACATTTGACAGACGTGTGAATGGAAGGAAATTGTTGACAGACAGAATAGTGCTGCAGAGATCAGATCAGCCACGATCTTACTGTCTGGTTGAGCAATGACAAAGTGTCTAATGAGCCACTCCTGCTCCTCAGTTCTATGTTTCTATGTTCCATTCATCATTAAAACCACCTGTACAGGAGCAGATAGAGGCCGCTTGCTCCAACTACCTGATCCACAGTAACACAGGATATCATTCAGTCTCTCAACACTGTGTGGTTTGGTGTGAGTTGGAAAATGTGATGGGAAATCCAGGCTGAATATGAAAGTGTCATCTCTCTGTCACTGGTGTTTCATTTGTTGGTCATGTTGTAGACCCAGATTCCCTGTGAATATCGGGCAGATATCTCATCCCCAGTGATGGCTTCAAAATACTTTCCACTCCCTGTCCTCAACATTCAATAACAGCATTTACAGGAAAATTGAAACCATTCACTTTCCAAAGATACAATATGTGAACATAAGAAACAGGAGTAGGTAATTCGGAATGTTACGCCAGTGGGTAAAATCATGGCTGACGTACTGTTGTGATTAACTCCTGTTTAATGTCCATTTCTTCACATCCCTCAGCACTCTGACAGGTCAAAAATCCATCTACCTCCTCTTTAAATACTTGCAGTTATCTAGCTCCCCTAACTTTCTAGACCTGAGAATTGTTGACATTCACTACCCTCTGTGAGAAGAAAACACTCTCCACACAGATACCATTACATATTAATGTTAACAAAAGGGGTTAACTGGCCTGCTCAGATATGAGGGACTGAACCTGATATCAAGGCAGGATTTGACTGAATATTTTATCCTCAGAGGCAATTATATATCCAGAGTCATTCACCCCGAGTAAAATAAAAATTACAAACCATGGAAATTATCATCTTCTCAGTGTCTGTTTAGAATATAACGAGTGATTTTCCATTACCGTCAAGGTTCAATGCAATGACCTTTTATACTTTGACTGTGCTACAGATTAACCTTCACTCACTCCTTTTTTACCCATCACCCGAAGATTAGTCTGGTGAAATTCCTTTACACTGTCTCTATTGCAATCAGATCATTCCTTTTAAAGGAGACAAAATCTGTCCACAATACCCTAACTACTGCCTCAACCACACTCTCAGCGATGATCATAATAATTTCTTTCCCTCACTTATCGGTCTCCGTTTCTATATTATGACATAAAAACCCACTCCTTCTCTCTGCACTGCCACTGATGTGGAATTTAAAAGTTCCTTACATCTGTATGTCAGCATCAGTAAAGCCAGTCCCAGAGGTGTCCGTGGAGATGAATATCAAACTTGGGGAGAGACTCAGTCAGGAAGATTGCACTTGAAATACGGAATGGTCACCGACCTGAATGGAAATGAAGTGTAGGAATAAGGAAAACAGGCAGAGGAAGGGAGAAAACTTTCCTTTTATTATTCCTTCACGGGATGTGTGCAGCCCTGGTCAGGCCAGCATGTTATCTTGAACTGAGTGGCTGGTTCAGCTGTTCCACAGGACAGTAAAGAGTAAAACACATTGCTGTTTGCTTGCATAGGCATGACTGGAGAAGGATAACCCATTGACTTCTCTGAAGGCCATGAAGCAAGCAGATGGGCTTTTCCTCACAAAGTATGATAGTTTCATTTCAATTACATCAAATTCTTTCATAAGATATGAATAGATTATTATTCTGTGCCTCTAGATTACGTGAGAATGACTTAAGCAGCATGCAGTGTCTGCCTGTCTGAACAGATTCTGTGCAGTGAACAAGTTCAACATACTCACACGCAATTATTCTGTCATCGACACGTCGTAAGAAGGGATTTGATTAATTGTATCCAGATTTAACAAAGGCACAACTGATGGTTTATTCAGAAGATGCACTGAGGCTGAGGAGGAGACAGGGATGTCATGATGGTGGTATTGGACAGGATTAGTGAGAGGGGACGATATAGAAATGTAGAAGTGTGCAGGGTTAGAAGGATTATGAAGTTTGAGAACATTCTGGTTCCTCCTTGTGTATTGATGAGTAATTTGTCATGAGCAATTTGCTCATTATAATTTGCGAGGAATGGAAAATTTCATTAGAACTGAAAATGTTGACGTCCACCATTCCAAGTTTTAAATAATATGAGCAGCAATTCAGTTTAACCTGGCTTTATGAACAGATAGCATGACTTACCAGGAACACCAACGATAGAGAGGATGGGATAGTAACCAGCTTGAATAATCATCAGTACATCATAGATCCACAATTCTAATGAGATCCAAGGTTGAGAAAGCCAGTAAATACCCTCGGATAAACTCCTGTCCATTGTTGGAACATTCCCGTCTCATGTTCTCAGATCTGATCCATTGTTGGAACACTCCAGTCTAATATTCTCAGATTCTGATCCATTGTTGGAACATTCCAGTTTAATGTTCTCAGATTCATATTTCTCCGCCCCCTCTCCCTGGAGCTGCTGATCCTTGTTTGTGCTCTCAGTGATGCACCCACCCATAATATGGGGTAACAAATTGAAACGAATCCTTAATTAGTAGAAGAGACAAATCCTCCCGTGACATATTTAGGATCCACGGAGACTGACATCAATCACAGTCGCTGAACAAATAGCTCCAGTTAACCCGTTTCAAAGAAAAAATACTGTTTTATTAAAATTCAAAATACTGATTAACATTTACACATTCTGAATGGGATATGTGAGGGTGACTGAGGGAACGAATGTTTGGGCTAGTAGATCAATTGAGTGTAACCATTCAATCCGCCTTGGATATGGGAGTAGTGCTCAAGGTTTATCGAAACATGAACATGCTTCCCTGTTTATAAATGGAAACATACATCCTGTAAATACTGCTCAGACATTACAATATCAATAAAACATTGAGAGAGCTTCTGTCATCCATGACCTGAGAAGAAAGTCTCCTGAAAACTACGAGTGGTAATATCAGACAAGGACATAATTATGTTGACAGAGAATTGTACCTAAGAGACAATGGGGACTGTAGATGCTGGAGAATTCGGTGTCGATAAAGTGTGGTGGTGGAAAAGGCACAGCAGGTCAGGCAACAACTGAGGAGCAAGAGAGTCATCGTTTCGGGCAGGACCCTTTTTCAGAACTGGGGAGGGGCAAGAGGGCGGACAGTAAAAGGGCGGCGGGATGATGCTGGGGCAAAGGTATGTGATACATGGACGAAGGTAGGAGGTGATAGTGATATGTCGGTCGGGAGTGTGGAGCAGATCGGTGGGAAGGAACACGGATCAGTAGGTCCTCTCGAGAGGGTGGACCCGAGTAGGAAAGTTGGATTTGGAAACTGGTCAATTCAATATTCATGCCATGTGTTTGTAGGCTCCCGAGGCAAAAGATGAGGTGTTACTGGTAACATCCTGGCAAATCTTTTCTGAACTCTCTCCAGCTTAATAATATCCTTCCTATAACAGAACTGCACACATAACATCAGAAGCGGTTTCATCAATGTTCTGCACAATCTCAGCATGACTTCCCAATTTCTAATCTCAAAGGTCTGAGCAATGAAGTAACCTTAAACACCCTGCACCACAAACTTCTAAGAATTATACTTGCACCTCTGGGTACCTCTTTTATCCAAAACTACCAAAGCCCAGCATTAATTGAATAAGCCTTCCCCTTGTTTGATTTATCAAAATGTAATACCTCTCATGTATCCAAGTTAAAATCCATCTGCCACACCTCAGCCCAGTTAGTGATATTACTGCCCCATCTACCGCCCTACCTTTGGGAGTAAAACAGCACTTCCCTCTCCAGAATGCCCACAAACACCAGGCTTGATTTTCCCAAAGATCCAGAGCTTGGTTTGCTTTGCGCAGGCAGAGGGAGGGGTGGGCAAGGAGAGGCTGGAAAGTAAACAGTTGCCTTGTGTTACTTCATGATTTTAGGTAGAGGAAAGCCATATGCTCGAGATTTGAAGTAGAGACCGATATTTTAGGACCAGAATTGTGTTCTTTACTCATCTCTGATGTTCAGTATTGCTATCTACGCGAGACACTGCATAGTGCAGGTTCCCCAATATAGAAGACTACTGATAACCGACATTTAAACAGGAAATCATAGCCAAGCAATTAAATATGTTCATAGTTTATCTCAATGGCACAGCGAATGCACGCCACTGCTATAGGAGAGGGTAATAACTTATACTGTTTTTCAATGAGAATGTTCCCTGTATAATTTGATGATGTTAACCAGAATTTAATAAGTCCATATACTTAAAATAAGACACAAAATCTGGACATGCTTTAGGTCTTGTGTAGTGGTGCTGCACAGGTTTCTGAACGGGAACTCTGGATTTGATTCCAGTCCATGAACGTATGGTAGTGCCCCTATCTCTGGAGAAGGTGGTGAGTATTCATGTCCTGTGGAGTTGTGTCACAGCATGCTAGAACAGGCTGATGAACAAACACACAGGAGAATCATATTGCAGTTTTAGCGGCTAATGCTGAATGATGTTAGTGTCTATTTCACTGTGCTGAAAGTTCTAGATTCAAATCCCACAGAGAAGGAAGAGGTGCCACTTTTGAATTTAAGAATGTAGGCCCAGACTGACTGAAAGCACAGGCATTCCTGTTGATTTGACTCACATTTGCACTTTCTAGAGTATTATAAAATTATGCAGGGTATACAAAGGGTGGGTGGTCAAGGCTTTTTTTCCCCCAGGGTAGGAGGGTCTAAAACTAGAAGGTATAGGTTTAAGGTGGGAAGAGAAAGTTTTGAAAGACAATTAAGGGCAACTTTGTTTTCCTGCAGAGCGTGGTGCTTCTATGCAATAAGTTGCCAGAGGAAATGGTGGAGGCTGGAGCAATTACTGCATTTAAAAGGCAACAGAATGGCTATATGAATAGTGGGATATGGGCCAAATGCTGGCAAATGGGACTAGATTAATTTAGAATATTTGGATGGCATGGACTAGTTGAAGGGTCTGTTTACCTGTTGTGTATCCCTATGAATCATTGATTTAATTAATGAAGATCTCTTTGTAGTCTTCAGTTGTTCACCATTGTACAAAGATTGTCCACTTTACACCCAAACTTGATGTCATCCGCAAATTTGCTAAATATACCTTCTGTAATTCTCATCTAAATCATTTATATAAATGACAAACAAAACTGAACTCAACAATTTTGCCTGTGGATCATCGCTGCTCACAGGCTTCCAGTTCGAAAAGCAACTATCCACGACCACCCGAAGTCCTGCCATTAAACAAATATACACAGAAACACACACAAAATCACACAAACATACAAATAGAGACACAGATACAACTATGCCTTTAAGACAGAGGGAGGTAAGATTGGATTAAAATACGATCAAGATACACTGAGAAGGCGGGAGAATTGTGTTGATAAATGCACCAGGCATGATCAAACAGAAAAGTAGACCTTATAGGCCAAATTGCCGAATTCCAATTTCCTACAATCTGTGAACTTAAGTTGTCAGGATTATTTTCCCAAGGATGCAGTAGAAGATAAGTTTGATAAATTCTTGACTGAACAGCCAATGGGACTGTGGGATAGGGTTGAGGGGCTGAATGGTCTACATTTATTCCTATTTGCTGTGCTCTTGTTTCTGAAAAGAGGAGTGGCTTGCTGTGAGGTTAACACACTTTAAAATGAAAAGGGTCTCCCATTTCCATTTGAGATAAAGTTGTTCATTTCTCCTTTGGATTATGCGATCTGTGGCGCTGCCATCCCCAGTGAACAGTGAAGCCTGGGTCATTGAGGATATTTCAGGCTGACCTTGACTGAACATTGATGGAAAGTGGAGTCAATGTTTATTGGGAACATACAGGAGAGAGGGTGGTTAGCTACAATCAGACCAGCCATGATGTTGCGAAACTGAGCATCAGGCTGGATGAGCCGAACTGCTGCTCCGAAATCACACGTTGTTGTCAATTCATCTCTCCAGGCTGTTACAGGCGATAAAAAAGTTCTCATTCAGCCAGTCAGCATCGTTACAACGCAGCAGGCCGTCCCCCGTCTTTATCTCATTGCAGACGCTCTGCTCTCCCTCGTTTGTATCCCATTGCAGACGCTCTGCCCTCCCCCGACCTGTATCCCATTGCAGATGCTCTGTCTCCATTTGACATGTTATTGAATTAAAATCCTGGTGCATGAGCAAACTGAGCTCCATTCCCTTCATCCGGTTCATTAGTATAGATTGTAATTTGTTGATGACCTCACACAGATCCCTGAAGATTTCAACTAGTTACAGCTTTCCAAATGAGTAATGGTCTCTACCTTGTATTTCCAAACAGCTACCCAGGGCGCCTCTGCTCCTGTGTAACAGCCTGGGATCGTTATATGGCGTCCTAATGTGCCGTGTAATTTACTGAAATGACTTGAACACTTCATTCTGTTTCTGTCTAACCCCAGACAGGAGGACGGCAGAAGCGTCTGCAATGGGATACAGACAGGAGGCAGCAGACCGACTGCAATGAACATAGAACATAGAAGAATACAGCGCAGTACAGGCCCTTCGGCCCTCGATGTTGCGCTGATCAAAGCCCACCTAACCTACACGAACCCACTATCCTCCATATACCTATCCAATGCCCGCTTAAATACCCATAAAGAGGGAGAGTCCACCACTGCTACTGGCAGGGCATTCCATGAACTTACGACTCGCTGAGTGAAGAACCTACCCCTAACATCAGTCCTATATCTACCCCACCCCCCCCCTTAATTTAAAGCTATGCCCCCTTGTAATAGCTGACTCCATACGTGGAAAAAGGTTCTCACTGTCAACCCTATCTAAACCCCTAATCATCTTGTACACCTCTCTCAAGTCACCCCTAAACCTTCTTTTCTCCAATGAAAACAACCCCAAGTGCCTCAGCCTTTCCTCATAGGATCTTCCTACCATACCAGGCAACATCCGGGTAAACTTCCTCTACACCCGTTCCAGTGCCTCCACATCCTTCCCATAGTATGGCGACCAAAACTGCACACAATATTCCAGATGCGGCCGCACCAGAGTCTTATACAACTGCAGCATGACCTCAGGACTCCGGAACTCAATTCCTCTACCAATAAAAGCCAGTACACGATATGCCTTCTTCACTGCACTATTTATCTGGGTGGCAACTTTCAGAGATCTGTGTACATGGACACCAAGATCCCTCGGCTTTTCCACACTACCAAGTATCTGAACATTAGCCCAGTACCCCATCTTTTTGTTACTCTTACCAAAGTGAATCACCTCACACTTAGCTACATTGAACTCCATTTGCCACCTTTCTGCCCAGCTCTGCAGCTTCTCTATATCCCGCTGTAACCTGCCACATCCTTCCTCACTGTCTACAACTCCTCCGACTTTCGTACCATCCGCAAACTTGCTCACCCAACCTTCTAACCCTTCCTCCAGGTCATTTATAAAAATGACAAACAGCAATGGTCCCAAAACAGATCCTTGCGGAACACCGCTAGTGACGGCACTCCAAGATGAACCTTTGCCATCAACTACTACCCTCTGTCTTCTTCCAGCCAGCCAATTCCTTATCCAAACCTCCAACTCACCCTCAATGCCATATCTCCGTATTTTCTGCAGTAGCCTACCATGGGGGACCTTACCAAACGCCTTACTGAAATCCATATATACCACATCTACTGCTTTCCCCTCATCTACCTCCTTAGTCACCTTCTCAAACAATTCAATAAGGTTTGTGAGGCACGACCTGCCCTTCACAAAACCATGCTGACTATCCTTGATCACATTATTCTTATCCAGATGTGCATAAATCCTATCCCTTACAATTCTCTCTAAGAATCTGCCCACTACAGAAGTGAGACTCACTGGCCTATAGTTACTAGGATTATCCCTACTCCCCTTCTTGAACAAGGTAAACAAGTTTGCTAGCCTCCAGTCCTCTGGCACTACTCCTGTAGACAAAGAGGACACAAAAATCAAGGCTAATGGCTCTGCAATCTCCTCCCTTGCTTCCCAGAGAATCCTAGGATAAATGCCATCAAGCCCAGGGGACTTATCTATTTTCACCCTTGCCAGAATTTCCAACACCTCTTCTCTACATATCTCAAAGCCATCCATTCTACTTATTCGTGCCTCAGTATTAATATCGACAACAATGTCCTGTTCCTGAGTGAATACTGACGAAAAGTATTCATTCAGTGCCTCCCCAATCTCTTCAGCCTCCACACGCAACTTCCCATTACTATCCTTGATTGGACCTATTCCTACCCTAGTCATTCTTTTATTCCTAACATACCTATAGAAAGCCTATACCAACTAAGGACCTTTCATGTCCCCTCCTTGCTGCTCTTAGCTCTCTCTTCAGGTCCTTCCGGGCTACCTTATAACTCTCAATCGCCCCTATTGAAGCTTCACGCCTCATCTTTACAAAGGCCGCCCTCTTCCATTTAACAAGGGATTCCAATTCCTTATTAAACCACGGCTCCCTCACACGACCCTTTCCTCCCTGCCTGATAGGTACGTACTTATCAAGGACACTCAATAGTTGCTCCTTGAACAAGTTCCACATATCAATTACGCTCTTGCCTTGGAATCTACTTTTCCAATCCACACATCCTAAGTCATGCCTCACCGCATCATAATTTCCCTGCCCCCAGCTATAACTCTTGCCCTGTAGTACACACTTATCCCTCTCCATCACTAGAGTAAAAATCACCGAATTGTGGTCACTGTCCCCAAAGTGCTCACCTACCTCTTGTTCTAATACCTGGCCTGGTTCGTTACCCAGAACCAAATCCAGTATGGCCTCACCTCTTGTTGGCTTATCTACATATTGTGTCAGGAAACTCTCCTGCACACATTGGACAAACACTGACCCATCTAACGAACTTGAGCTATAGCTTTCCCAATCAATATCTGGAAAGTTAAAGTCCCCCATAATAACCACCCTATTACTGTCACTCTTCTCCTGAATCATCTTCGCAATCCTTTCTTCAACGATTCTAGGACTATTAGGAGGCCTGTAAAAGACTCCTAACAGGGTGACCTGACCTCTTCTATTCCTAACCTCAACCCAAACTACCTCAGATGGCAAATCTTCGTCCATCTTCCTTTCCACCGCTGTAATACTATCTTTGACAAGCAAAGCCACACACCCCCTTCTTTTACCCCCACCTCTGACCCTACTAAAACATTCAAACCCTGGAACCTGCAACAACCAATCCTGTCCCTGATCTAGCGACGTCTCCGTAATAGCCACAACATCGAAGTCCCAGGTACCAACCCACGCTGCGAGTTCACCTACCTTATTTCGTATACTTCTGGCATTAAAGTATACACACTTCAAGCCACTCTTCTGTTTACAGGCACCCACCTTTAAGATTGATGCCATATTCCTAACCTCCCTACACTCCAGGTCCTGCACCCTAAAGCTACAGTCTGGGTTCCCATGCCCCTGCAGAGTTAGTTTAAACCCCCCCCCCCCCCCCCCCAAGAGCACTAGCAAACCTCCCCCCAAGGATACTGGTGCCCCTCAGGTTCAGGTGCAGACCATCCTGTTTATAGAGGTCCCACCTTCCCCAGAAAGAACCCCAGTTATCCAAGTACCGAAATTCCCTCCCTCCTGTACCATCCCTGTAGCCACGCATTTAACTGTTCTCTCTCCCTATTCCTCGACTCTCTATCACGTGGGATAGAGACGGGCGAGGGCAGAGCATCATGCAATGGGATAGAGATGGGGGAGGGAAGAGCGTCATGCAATGGGATACAGGCATTGGATTCATAGCATCCAAACAAGATACAGACGGGGAGAACAGAGAATCTGCAATGGCATACAGACAGGAGGAGGGAAGAACGTTTCAAATGGGATACAGATGGGGAGGGAGGAACATCTGCAATGGGTTACAGACATTGGAGGGTATAGTGGTCACAATGGGATACAGGTGGGGAGGGCAGAGAGTCTGCAATGGGATACAGACAGTGGAAGTGCAGAGCGTCTGCAGTGGGATACAGACTGGGGAGGGCAGAGCGTCTGCAATGGGATATAGACAATGGAGGGCATAGCGTCCCCAGTAGGATATACACAGGAGGAGGGCAGAGAATCTGCAGTGGGATACGTTTGGAGTGTTGGAGTGTGTAGTGTCTGCAATGGGAAACAGACAGGAGGAGGGCAGAGCACCCAGACAGAGGACGGCTGTGACCAAACCTTCAGCAAAAAACCAAACATTTCAATATACATGATGGGAACCTTTTCTTTTAGGGAAAAGACAAAACAGCACAAAGTTATTTAAATGCAAGGAGAATGCAGAACTCGGTGTTATAGAGGGCTTTGTGTGTCTTAGTACATGAATCGCATCAAATTACACTGAAGATTCAGCAAGTGATTTGGAAGGTAAATGGAATGATTCTGTTTCGTGCAAGGGGTGTTGGGTATGATGTTAGCGACGTTTTTCTGCATCATATAGGGTACTGCTGAGCTCACATCTGATGTATTATGTGTTGGTATAATTGCCTTAGCTGAAGAAAAAAAAAATTGGTTTCGAAACGTCTCAAAGATCTTTCTCTTTCCTCGTTCTTGGGACGAAGGCATTACATTATGAAGAATTAACAGCTCAGCCTGAGAATGAGGGATGCTTTATTGACCATATAAGATCTTGAGAAGAGTGTGGTTGGTGAATACTGGATGGATATTTCTTCTTGTATGGGAGATAATAACTGGGGGAATAAATTAAAAATAAGACAGGTTCAAAGGAAAGGTCATTGGACCGAAAACATGAACTCTGATTTCTCTTTATGCCACTTGCCAGACCGGCTGAACTTTTCCAGCAATTTCTGTATTTGTTTAAGACTAAAACATATTCATCTGTGAAACACTTATTTTTACATTATGCATGCACATATTAACACATCTTCAAAATGAGTAGGGACATTTATTGTTAATGAATTGATTCTGTGTACGACACCAGCAAAAATGCATTGACCTGGAGTCGAGAATGTGATGGAATCATATAGATCGGACAACGTTCAAGGAGAGCTCACATGGTCCAGTTTGGGGACTGATAACGTTAGTGATTTAACTTACAGATGAAAAATGTAGCCTCTCTGCGAAGGAACAGTCTATTGCTCCATTTCTGTTTCCCTGTCGCTCATCACAGCAATGTGTGGGAGTGTTAAAAAAACGACCAGTCGTTTTTCCCACTTATGGCGGATTCCTGATGGGTATTCATTGGAATCTTCCCACTGCCTGAAGCAAAGCAATTCAGCTAAATCCAACTGCTTCAGGAAAAGATCCCAGTATCAGAGGGTGATGCGAGCAAAATAACTTCAGAAGTAATTATTCAGACTCGATAGTGAGGGGAATAGACAGGAGATTCTGTAATCTCCTGCAATGGCTGCAAATGGGAATCCAGGATGGTGTGCAGCCTCCCACATGCCAGGATCCAGGATGTCTCAGAGCGGCTGCAGAACCTTCTCACTTGGTTGGGGGAGGGGGGGGGGGAGGGTAGCAGCCAGAAGTCATTGTGCACCTTAGTACAATTGACACAGGTAGAAATAGGGATGAGATCATGATTATAGAGAGCTACGAAAAAGTAAAACGCAGGACCATGGCAGTGGTAATATCCAGTTTACTTCCAGTGCACCGTGCTAGTGAGGGTAAGAACAGGACGATATGGCAGATGAATGCGTGGCTACAGAATTGGTGCAGGGATTTAGATTTTTGGATCGCTGGGATCTTTTGTGGAGCAGAAGTGACCTGTTCAGGAAGGACGGGTTGGACCTGAACTGGAAGGGGACCAATATCCTGGCAGGCAGGTTTGCTAGTGCTGAAAGGACGGTTTCAATTAGATTGGCTGGGGTTGGGGAAGGGTGGGATCCCCAAAAGCAGGAAAGCAAGTGCGAGGCTGGAAAGAGATACAGTAATGAAAAGCACTAAAGTGAAAAGACTGGTTAGGCTGGAACGTGGCAGGATGCAACGAATGCCTGTTGGTTCAATTGCATCTGTTTCAATGCAAGATGGCTGACAGATGAGGCCGATGAACTCAGGGAATGGATTGGAACGTGGGACTGGGATATTATAACCATTACAGAAACATGACTAATGGAGCGACAGGACTTCCAGCTTAATATACCAGGGTGCAGGTGCTTTATGCGGGACAAGGATGGTGGAAGGAGGGGAGGGGTGTTTCATTTTTGATTAGAACCAATATCACAGCAGTTATCAGAGATAAAATAAGTATTGTATCATCCAGTGAGGATTTGTGGGGGGAGCTAAGAAATAAGAAGGGAATGGTGATGGTGTATTGGTTGTACTATAGGCCCCCAAATAGTAAACGGGGAATTAGAGGAACAAAATGATGTAGAGAGATTGGGGAAACTTGAAGGGCCATTATGATTACCACAGTAGGAGGGTTTAATTTTCCTAACATAGTCTGGGAATGACATAGAATTAAGGACTGAGATGGGGTGTACTTATTAAGTGTGTTCAGAAATGTTTCCGAAGCAGTAGTGGAGATCTGTTCGGGAAGGGGTAAAACTTAACATTCTCTAAGAAATAGGGCAGGACAGGTGACTGAGGTGACAGTGGGGGAGCACTCTGGGACCAGTGACCATTGTTCTATTAATGTTAAACTAATTCAGTCTTCCAACCATCCTTGACATAATAATGTTATTTCCCAATTGCATTCATTTTTGATAGGGTCACTGAACTCGAAAAGTTATGTTTTTCTCCTACAGAGGCTGTCATGCCTGTTGAGATTCTCCAACACTTCCGGATACTGGAGAATTCTATTTCAGATCTTCATTATTCACTGACCCTTGGTTTATTTCACCTTTACTGTTGTTGTTTCATGGTATGTCAGCATCACTGGCAAGGGCAGCATGTGTTCTCCATCCTAATTGCCCCAAACTGTGAGACCATTTGTCAAGACAACATAGAGCCAACTACTTTCTTGTGCATTTGAATTCACACTTCGTCCAGAACGGGCAATAATGTTAAGTTTATTTACCAAAGGATATTAGTAAAATAATAAAAGAAATCCTGATTGTTTATGGTTTCCATCAGTGAAGTTTCATGCCAATTTTGTTATTCGACTTTACGTTCAATCATCGACTGTGGTAGGATTTCAAATAATGCCTTTCGGGTCATAACCTGTGCCTCTGAACTACATGTCCAGTGACATTATGAATCTGATACAGAGTCCCTGGTGTGCAGTAACTGTCGTGATGAAAACCAGGTTGTGGTCAAAATATGTCTATCTGGAAAAGAGGTCAGAAGACAAATGGAGCCATAAATTCTGAAGTTAACAAAGGGGGGCAGATCAAGTTTAATTCAGCAACAGCACTGAGGCAGAGGTGGAGACTGGGAATATTATCGAGGTGGGTGGAGGCAGGTTCAATGACAGAGAGAATTCTATGTCGTTCCCAGACTATGTTAGGAAAATTAAACCCTCCTACTATGGTAATCCTATTGGCCCTGCAAATCTCCCCAATCTCGCAACATAATTTTATTCCTCAACTTCCTCGTTTACTTTTTGGGGGCCTATAGACATAAAGCATATCAGGGTAAAAGATTTGAGGTTCTGAACAGCCTTGTTCCTTTTATGAGTGAAGAGTCTGAAATTCATTTGAAGGAAGTGGGGTTTGTGACTGAACTTGAATAAAATACTTTACGTCTTTGCAAAATATAAATAACATAAATTGCAATGACCTTCACCATAGTTGATAGAATTGACAGGGACAGACTTACCAGGAACACCAATAATAGCGAGGACGGGGTAGTAACCGACTTGAATAATCCTTAGTATGGCTTCGATCCGCAACTCTAACCATAGCCAATCGTGAGGAAGCCAGTAAAGACCCAAAGATAAGCGCCTGTCCATTGTTGGAACTTTTAAGTCTATTACTCTGATTCACTTCCTCTCCCTCTCTCTGGAGCTGCTGATCCCTATCGTGTTGAGGATGACTCTGTCCCTATACTACTGGATAACATGTCCTAAGAAGCCTCTTAACTATGAAAGAGGGAAACTCTCCAGTGACACAGTTGTGTTTTGGCAGGGTAGGAATTGCTGGGCTCCTGAGGCCATCTGTGTCTGATCACCAGGTCTGCTGCATTCTTTGATTTATTTATTTATGTTTAACTTTGACGTATATCTTAACATCATTTAACGGCTTAGCTGGGGTTAAGCTTTTTTGAGAGACACCTACAGTGCCATAGACTGTGTAGATACAGTTCATTCTTTGTGGTCCTTGTAGCCTCGGCCAGGTCCTGTGGCGTGATGGTCAAGCTGTCACAGAACCAGGATTCTTATTTTTACACTTAGCCACTTATTGCTGGGGTCTTAGCAGGATTGGAAGGTATGAAATATCTCCTGGCTTCCACACACTCTCTCTGAGATTTCTCTCAGAATTATCTTTTGATGATCGTTCTTCCTGGATTGGAGAACTGCATGTGAAACAATCGGTTGCCTGACTGTTTTGTGAAAATTGCGTGTTTCAAGGATGTTACAATATTGGAGAAATTACTGTGCAGCAGTTAAGTAATCTATTCGTCAGTTATGTTTTCCAATAGAATTAAGTTATTCCAAGTTACTCTTGTTTTGTTGTATTTTATCTACTGTGTTTGAATATATTGTGTTTTGCTTAATGTTTAATATTTTGACCAAGCGAATTGCATCTGAAACAGAGCACCTCACATTTACCCTTAAAACAAGAAAATGTTCGTATCAAGACTATTTTCATCATGTATGTTCAGAAACGTCTGCTCGTGAAAGAAGGACAGTTGTTCATGTTTTAATTGGATAATTACTTAATGGACAAAATGTTGCAGAAACACAGGATTTGACAGCGGAATGCGCCAAGCTGGGGAAGTATGGCTCTATCAGGAATTATACTGCATACTCAATCCACCTCACAGATGCAGCCCAGACACTTATAAGCCCAGGTGAGGTATCTGCTTAGCGTGAAGCACCGTGCAGATCAGGCTCAGTACAACCAAGCAATCTTTCCAGGATTGAGACTGTACTGGAAGAGCACAGCAGTTCAGGCAGCATCCAACGAGCAGCGAAATCGACGTTTCGGGCAAAAGCTCTTCCAGCACCACTAATCCAGTACTGTGCAGACCAGGCTCAGCACAAACCAGCAATCTATCCAGGATGGAATACGGCGCAAGTCTCACCAGGCCACTATCTATCTGTCCAACATGTTTTTCTAGCAAAGACCACACCAGTGCATTGATTCAGTATCCCGGATTAAACCGCTTGTCCAGCATGAGGTGATATGTAGCCTACACCAGTGTCTTGCTTTACAAATGTGAAAAGATTTATTTTCAGTATTGGTGGGTGTGCAGTGAATAGCAGTGAATTGCTCTGTAAACCTGGAGAAGTTACCCTCCCAACATGGAGAGCTGTGTACCCTATCCTGGTGCATTGTTCAGTAACACTGTGTTAGATCCCTGCCCAGCGTGGGGAAACTTGCAACCCACGCTGGAAGTTACAGGATGTGCAGCTGCCAGCCATTTACAGCTCTATATCTCCAGGGGGTGCTGTGGTGGTAAAAATCACTGCCACAGAGATTGGCAGGGGAATCAGTTGAAATAACAACAAACAAAATAATTTTTGGAAAAAGAGAGAGGGAGATTGAGAGAATATTTCATAGAAGATCACAGGTTTCAGTATGCTGATATGAAGATATTTCCTCAGTACCCTGCAACATGAGCCATTATTCTCAGGATTGATGGGTGAATGGGATATGGGTGTGCGTTCAGATGATGGACAGTTTTGGATGAGCATTTGTTCCGCAGCTCTGTAACTACGAGTGAGGTCGGCAGATTCTGACTCATTGGGCTGAACCTAACAATAATTTATCTTTGTGTGATTTTTATTGAGTGTGACAGAGGTGTTGTCTGCACGAGGCTGAGCAAGTTTCTTGGTGCTATCTTATCGAACTCACCTCATTAACTTCCCAGCCATACCGTGATGCCCTTCTCATTCAATGCCAGCCCGATTGTTCCATCCATCATGGCTGGAGTAACTCACCATCGCCCGGATACCCCCGGATATTCCGTGATCCCTGGCACTCGTGCCATCTTTAAAAGGCCAATGGGCCCACGGTTGTTCTTTCTCTGTTTGTAGCTTCCCTGCACAGTTTACCACGAGCATGGCAGATAACAGGAAATTACACCATGGTTTATCGGAGGTCCTGGTGGATGGGCTCGTACAAAGTGGAACAATTCTCTTCCCAGAGGGATCCACACCACCAGAACCACCGAGCATGGTCTGACCTCACCACCCAGCTCAGTGCAGGATCTGCGGTCTGAAAAAAAGTCCATCAATTCAGGACAAGCATCAATAACCCTCCCCACTCTGGCAGGAAAAGGGTCACCATATTCTCTCTGCTCTCTCACACTCATTGTATATCTGTTATAGCATTGACCATAGAACAAGGCTCATGCTCCACCACTCTTACTACTGCATGCAAAACCTTATCTCTCTCTCTCTCTCTCTCTCTCTCTCTCTCTCTCTCTCACACACACACACTCGCCTTTGGAGTATCCCCACATGTTGATAGAATATTCTGAAGAATGTTGAATTTGGAATGTTCCAACTAGTGTTCCAAATAATTCCCACATTCAGGAAAATGTCAATGCCCCAGCATGTAACACAGAAAGGTAGGGAGTAAAGGTGTGCAGTTTTCAAATCGCATAAAATTCAAATCCATCAAGAGGCCATTCAGGCCTTCAAACGCATTCTGGCATTTAATAAGATCAGGGCAGATCTGATGGTTTTCTCAGCTCCAAGTTGCAGGATCTTTCAGTCATTTATCGCCCGGCTTCCTGTCACTGAGCAGACTACACTTGGGCACTTTTACCCCGATTTTCTTCAAGGCCCTGTTCGAGGGCATTTTCCATGGGAATGCACTCTCCTAACAATATGTTGCATCAGCTTTATACTTTTATGTCATGGTAAGTATGCTTTACACAGACCAATCAAAACATGCGCTTATTTTATAGTTATCGACATCCAATCACAATTAGTAATTCTGGTTATTTCACTTGTCTCACCTTATTGTAATCAGCCAAAGGCAGCTGCTGATCACTTGTCTCATTATAAAATACAATTTCTGGCAGAGAACGTTTTTATCCTCAGTCGTTATCTTGGCCATTATCTGAATTGTACTTTTATCCTTGTTATGAAAGTTTCTCTTGCTCTTTGTCTGTGACTGTTTCTGTCTGTAATAATTACACAGTCTCCCACTCAGTTGGCTGGACGGGTGGTTTGTGATGTAGAAGGAGGCCAATAGCGCAGGTTCGATTACCCCAGACTGACAGAGGTTACCATGAAGGGAACGCTATCTCACCCTCAACTCATCACCCGAGTTGTGGTGACCCTCCGGATAAAACACCACGAGTGGTCTCACTCTAATGGCAGAGCAGCCCCATGGTCCTTTGGAACTCTATTCTATCACTGTTAGCTTTTTAAAATGTTTTCTAGATTATCATTTCATTTTGCCGGACGTTCTGGAGCAATGCCATTTTGTAGCACTGTCAGCGCTTCCCCATGTGGCACATTGCTGCCCATTCCCAGATACCCGTTGACTATATTATTACTTATGAACCTTCTGTCTGCGCCTGAAAACTATTCAATATCTCTTCTTCTATAGGTCTGTGGGGAAGAGAGTTCCAAAAACTCCCCACACTGAGAAAACAAACGTAAAAATCATCTGGGGCGTGTGGTTACTTTTTGTCTACTTACCCGAGAATGGATATAATTACTTTAGGAGCGATTCAGAGATGTTTCACTTCATGCATGCCAGGGTAGAACGCCTTATATTATGGAGACTTTAACAGGTTACTCTTATTGAAACATACAAGACCTTGATGAGAGTGGATCAGATAGATACCAACTGGGTTTAATTTAATGGTCAAACCTTATTGTCATTGTTATAGAATCTCGACCGTGTGGAAGCAGTACATTCTGTCGATCAAATCCGCACTGACCCCCCGACCAGCGTCCCACCCCAGAACATGATCCCCTACCCTATCCATGTAACCCTGTATTTCCCATGACTATCCCACCTAACCGACATATCCCTGGGCACTATGGGAAATCTAGCATGGCCAATCCACTCTAAGCTGCACAACTTTGGACGGTGGCAGGAAACTGGAACGTGAAAAGGAAATCCATATAGATACATTGACAATGTTCAAACTCCACATAGAGTGTCACCTGAGGTTGGAATTGAACCCAGGTCCTTGGTGATGTGAGATAGCAGTGCTGACAACAGATCCACCATGCTCCTCCACTATTTATATTAGTTACTTGTAGCTGACTAAATAAATCTGCCTAACTTGTTCCTAAATCTGAACCTGACCCAGTCTGAGAACTTTATCATCGGCCATATCACCAACCTGGTTACATGTAAGATTTGTTGTGAACAGTGAAGGATCGGGACGAGAAAAAGAAATAGTGACACGCTCCAACCCCATTCAGAACCGGAATGAGGAGACATTCACCAAGTGGGATTTCATTCAAGTGGGAATTCTCTTTCCATAAGTTTGGGATGAATGAATATTTATATTATATCAAGGCTGGTTTCATCTGATTTTCCATAGACAGGTCAATCAGGCAGAATGGTACATGGAGAGAAAAGTATAGCTGGGACCACAATGAGATGAGCCACGACCTTATTTACTAGTGGAGTAGTGTCAAAGGGCCGAATGGCCCACTTGTGTCCCTCAGCCCTGTGTTCTGATTTTCCATTCAGCCCTTCGGACCTGCTACACAGGGGCAGATCGGGGCCACTCCGATGGTTTGCTGTTGTTTCAGAAAAGTACTTGGAAAATCCAGGCTGGATCAGGAAGTGACCACGTCCACCCAGTCCCTCTGTCCACGCTTCCCTTCTCTATAATTTCTGCTCCAAATGTGAGTCATGTTACAGACCCAGATTTGCTGTGAATACAGCCATCTACCCGCATCCAGGGTGAACTCAAACAAATCCTATGCTCTCCCTGAATGCAGCATTGTACGACACCTTTTTCAGGACAATAACCAGTTACTTTCCAAAAGAACGTAAGAAATAGGAATGTTCGGCCCCTCAACCTGCTTTGTCATTTAATCAGAACACGGCTGATCTACTTCAGGGATCAACTTCAATTTCCTGTTACTCCCTAGTATCCCTCACTCGTTGATATGTTAAAACCCAATCCACCGCGTCTGCAAATACATTCAGTGTCCCAACCGCCACACTCTCTGAGTTAGGGAATTCCAGAAATTCACTACCTTCTGAAAGATGACATTTCTTTGCATCTCAGTTTGAAATCGATATCCTTTATTCTGTATTTACATTCCTGTGTTCGGGACTCTGCCCTGAAATGGATCCACATTCTCAAAAGCTACCTTGTCAAGCCCCCCCTCTCTCTTATACGTTTCAGTAATATCATCCTCATTCATTTCAACCAGAATGAATAATAGGCTTACCATTTTAGATGTACTCAATAATTCAACACTATCATTTCAGGAACACACCTAACGAACCAATGTACTTACTTGCTGCATCAGCATGCTGATGTTATGTTTCAGACACAAGAACAATCCCATCCCTTTGCACTGTTCCTTTTGTGGGTGTCCTCTCCATTAAATAACAGCCTGGCTTTCGATTCTCAGTGTCATCCTCAACCTCGGATGTGTATTGCACTCAGCTCCTGCCATCAGGCTATCACTATATGGATTGTTAATAAATCTTGCCATTGGACTGATATTTGTGATACTCCAGAAGTTACATTTTACCAGGGAGATCCATTAACCCTGACTCTCCGATTTCTATGTGTTAACCAACCGTCATCCCATGTTAATATATTATTTGTCATACCGTGAGCTTCTGTATTGTGCAGCATTTTCTATTTTGTGAAACCTTATGCAAAATCTCTGGAAAACCAATTGTCTACCAGTCCCCCTTTTTCACGCCCGTTTGTTCCATTCTCAGGGATCTCCAGAAATGCTTTGCAAGATTTTGCTGGCAATTTATAGATTCCCCTTTCACAACACCATGCTGACTCCGAGTGAAGCTTTTCTAAATGTCCTGCGATGCCTTCCTTAGTAACAGACTCCCAGCAATAATGGTGAGGCTAAATAGTTCCTGCTTTCAGTCTCACTCCTTTCTTGAAGTCAGGCGCCACATTGGAGGGTCTCCAGCTTCGCTGGAACACTCCTGTAATCCAGAGAGTTATGGAATATTTCACACAGTCCGTCCAGTCATTCTGTAATCGCTGATTTTAAAACCAACTATGAATTACTGCTGACCTGTCCCACGCTTACTCTTATTTGTTTATTTAAAAACCTTGTTCCTTTTGTTAGAGGCAGTTCAAGAACTTCCCTCCGAGTAACATTTTGATTACATCATTGAAATACTTACAGTGCCTTCTCCTGTGAGGAATGACGTAAACTTCTGGTGCAAGATATCTATCTGCGCCCTCTAGGCACACCCTCCAAAGGTTTTCCATATACTTTTCTGATTTCATTTCTACCAAAGGTCATACGTTCATCTCGAACTTTCTTTGTATACACGGAAAAGCTCGTGCTGCTTGTTTTATATTTCTTGCCAATTTGCTTCCATCATGTCTTTTCTCCCCTTTCCCTCACTTTCTAGACTCATACAGTCGTATCGTGCACAAACAGACCCTTTGGTCCAACGTCTCCATGCTGACCTGGTTTTCCAAACTAACCTAGTTCCATATGCTTGCAGTTGCTCCATATGCCTTTCAACGTTTCCCATTCATATGTTTGTCCTAATGTCTTTTAAATGTTGTAGCTGTACTTGCATCTACCACTCTTCCTCTGGCAGCTCATTCCATACACACACCACCCTCTGTGTGAAAACATTGGTCCTTTGTCCCATTTAAATCTTTTCCCTTTCACCTTAAAGCTACGTCCTCTATATTTGGACTCTATATCCTGTCAAAAACACCTTGGCTAGTCATCCTCTCCATGCCTCCCATGATATTATAAACTTCTAGAATGTCACCCCTCAAACTCCTACACTCCAGCTGATACTAGCTTCAAGAATAAGCATTTTAAAATAAGCATTACTAATTTGATACAGTTTTCAAAATGTCACGTAAACAACACACAGCCCAAACTTCATACCGTGATTTGTGTTCTTCCATGTTATAATACGAAGGCAGTGTGAAACTCTTACTAGTGCCAATAAGATATCAAGTACCTGAATTTCTTTGTCTAAAGGGGTTGATGATCTCTACAGTGAAAACTTATTTCTGGCCAGATTTATGTAAGAAAAGGAATTCTTGTACCACATGGTCAGCGTGCACTTGCCTTGAGCAGAGTGAGATGAAGGCTGAGTATACTTTTGGAAATTTGGATCACAGTGTGAATTCAGTGCAAAGGGGGAGAGGTGTTTTCAATAAGGTTTACTCCAGGAAGGAACCTTTCCGGAACGAGATGTGAGTGGGACGTGTAAAACAGAATGAATGGTGAGGCTGAACCACACTGAGGCCAGAGGCAAAGTGGCAGCACAAAACGCAGCTTGATCCTAGTGCAGGGAAGGTAGGCTTGATCAAAGAGCTTCAGGTGAATTGGGTAGGGACCATAATGTGAGAGAATGCCATAATGTGAGAGGGAGAACCTGGCAGCAGGAAGAGGAGACGTGCAGGGAAAAGGTGGGGCCGCAATTGCAGGGATTTCTGGGGTAATTCAGAAAGCACAGCTGAAATGCGTGCCCAGCATCTGCTCATGGTCCCTGGAATAAACACCCCAAATCTGGCCCTACACGAACGCTCATCAATAGTAACCTTGACAGCTTTTGTCAACCATGGGTGGTTCATCTTCTTATCGAGTCCTTCTCCTTCAATAGAAAAAATAATTGCTGAGCATTATGGGATATCTGCTTGAATGTCTGCCCATTTATACACACTGACCTTGTTCTGGGTCTATTTTCACATCCTACTTCAGAACAGAAGTGAGGCAGATATCCTCCACTTAGATATCTGGTTCTTTTCAATCATTCAGGGCGGATTTCTGCATGTGGCTGAGCATATGATCTGCGGAGGCTGACTCCATTCGCCCAGTTTCTCCGTCCCTGTTGTTTCTGGTTGATGATGCCACATTCCAGTGGGCAGCCTCTGACGTGACCTCCTTTTCCGTCAAACCAGAAATCCCCAAACTCCGGTGGATAGGGCCTTTAGCTCTCACTGTCCTATCTCCCGCGGTGCCGCCCTCACTTCTTCCCTTCCTTCCCAGAACAATGATAGATTCCTCCTTGTCTTCACTTCCTACCGTACTAGAATCCATATTCACAGAATCATCCTCCACCACTTACACCACCCTCCAGCAGGACAGCACCATCAAACACATCTTCGCCTCTGTCCACTGTCAGCATTTCACAGGGGCCATTCCCTCTACGACACCCTCCATCACCCCAAGCACTTCCCCACTCCCCCATGGCATCTTCCCATGCAATTACAGAAACTGCAACACTTGCCCATTCACCTCTTCCCTCCTCACTGTCCAAGGCCCCAGTCACACCTTCCAGGTGAAGCAGCATTTCATTTGTGCTCTTTAAATCCAGTCTCCTGTCATTGCTGCTCACAATGCAGTCTCCTTTACATTGGGGAGACCAAACAGAGACTGCATTGGGGAACACGCCCACTCTGGAGGAATAACCATGATCTTCTCATCGCTTCCCATTTCAATAATCTACCTTGCTCTCATGCTAATATTTCAGTTCTGGGCTGCTGCAATATCTTAATGAAACACAACCCAAGCTCGAGTAACACATCAGTTTAGACTTTGGTACGTTACAGCCTGTAGGGGTTAATATTCAGTTCCATAACTTCACAGCCTGACCCCAATATGGCCGTTCTCTATTTTTCATGCATTCTCCCTTCTGGCCTCCCTATGACCTTGTGTGGTTTTGTCTTCTTTATCTTGCACTCGATAGAGAAAACCCCTTTCCCTGATTTGCATCTTAATTAAAGCTATTTCACATTATCTTCACGCTCACCACTGATAAAAACGCGTATATCTTTTGTCATGCTCTCTTTTCCCCGTCACCCACCCCCGCATCTCTGACAATGGATTAAAAAACCCAGTTTCCAATCCATTTCAGTTCTCAAGAAGTGTCACATGAGACTTGTAATGCTAACTCTGTTTCTCTGTCTCTTCAGATGTAGCCACACCTGTTGAGTTTCTCCAGAAATGAATAGGCACCGAACAAGTTTTCAATTAAACAAATAACTACGGATACCTACTGGAAATAAAAATGCAAATATTACTGGAGCGACTGCGAGCTTTGTAGAAGGGTGACTGGATCTAAAAGATCAACTTGACATTCACTCCACAAGATGCTGCCAGACCCGCTTAGTTTCTTGAGTAATTTTTGTTTTTGAACAAGTTCCACAGACGTGTGTCAAAGCTGCTCGAACGCCCTGTCTGACAGGGAACGCTGTACACCAGAAGGTGGACAATAGCACTAGGTAAACACGTTCATTGGCACGGCACCTAAATAAGGCTTTCGAATCAAACGCAGATAATGGTATTATGGGAATGGAAAACAATCAAATGAATATTATAAAGGTTTTAAGGAAGGTAATAAGTTGGAGGCCATGACATCAAGGAGAGACCCTCAATGGAATGACAATATGAAAATGGAAGTGTTCTAAAATCACAAACCAGAATAGGTCACTTAGTACAGGGCTGTTGTGTGAATTGGTCTCGGTGTGAACTGTGGAACAGTTAGTAGAATTCAATTGCAGATATTGCAACTCAAACGGGGCATTCATGCGGTGCTGTAGATCACAGTGGCAGCAGCAGTATTGTATTCAAACGTAATCTGTAACATCTCCCCCAGGATAATCCCTCAGTCTACATTGACCATAAAGCTAATCTATGGATCAGTGACGAGTGAGGGTGAACAGGCCAGAGTCAGAACCATGTGTACCTAAATCTGATGATAAACCAAAGTCCTGTACAGCTACAGTAATGCACCCATACTCCTGTACACAAATCCTCTTAAAATGAGAGTCAACACACCATTTATCTTCTTAACTGCTTCTTCTTCCACAGTGAAACAATCACAGAAGTGTAGACTCTGTTCCATCAAAAGGAAACAGCATGATCTATATTAGTCTTACTTTCTTACATGCAATCCATAGCCATAAATGTAATGACACTTCAAGTGTTGGTCCAATTACTGTTTAAAGGTTGTGAGATTACCCATCACAACTACCTTCTCAGAAGGTGCATTCCTGACCCCAACACTCTCTGGGTGAAAAACAATCCTCAAATCCTCTCTAAACCTCAAAGCCTTCCGTTTAAAAGTCTGCTGCTTGTTCTTGGTCCTTTGACTAAAAAGAACAGCTGCTATCCATCCATCCTATCCATGTCCCTCGTAATCGTATCCTTCTGAATCACATCCCCTCAGCCTTCTCGGCTCCAAAATAAACAAAACGAGGTTATTCAGCCTCTCTCCATTGTTGATATGCTTCATCCCAGGGAATATCCTGTTGAATATCCTCTGCAGCCCTGGGGTGCAATCATTTCCTTCCTATAATCCCAGAACTACACACAGAATTCCATCTTGGCCGAACCAAAATCCTGTATAACTCTTGCAATCTAAGTCTCGTTGAATAAAAGCTATGCCAACAGACGCATGTGACTTCTTACCTAACATATTATCCTGTCCAGTCACATTCAGGGTTGTGTGGAGAAGCACCGTCTGAGTTTCCCAGTGTGCTGCCATTCATTGAGTCCTCCCCTGTATAGTTCCTTCTTCCAAAGTACATCACCTCATATTTATCAGGGTTGCATTCCATCTGCCATCGATCTACGCATGTGACCATTCCATATATATCTTCCTGTAACATAAGACCTTCCTCCTAACTGACGACTACCCGACCAATCTTTGTTTCAAACATACACTTATTTATTAAACGTCCCCCCCCCCCCTCCTCCACATTCACATTTATATCATTTATGAATACCAAAATAATCAGGGACACAGTATTAATCCCTGTGGTACACCAGGGGACACTGGTCTCCAGACACACGAACATCCTTCTCCCACCACCCTCTGTCTCCTGCCACGATGACAATTTGAATGCCATTTACCAAGTTACCCTTGATACCATGAAATTGTACTTTCTTTAGCAGTTTCCCCCGTGCGGCTTTGTCAAAGGCCTGGCTGAAAAAACATATAAATGACCTCTTCGAAAAAAATCAATAAAGTTCGGTCGCTATGACTTCCCTCTGATGACTTCATGGTGATGATCCCTGATCAAACATTGAACAGAATGAATCCAATCAGCCACTCATTCATCTTACACAGCAGTTGGAGCAGATCTTTTACAGCTTTGTGCCTGTTTCACAGGAATTGAAAGAGAATGTGCGGGTTTTAGAAAGGGAAGAACTTAGAACAACAAACGTAACTAGGGAATGTATATTGATGGTTCGTTTTTCTTTTACAAATGTGGAGTTGTGACGATACTGTCACATCAAAATGGTTATTTTCTCTTGAAGTTTCTTTTCGAAGAGAGGTCTGAAAGGCAGAGGTCCCGAACTGCCTACTGACAACGGCTGAAGTAAATAACTGAGGAGGCCTTTAGGTTTTATTAACACTAAGTATGCAAACATACATATCTCCATTCTATTTCAATCAGTTTACTCCAGCCACAGAACGCCTCTGTCTTTCTTCATCCAAATTGAATGGCCACAATAATAACGTCTATCTGAACAGACCAGCAGTTCTCTCCCTCAATTTCTCCAAAAACGCTTAGGCGTTATGATCGTTTATAAATTTGTCTCAGGCACATTACTTGCAATTTAAATGCTGAATTGTTAGGCCAACACCAAGCTCAAGGCTTCCTTCCCCTTGTGAAATATTTAATATTTCTGTTTATGGTTTCACCGGACACTCGAACCTCACATTACATAATGGAGCAAATCTCATCTCTCTCATTGTCCTTCTCAGTGACATGTCTCCTTATGTCTCAACTTGAAAGATTTAAATGCTTCTGTACCTCTTAATGATGTAACCCCCTCTACCTGATACTCCTGGACTATGCCAATAAACTCTACTCTCAGAGGTATCTGTTTTAAGAAGGTCTCACACATTCTTCTCAATCCCTCACAGTAGCCAAACTTTGATTTATGCACCAACTGATCAGCATAAACCATTTCAGCTTATAATCTTGCGATTTGAACTCTCTGCTCTCACACATGAGTTCTCACCACTGCAGGAAGTGAATTTCTGAACCCCTCCAAAGTAAGGATCTCTCTAAGAGTGCCATACCTTTGCTCTGCTTTTAATACCCTTCCGCACCTTTCCAAATTTCTTTGTTTGATTCTTTCAAACTCAATGTACATTTAACCAGTGACGTTTTATTTAGATTCCTAAACGCTGTCTGTCGGCTTCTGGCACAAGCTCGTATGCACTTCAGATGGCTGTCTTCACCTCCTCATACTCCCCAGATACCTTCTCCAATAGGGATGCAAAACCTTACTCCTTACACCTACCAGCTTTGTTTGGATCAACTAAATCCACATGGTCACTGGCCACCGCATTCGTTTAATGACTTTCTCAAATTAAATTAAAAAGTCTTCCCTAACCTTCTCATCAAATGTAGACAATGCCTGCGCATATTTAAGCAGATCCACAATAGGCCTTTGGCTACCATAGAGTTGTTCATCCTCACTATCATAGAACATGAAACATACAACAGTACAGCAGAGAACAGGCCCTTCAGCCCACGATGTTGTGCCGACCATTGATCCTCATGTAAGGTAAACCTAATGAACGAACCCTCAATTTCCCGTGACCATATGCATGTCCAGCAGTCTGTTAAATATATCCAATGACCTCGCTTCCACAACTGCTGCTGACAACGCATTTCATGCTCCCACACCTCTCTGCGCAAAGAATTCGCCTCTGACATCCCCTCTATACTTTCTGCCAAACAGCTTAAAACTATGACCCCTATATTTTCCTCATTCAGCCTACCGTCTCCCTTCTTCTCTACCCTGCTAAGCCGACTTTCCTCTCAAATTGCTTACTTTTGAAGTTGAAACTCTCTGTCTGCTTTTTTCTTTCTTTTTCTTTCTTCTTTCTCTCCTTTTCTTTTAATTCTACTTTTAATCGTGTTCCAAACTGTCTCAATTCCTTTTTGTGTTCGAACTGCCTCATTTGAAAATGAATTCCAGCTATTTCCAAAGGTTCTGATGGTGTTTGCACCAAAATGTTAATGTCAAGCTATAGCTGTATTTATCTCTCCTTTTCTCAACAGACAAACACAAACCGAACTCCAGCTTGTCTGCCAATTCTAACAGCTTGACGTTGCTCACCTCTTGTAAAATCTCCGACTTCACCTCTTCCACATACAGAGGGCTCTTGCAGACAGAAAAAAAAAATTACTACACAAAGCACTGTTCAAACCAACCGAATTCAACACCCGGAACAAACGACACTATCAACTACCCAGACGCCGCCTTTGAGCCCAACAATCTCCCTGAGCACCTTCTCCCGTCCCCGCGTGGGGTTCTTCTGGGTGGCTCCGTTTTCCTCCTACAGCCCAAATATATGCAAATTAGGTGAATTGGACATGCTAAATTGCCTATACTTTTCAGGAGTGTGCAGGTTAGTTTCAATACTCATGGGTAAATATGGAGTAATAGAGGAAGGGGAGGAAGGGAATGGGTCAGTGTCTTTGGAGGGTTGGTGTAGATGTTGATGGGCAAAATGACCTGTTTCCGCACTGTAGGGATTATAATCCTGAATCCAGTTTGGAATTGTCGGTTTTGAACAGGACAAGAGTACCCAGTTTGCTATGGACCAGAGCAGACGGATTTAAAATACTTTAGTATGGTAATCTGGACGACAACCTTGTCTTATAGTAAAGGTAATTGTGAAATGGGTGTTCCAGCTGTGATGCAGCTGGTCAGACCACTTATTTTAAGCAAAACGCAATTTATTTAATCTCTCTAATAAAAATGCCTAAAAAGAAGTGTAGTTTAGAATAACATAACTACCGGAAACCTTAACAGAATAATAGATGAAGTACCTTCCACTAATGAACTGTTGCAATGGACTAACAACTCATAAAGTCATCCCTTGGCAAAAAGACACATCCGAGGTCCTTCAGTCTTGCATGCAGTTCTCCAATTCAGGAGGAAACAACATCAAGACAGATTTCAGACAGAATAGCAGCAAAGGATCATTTACTGAAGCGTCTACACCTTCTCTGACCCCAAGCATCTGGTGACTGTTACAGCTCAGAAAAAGTGCAAAGTCTGGTATGAGAGAGCTGGCCATTGCTATCACTATTTAAAAACAAAACCGAAGAACCTCCTAAATTATTTACTTTGTCATTTGTAGTCGGCAGTTCGGCTTTTAAGATCTCTCTTTAAAAAAAGAAGCAAAACAAAAACGCTTTTTTGTAGTGACAGCATTGTCCTTTACAATAATACTCAAGTGGCTTCCTCGTGTTACTGGCCACACGATCGACTCAGAGGGACAGTTACAGAAGTCAGACATTTAGTTGACAGGCACAGACCATCTTTCAAAGATGTGCGTCAAAGCTGCTGAAACCCCTATCCAACATGGAGCACCACAAAGGATGCACCAGGCAGTGAACAACAGACCCATACACAGCCCCATTTCCAACATGGATCAGCACATGGGACACACCGGGAAGTGAACAACAGATCAATACACAGTCCCATTTCCAACATGGAGCAACACATGGAACACACCGGGAAGTGAACAACAGACCGATACACATCCCGCCTTTCCAACATGGAGCAGCACATGGGACACATCGGGAAGTGAACAACAGAATGATACACAGCCCCATTTCAAACATGGAACAGCACATGGGACACACCGGGTTGTGAACAACAGCCTGACACAGCTACCTATCCCCGTCCATAGAACACCACTTGAAACACTGGGAAGTGAACAACAGCCTGACATACACCCCGCATTTCCAACATGGAGCAACACATGGGTTACACCAGGCACTGAACAACAGCCCGACACACCCACCAAGCCCCGTCTGTAGAACACCACTTGGGATACACGGTGAAGTGAACAACAGCCTGACACACACACTGCCATTCCATCATGGAGCAACACATGGGATATACCGAAAGTGAATAACAGCCCGACACACACCCCCATTACGAAAATGGAACAGCACATGGGAGACACCAGGATGTGAACAGCCCGACACAAAACCCCATCCGTGAACATGGAACAGCACATGGGACACACCGAGAAGTGAACAACAGACCGACACACACCCCGCCTTTCCATCATGGAGCAACACGTGGGACACATCAGGGACACAACTGACCGATGCACACCCCCATTCCCAACATGGAGCAGCACTTGGGACACACCGGGAAGTGAATAACAGCCCGACGTAAACCCCCACCCGTGAACACGGAACACCACATGGAACACACCGGGAAGTGAACAATAGCCCGACACACAGCCCCGTTTCCAACATGGAACGCCACATGGGACATATCGGGAAGTGAACAACAGCCCGACACACAGTCCAATGTCCAACATAGAGCAGCACATGGGATACACCGGGAAGTGAACAACGTCACCCACACCCCCCCCCCACCACCACCACCCCCATCCAGGGAACAGTACATGGGAGACACCTGGAAGTGAACAACAGCCCAACACACGACACCCACCCTTCGCCCCGTCAATGAAGCACCACGTGAGACACACCAGGAAGTGAACAACAGCCCGGCACACACCGTTTCATTGTTTCTGAACTTCACAATGCCAGCACTCGGTACACTATGGAGCCAAATACAAATGCCAGGGAAAGATCTAGAGGGACAGAGAGATTCACAGTAAAGACAGATACAGACAGTTAATATACTGAGAACATGCTGTGGAAATATGTAGGAAAAGATGGATAGTGGGAATAACTGGAGGATTGATTTATTACAAGAATGAGAATATTGAATAAAAGTATTTTCAGATCAGCTGAAATGGATTGTCTCATCAAATTCTGAATCGGTTTCACAGAATACTTCAAACAACATAAATTGGGAGAAGACCAACACGGAGAGCTGTGCAGGCCAAAGTAGTGTATTGCTCAGTAAACTGGATTATCTGCCCAGCAAGAGGAGCATTGCTAACCTTTACTACCATTTGGGAACGATACACACAGCAACTACACACAGCAGGGGAAGACTTCTATCTCCATTGGACCAGTATAAGGTGTATGTGTATGTGTGAGTGAGTGAGTGAGTGTGTGAATGAATGAGTGAGTGAGTGCGTGAGTTTGTGAGTGAGTGAGTGAGTGAGTGAGTGTGTGAGTGAGTGTGTGAGTGAGTGAGTGAGTGAGTGAATGAATGAGTGTGGTGGGGGTGTGCATTTGGGTGGTTGAATGTGAAAATCAATGTTTGAGAGAGAATGACCTTGAAGGAAACCAGGTTAAATATGACCAACTGGCAGGGATTTGGATAATAGACACAGAGAGACTGAGGGAAGTCTCATGGACAGATGAGTTAAAGTGCTTAAGAATATTAAAATAAACGCATTGCTAGAAACAATAGCGATATAGATCCGCGCACACAGAAATGTCAGAAGGATGGGGTTTTGATCTGAGTTCGAACCAGATTTGTTTCTGCAGGTTTCAACGCGAGAGTGTCAGCATTAATTCTGTATTTCACAGCTCAAGGTTCAAACAGCAGACGAGTTATGCCAGTGAAGTTCATTCTGGAACATTGAGTAATTAAAGTTAATAATTGTCAAGGAATGGTATCAGAACTCAGCGCATGGCCAAATGGATCACCAAAGTTGTGATTCATCTGTATCAAACACCACATGCAAGTTCCCCTCCAAGCCAATCACCACCCAGACGTGGAAATATACCAGTGTTCCTTCACAGTCGTTGGGTCAGAATCCTGGAATTCCCTCCCGAAAGCCATTATGGGTCAATCCACTGTAAGTGGATTGCAGCGATTCAAGAAGGCAGCTCATCAACATCTTCTCATGGGCAACTAGGAATGGGCTATTATTGCTGACTAGCCAACCACGCCCAAGACCCAGAAATGAATAAATATTAGCCAGGGTTGGGATGGAGTCCCAGGATGGAAATGGAATCTGTAAACATAATAGAGGACAATGACCTTCACACTCCAAATATTTAAACATCAAGGACAGGGAGACAATGGTTCACATCTGCAACTGAGTAGGTCAACATAGAGACCCATGAGTAACACTGTCAGAATCAAGGAGGGAGACAGTAATTGAACACGTTCCCTGCTGCAGTTAGTAGTGGTCTGCACAGTGAATATCTGGATTCGGAGTATCCACATGAACAATAATGGTGGTAAAAAGTGAAGACGATATGAACGAACAGTAATGCAGTCATAACTGTTTTATAGAAAAAACATAGCTGGACGGTGAGACTTACCAGGGACACCAACGATACACAGGAGAGGATAATAAAAATATTGAATAATGCGAAGAGCATAAACGATCCGCAATGTTAATGAAAACCAATCATAATATATAGAAAGAGACCAAATATAATCAGATAAACCCCTGTCCATTGTTGGAACATTCCAGTCCAATGCTCTCAGATTCTGATCCATTGTTGGAACATTCCAGTCTAATGTTCTTGGATTATGATCTCTCCTCCCCTTCTCTATCTGGAGCTGCTGATCCATGTTACTGCTGCCGGTGATGCTCCTGCTCATACTTTGGGATAACACATTGAACGGTGCCCATTTATCATTAAAAGTTGGGAAGTCTTCACTGGGATAATTCGAATCCATGGAGACTGCCATTAATCACAGTCACCGAACAAACAGGCTCAGTTAACCCCTTCCTTACATAACATTTCATATCATAATAAAAGGGAATATTTACTCAGTCTCGATGGAATGGGTGAGGGTTACTGACAGACTGACTATAAATCGTTCAAATCTTTTTTTTTAACTTTTTCCATGTATGTGGGAGTATTGCCAGAGCACTGCAGGAGACAGGGACAAAATTGCAAACCAGCTGCATAAAATGTCTTGTTGGGAAATTATTGTGTACATTAACTTAAGGGAGAAAGTAAGGATTTCAATTGCTGGAGATCAGAGTCGAGAATGTGGTGCTGGGAAAGCACAGCAGGTCAACCAGGATGAGAGGAGCGTTGATATTTGTTGTATAAACGCTACAACAGGAACGAGGCTTGTGGCCCAAGGGGGCTGAGAGATAAATGGGAAGGGAATGGTTTTGGGGAAGTTAGCCGATAATATGATAGGTAGATGAAATTGGGGTTGGAGGTGATATGTCGGAGAGGAGGGTGGAGCAGATAGATGGGAAGGAAGATGGACAGGTAGGACAGGTTATGGGGCGGTGCTGATTTGGAATGTTGGAAATGGGAAAAGTTAGAGGGACGTGAAATGAGAAAATTGTTGAAATCCACATCGATCCCATATGGTTCCAGGGACCCAAGTTAAAAGATAAGTCTTTCCTCCTCCAGGCATCAGGTGGTTAAGGTTTGGCGGTGGAGGTGGCCAAGGACCTGCATGTCGTTGGCGGAGTGGGAGGGAGAGTTGAAGTGTTCAGCCACGGGATGGTGGGGTTCATAGGTGCGGGTGCCATAGCAAAATTCTCTGAACTGTTCCGCCCATTGGCTTCCTTTCTTCCCAATGTAGAGGATACATCAGGAGCAGCGGATACTGTAGGCACTGTGTGTGGAAGTTCAGGTAAAACTCCGTAGGATGTGGAAAGATCCTTCGGGGTCTCGGATGGAGGTGAGGGGGAGGTGAGGGTGCAGGTTTTCCAATTCTTGCGGTTGCATGGCAATGTGCCAGGAGTGGAGGGGGGTTGGTGGGTGGCGTGGACCAGACAAGGCAGTCACGCGGGGAATGATCTTTATAGAATGCAGACCCCGTAGGTTGGGAAATGTATCCCTGGTGATGGGGTGTGTTTTTGGGGGAGGATAATGCGTTGTATCAGGAAGTTAGTTGAATGGAAGCCGAGGAATAGTGTGTTCTTTTCCTGTTGAGTTTGGAGGGGTGGAATTCGAAGACTAAGGTTCGGGAAGTGGATGAGATGCTCTGGATGGCATCATCGACTACGTGGGAGGGGAATTTGCTGTCTTTGAACAAGGAGGACATCTGGGATATACACTGGGTTCAGAGTGTGTTACTGGAAAAGCACAGCAGGTCAGGCAGCATCCGAGGAGCAGGAAAATTCAACGTTTTGGCAGAATTCCTTCATCAGGAATCACCTTCTCCCTCACTTTCATCTCACTATCACGTTCTCGGCTACCTTCCCCCCAAACCCACTCCCCTCACATTTATGTCTCAAAACCCCCGGCCTCATTTCTGATAAAGGGCTTTTGCCCGAAACGTCGATCTTCCTACTCCTCGGATGCTGCCTGACTTGCTGTGCTTTTCCAGCACCACATTCTCGACTCTAATCACCCGCATTTGCAATACTCACTTTCGCCTACACGTTAGTTTCAGCCATTCTGTAATACTGACTTTAATTCTGTTCTCACTGCTTTCGAAAAGGTTCTGTTAATCTTGAAAGCGATCAGAAAAAAATTCCAAGTATATTGACAGTGTTGGGTAAGGTGTTGGTGGCGAGTGATGTTGAGCTACAGGGAGAGTATAAATGGGCTGGGGCTATATTCCCTGGAGCATTGGTTATGACGAGTGACCTTACTGAGGTTCATCGCAGTCAGTCCGATGCTCCAGGTTGAGCAATTCCAAAGGTCATGGAAATAGACAGGACAGGTATTCACATTGAAACTGGACTATTATTTATGATACAACAAGTTGCAGGGAGTTTGAAGAATAGGACTGGTTGTAGAAATCAGAATTTCGAGACTCAAATCACATGAATGAGAACAAAATTAAGGCATTGCCATATTAAATTAAATGATTAGTTACATCACATTCGCAATCCACCTCACAGAACCAGACTAGACACCATAAACCCAGAGGAGATATCTGTTCAGCGGGGAATACTGCACAGACCAGGCTAGTGCACTGCTGAACACCACCCTACAATCAGTCCAGAGCGGAACACTGGGCACACTATAGCAATACATTGATCTATAAACCCCGATGAGTATGTCTTCAGCAGAGAGCTCTGTGCCGTCTGGACTGCTGTACTGTGCAATGCAACCCACAATCTACCGAGAGAGGAAAGGTATGCAGACCACAGCAGTGCATTGATGTATAAACCCAGATGAGATATGTGACCAGGTTGTGGAATAGTGTCCATCACCCCAGTGCATTTGTCAGAACACTGTGTTGGATCACTGCCCAGCGTGGGGAAACTCGCAGCCTATGATGGAAGTGATAGGGTGTGCAGCTCCCATCCATTTACAGCTCCATATCTCCATTGTGCCATGACAAGGGGTGCTGTGGGTGTCAGCATCACTGCCAGGCAGAGATGGCGGGGGAATCAGTTTAAGTATCAACAATTAGCAGGGGTTTACGGAATAGACAGACAGAGGGAGACTGAGAGACAATGTCATGGGAGGATGTGATCACAGGTTCCAGACTGCTGAATGAAGACATTTTGACAGTATTCTACAACATGAGACAGTGTTTCCAGGAAAGATGGTTGAATGGGATAATGGTGTGAGTTTAGGTGTTGGACAGCATTGGATCATCATTTGTTCAGCAGCTTTGTAACTGGAAGTAGGGTTATGCAGAATTCGATTCATTGGGTTGAATCTAACAATAATTTGTCTCAGTGATGTTTTCACTGAGTATGACAGAGGGACTGAGCTAGTTTCTTGCTGATATCGGACTCACCTCATTAACTACCTACCCCACCCCATGGTGTCCCTCTCATTCAATGCAAGCCCGATTCTCCAACCCATCATGGCTGGAGGCACTCACCACTGCCCGCATGACCCTAGATATTCCGTGGTCTCTGGCACTGGTTCCATCTGCCCCTGGCACTGGGGCAAGCCCTCCAGTGACGCGGTTGCATTGCATGGAGACTGACATCAATCACAGTCATAGCAAACAGTCCTAGCTTTCAATACAGCACAGTCAGTTCACAATATATCTGGACTGGGCTACATGTTGACATTGCTGGCTATTGGTCACATCTCCCATCACAATTGCTCTAGTGAAGTCCGTTGTGAGGGAGAATAGGAATATTTTCTTTTCGTAGGCTACATGATTCTGCTCTGTTGTCCGTTTACTATGCTGTAGCCATCTCTCAAAAAATCCCTCCACCACCAAAAAGAATCACAGTCAGGATGTTGGTCCTGTGCTAATCTCTCCTCATGGGAACAAACGCGAGCGAACAGACTGTCATTGGGCACAGTCGCCCTGAACAGAGACAGGAAATGTGGACTTCTCTTAATGTTCCTCTCACTGCTCGAATAAGGCAACTTTGGAACTTTCATAGGAAATATGCTTCAGTAATGTATTTATATAAATTTACAGACTTCTAAATGCAATTTAATTTGCTGTAAACCATTTTTTTCCCCGAATTTTGGCCTCAGTCCAAAACTAAAAGTGATAATTACAATGAACGTACTCATTAAGACTTATGAATTAATGAGTCAGGTTCGAATGAACATAATATTGGCTGGGAGATAGGCGGAATGGGAGCAGTTGCGGTGGAGTCTGCATGGGGAGTACAATGATACTCCCCAGTCATCATCCCTCTTTCTCACAGATAGAATTAAATCTTATGCTTATCAAGGAAACAGCCAACATTTGGGAGGTGCAATGGTGAATGACTATGTGAACTAAAAGGATAATATTAAATGTGATAAATTGAATTATATTGTATAGACACACCATTTAATCATTGGGAATACAGATTGAGTAAGGTCACCGGACCTGAAACATTAACTCTGATTTCTCTTCACAGATATTGCCAGACTTGTTGAGTTTGCCGTCTAAGTTCTGTTTTTCTTTTTGTTTGAGATTAATCATATTGTTCATATCTGGCAGGATACTAACAATTAAAAGCAGACGCTAATAACAAAATGTGGAGGGCAATGGGGACAGTACAGGAGACTAACAGTAGCAATATATTCGTTCCCAGCTGGAAGAGACAATGGGCTGGGTTTCCCCCACTTTTGCTGTAAATAATTCTGTGATATGTAACCAAAGCCTTTGGAGAGGGGGTAGACAAGCTAATTCAACGAAGGACACAGAGTGCTCCACTATCAATAATCTATTCCGTTTACCTTATGAAATTTCAGCTGCCTCTAAAATGTCTTTTCAAACAAAGTGGAGTTCCTGAGATTTACAAGATAATCAGAAAAATATTCTTTCTTCCTTTGACTCTTAAAAAAGAAACAGATTTCGGCCGTGACACAGGTGTCACAGACACACCAACTAGAATGGAACAGAAAAGGACTACATTGTCCATATGTAACCAAATTCAGCATGTAGCCCTGTCAAGAAACATGAAATATAGTGATACGGAAACATGAAATACAAACAGAGAATGATGGTAGAAGCGCAACAGATGAGGAAGTATCTGCAGAGAGAAACAGAGTTAACATATCGAATATGATGTGACACTGTTCTGAAAAAGTCATATTGAAATCAAAGCTAATTCTGTATATCTCTGCTCAGATGGTGCCAGACCTGCTGAGTTTCCCTCTATCGATTACTTTTTCCTTCTGAACTGTGACAAATTGACTGATCTGAACGATATAAGCAAAGCTGCTATCTCAGTTGAATCTCGAGTATTTTTTATGGACATTAAATGAGAAATTACAAAGTTCCTATGTTTGACAGAGCTCTAAATATCCATGATGTGTTGCATTGTGATACAAATCATTGTGAGATATTGTTGAAACAAAAAGAAAAACCGAAGTTGCAGCTTCTGTGCAGAAAAATCAGAGTTAATGTTTCTAGTTCAGTGGCCCTTCCTCAGAACGGATGGGATCCCTGAAAAGTTGATTAATATACAGAAGAGTCTGAATGGCTGTTAATGGAGACTGTTAGTAGTTAACAATAGGGGATGATGATTTGGAGATGCCAACGTTGGACTGGGGTGTACAAAGTTAAAAAGCACACAGCACCAGGGTTATAGTCCAACAGGTTTAATTGGAAGCACACGAGCTTTCGGAGTGACGCTCCTTCATTAGGTGATTGATCAAGGAGCTAGTGTGCTTCCAATTAAACCTGTTGGATTATAACCTGGTGTTGTGTGATTTTTAACTTTGTACACCCTACCCCAACACCGACATCTCCAAATCATGACTACTATCGACACCACTAACCGCCGGCTTAAAGTGGAGAGGATCGCCAAGAAGATTGCACATATCGACACAGACATCAAGTTTCTACAGGAATGCAGGCAAGCAGGAAAGATCCCGAAAGGATTACAGATCATGAACCCACTTAGGTTGACCTACAACACAGACTACGCAGAGAGACTTTGCCACCGCACCCCGCATAAACTTCTCAATCATCTCGTTCACCAACTCTACAGCAGGCGCCATAACCTTAAAATTCAGATGGAGTCCACACTCACAGCCTGCACGCAGGATACATCAGTACAATTACGCGACATTGCCAAACAGACAAGGTGACAAAACTACACCACGTACATGCACGCCAAGAACAAAAAACTGGAGAAGCTTGGCATTCTTACCAGTAATAGCAAAGCCCGCCCTGCAACCACAGTCGACAACATTATCACTGCGGGGAAGTCTATTGTCAACTTAGTGCACCACACTCTTCGACCAGAAGAGATTGAAGTCCTGTGTAGGGATCTGAACTTCTGCCCCACCAACAAAATGGACCCGTTGGTTCTGGCAGCAGACACAGAGGAGTTCATCAGACAAATGAGACTCCAGAAATTCTTTCAAGGTGCCGGCAGCGATCCCACTGAGCCCACTGATGAATTAGAACAGTCATCACATGGATCTGTAGAGGAGCGACCAAAGAACCCCACCGGAAAGCCGCTGCCGTGGGCTTGACATGTATGTTCAAACTGTCAGGAAATATATAAATGCCAGATTCATCAGCCGTACCCACAAGGTAGAGCAAAACATCACCCGTTCACAATGCAATGCCATCCAGGCTCTCAAAACCAATGACAACATTGTCATCAAACCAGCAGATAAATGAGGAGCCATTGTCATTCAGAATAGAACAGATTACTGCAAGGAAGTGTACCGACAACTTAGACAATCACCTGATGAAGGAGCGTCGCTCCGAAAGCTAGTGTGCTTCCAATTAAACCTGTTGGACTATAACCTGGTGTTGTGTTATTTTTAACTTAATAGGGGGTGACTAATTGAAGGCTATGTGAGAACTAGGCCTGTTGTATGTGAAGGGTGTATTGAGGAGTTCAGTCCCTAAAATTATTGAACACTATTTTGAGTCTGAAGGGCTGCAGGGTCCACCCGCAGAAAATGAGGTGTTGTCCTTCCAGCTTGCGTTGAAATGTCCTGGAACACTGCAGCAAGTCTGACGCAGAGATATTGACCAGGGAGCAGGATGGGGTATTAAACTGGAAGGAAACTGGAAATTCAGGGTCTTTTGTAAAGGTACAGCTTGGTTATTGTGTGAAGTGGTCACCCAGTCTACCTTTAGTTTCGCCAATGAAGAGCAGACCACAATGTGAGCAGCAAATGTCGTAGACCGGATTGTGGGTAATGTTGCTGCTTCACCTGGAAGGTATGTTTGAGTGTTGAATAGTGACGAGGGACGAGGTAAATGGGAAAGTGTTACACCTCCGGCAGGGGAACGTGAAGTGTACCTGTGGTGGGGGGGGATGTGTGGGTAGTGAATAATGAGCGGACCACGGTGTCCTGGAGGAAATGGTCACTTCAGAAGGCAGAAAAGGGAGAGGAATAAATATGTGACTGGTGGTGGCTTCTCGCTGGAGGTGGGGGAAATGCAGACAGATGATCTTCTGCATGTGAATGCTGGTGGGATAGTAGGTAAGGACAAGGGGAACTCTTAACGCTGTTGCAGGAGGGAGGAGAGAGTGTGAGGGTAGAATCGCAGCAGGTGGGTCAGAACTAGTTGGGGGCCCTGTCGACAACAGTGCTGGGGAAGTCTCGGTTGAGGAAGAAGGTGGACATTTCAGAGGCCACATTTCTGAAGTTGACATCATCAGAAGCAATGCGGTGGAGACGGAGGAACTGGGGGAATGGAATGGAGCCTTTGTAGGAAACAGGGTGTGAGGATGTATACTCCAGGTAGCTGTGGGAGTCGGTGTGTTAATACTGGATATCAGTGACCAGTCTTTCCCCAGAAATCGAAGCAGAGGTGTCGAGGAAAGGAAGGGAGGAGTCAGAGATAGACCTTGTGATATTGAGGGAGGGGTGCAAATTGGAAACGAAATCTTTTCAATTTCTGGACAAGAGACAGGTGCAGCAGCTATGATATCATCTACGTATCGGAGAAAGTGTTGTGGATGGGAGGTGGAAAGACCTGTAACAAGGAATGGTCTTCGTACCCCATGAAGGAACAGGTATAACTTGAGCCCACGTATGTATCCATGCACACCCTCTGTGTGGCAGGAGCAGGCGGAAGCAATGGGTTGCCCAGGGGCGAGTGGGTGGGAATTTCCAGATGAAATGTAGTCACATTTAGTTAATAAAATGGCCTGATGTGCCATGGAAAGGTTATGGACCAGCAGTTGATATGTGGAGTTATCTGGAACTCAGCCTCTGAAATGGAGAAGTGAGTCCACCACCCTTATCGACACAGGCTGAATAACACAGTCAGGGTTGGATCAAAGCATACAACGTACAGTATGTTCAGAGAGTGATAGGTTGGATAAGGTGAGGTGGATGCAGAGAAATTAAGACAACGACTGGAAGTTCTCAATGAACAGATTGAGTTCAAGGAAACGCCAGAGGAATGTGCCCAGGTGGACGGACAGGGTTGGAACTGGGTGAAGGGTCTGTGGGATGGGGAGTGGACTCTTGTCCAAAGAAATGGACGACGAGGAGAACATGGTTGAAGAGGAGTTCAACATTATGTCGTTCCTGAAATTCATTAAAGTGGGGGCACAGCGGGATAACGCTGAGACTTTTGCTGAGTACAGAACATTCAGCATTAGAGCGTGGAGGTTTAGCAGGAATGTTGAATGCACGACAAGAGGTGGGCTTGGGAGAGGGGATGGACTCAGATGAAATGCAAGAAGGAGAGATTCAGATGTGCATCATCTAGGTCCCCAAATGTGAGAAATGTGAAAAGGAGACGGGATGGACTCAGAGCGCAGGGCATGGGTGGGGTGGCAGGTTCCAGAGGCTCATAGGCATCTCTATGTTACTCCATCTTGTGGGCCTCATATATTTGGCGAAAATGGCAAATGAGCTGGAGAATGAAGTAGAATTGGGGAATGTTGCAGCCTTGAGCCAATGTGATGAGATGCTGTTGGACAGAGAAAATGTTGATCTCAGTGGCACTGACATCGTACGATCAGTCCTCAGAAAGTAACTGATTGAAAATAATCGGAATCATTATCTTATTGTAAACTTCTGATTTCATTGGGGTGACACTCAATCAGCAAGGTCTTACTGTTCTGAGACTTTAGACCAAACTGTGAAAACAGATTTGTCTTCATGTTATTAATAAGACAAATCCATCCATGGTTTTGGAAGGCACTAGCAAAGGTTGAGTTTATTTGTCATTCCCAACAGCTCGAGGGAAGGTGTCATTTTTCAATGAGGAAATTACCATCACAGAATTTCCTCTGATTCCCATTAACCACAGTTTGCTGAGGGGTAATGATGCTACATGAGATAAATATTGCTTTGATGCAAGGGACATTACTCTGATCTCACTTCAAATGACATTGGAAAATGAGTTAAAATGTTAAAGAGCAAAATGATCGAACACAGCTTGTTTGAACAATGTGGTCACTGTCCTCACAACGTTTTAGGTAAAGCTGATGCATGGACGTCTGATTCTGAGCAGAGGTTTGTCCTATTTGTGATGAGGCTGTTTGTTTAAGCGCTGTGACACAGAGACAGACAAAAAGTTCCACTCTGGATGGGGAACAGAATCATCCTTTTCATTTTGTATTGGACAGCGACAGACACACACTATTGTCTGTTCCTCTTGGACATTGATCATCCCAATCTCATTGTTGACTGATGACCAATAGCAGCACGAAACCAGCAGTTCCCATCTCCCTAGTTGGAAAGCAAAAAGGGCAAGGGATGGCCAGTGGAAGTGGGAGTAACTAGGGAAGGGTGTAACTTACAGTGGGAGTGGGAGAAGAAAGATGTGAAGAGATATCATCCGTGGAAAGGTATGTAGCAACAGAAGGGGTAATGCAAGGAACGTAGGAGTGTAAACCAAGAGTATGAAGGCGGAGGAAGAATGGCTAATGAAGTTTTAGTGACTGTGAAAAACTTTCTTTAGCAAAAGTGAGGTTGTGTGAAAAAACATCACTGTTCAGGAAAATTGGGATCTGGTTCCATTGAAAATTATGATTTGATGTATTTCTTTTTCTATCACTTGATTCTTGTTCAGATTGCACATTCACTCTGTATTTCTGCATCTCCATCAAAAGCAGATTAAATGTCTTTTTTCCCCTGGTATGGTGTCTCAACATTTTTGATTTTTCTTTACAGTATGTATTTGCTTCCAATTCAAGGTAGACATGAGAATATGATTTGATCTCCTTCAGTTTGTCCATAAGGTAGAAGTTAATTGAGTATTTATCCACATCACATTAGCTGATTCAGACAATGAGTTTGCGTCCATCCTGCAGATGAAAAATTCTTCAGTTCTGACTATTGTTACAAAGAACAGTGTCACACAAAAGGCGAATGTTCCACTGCAAGGTGCCATACCATTGTTCATTCTAAATTAGGTACACACTTTATTAATAAGACATGCTGAGGGGCAGAGTTTAAAAGGTGAATTCAACTCTATGTTGAAAGTGCAATTTGCAGCTCCCTCACGATAGGTATTAACTACATCACTTTGTAAATTCCCAACAATAAGAATAGCAAGTGACTGGAATTCTTAATTCTTCTTCTGTGAATAACATCTGGAGAATAGGAAGGAAATCAAGATTTGTTTGTGATATTCATAAATGATGATTGTGAGAATGTGGAAGATGGAAGGCAGTGGAATGATAACTAATGGGGATGACACAAAGATTCGCTGGGTGGTTCACAGTGAGGTGGAAATGGTTAGGCTACAGGACGATATAAACAGATGATTTCTATATCCAGATTGATGGCCGATGAAGTTTAACACTGATAAATGTGAGATGATGCACATCTGAATTAACAAGACAAGTGAGTACTCAGACTTTGAAGGGCGAGGGATAGCTTTACTCCTTTTTTCATTGCAGTAGGGAAGGTTGAGGAAGAAACCTGGCACAGGTGTACAAGAGCATAAGGGGAATGGAGATGATGAACAGACAGCAAATGGTTCCCTTACTCGAAAGGCCAAAACCAAAGGGATACATACTTAAAGTGAAAGGCAGGGGATTCAAAGAGGATTTGTGAGTGTGTTTTGAACTGAGAGGGTGGCACAGACATAGAATATAAAATCCCTACTGTGCGAACATCGGCTCTTTTGACCGAACAATCCACACTGACCCTCCAAAGACTAACCCACCCAAACATGTTCCTCCAATATTTACCCCTGACTAATGCACCTAACCTACACATCCCTGAACATTATTGGCAATTAAGCATGGCCAATTCACCTAAGCTGCACATCATCGTATTGTGGGAAGAAACTGGATTACATCAAGGAAAACATGCAGACACAGGGAGAATGCACAAAATCCATATAGGCAGTCACCCGAGGCTGGAATCAAACCTGGGTCCCCAGCGCTCTCAGGCAAAATTGCTAATCACGAATCCACCATTCTGCCCCTGGTGACATGTGTCTGTAATGCATTGCTTAGGTGGGTTATTGAGCAGGTAATCTCACAAACTTTCTAAAAAGCCTTTGGATATGCACTTGGTGGTGCAGGCTCGCATTTTCATTCAATGATTCTATGCGGTGGCAGCCATGAGCACTCTGATGTCATCTGAAGCAATAGCTAATGGCAGTTCCTGGTTTGTTCCATTGACTGTACTCAGTAAGTGAGCCTCCAGTGAAGTGCTGGTGTTATCATCCACTTTCTATTCGAGTGTTTTGGTTTCCTTGAATTGGGATTGTAATTTCCTACGTCGATGATGTAATTTCCAGCCCTTTTTCTCGGAGAGTGGTATATGGAGTCAAACTTGATACGTTTGTTGATGTAGTTCCCGTTGGAATGCCGTGTGTCTAGGAATTCTTGTGCTTGTCTCTGTTTGGCCTGTCCTAGAATGAATATGCAGACCGAGTCAAAGTTACTCGAAAACAAGTATACTATTTTGGATTGTTGGGGGCGATGACCGTTCAGGGGAAAGCAGCAGTAGACAGGTTGGTCGTACTACCACTGGCTCTTGGGGCACAGTGGGAAAGAATAAAAGTAAACAGGACGTTAAAGATAGGAGGGTCGATTGTTAGAGGGACAGATCGGAGATTCTGTGGTCACAAACGGGAATACAGGATGGTGGGTTACCTCCCAGGTGCTAGGGTCCAGGATATCGACAAGTGGCTGCAGAACATTCTCAAGGGGGAGGGGGAGGAGCCAGAAACCATTATGCACGTTGACACAAATGATACCCGTAGAAATAGGGACGAGGTTCTGCAGCGTGATTACAGAGAGCTAGGAGAAACATTTTTTAAAAAGAAACCTTGACAGTGGTAAGCTCCTGAGAGGGAGTTTACCGTCAGAAACTTGCACTGGAGGGAGCACCAATATCTTGGCGGCCAGTTTTGCTAGTGTTACAAGGGCGTGCTTAAATTAGATTGGCAGGGGGGTGGTATCCTCAATAGCAGGGAGGAAATTGCGAGGCTGGAAGGAGATACAGTAATCAGAAATCTGTAAGATTAGGCTGGAAAACGACAGAGAGAAAGTCCTGCCTTTTGGATTAAATTTCATCTATTTCAATTCAAGAAACAGGTAAGGCCAATGGACTCAGGGCGTGGATAGGTAGGTGGGACTGGTATATTATAGCCATTACAGAAACATGGCTAAGTGATGGATAGGACTGACAGCTTAATGTACCAGGGTAAATGTGCATTAAACAGAGATGACAGAAGGAGGAGATGGGAGTTGCACATCTGATTAAGGGGAGTACAACAGCAGTAATCAGAGATAAAATAACTGATGGATCACCCAGTGAGGCTTTGTGGGTGGAGGTAAGAAATAGGAAGGGGATGGTGACGTGATTGGGGTTGTACTATAGGCCCTCAAATAGTCAACAAGAATGAGAGAAACAAATATGCAGGGAGAGAGTGGAGACCTGCAGGAGCAATAGGGTTATCTTAATAGGGGATTTTAATTTTTCCAACATAGACTGGAACTGCCTGAGCGTTAAGGGATTGATGAGATAAAATCTGTAAATGTGTCAGGAAAGTTTCCTCAAGCGGTATATAGAGTGTCCAACTCGGGAAGTGGCAAAACGCAAAGTTTTCTCAGGAAATAGGGCAGGACAGGTGACTGAGTTAATACTGGGGAGCACTTTGGGACCAGTAACCACAGTTCTATTAATTTTTGAAATAGTTATGGGGAAGGACAAAACTGGTCCTCAGATTCATGTTCGAACTTGGGGCGTGGCCCAAGTCCAGACAGCTGGGATCATGGGAATCCCTTGATACAGGAGTTTACTGAAGAAGGAAATCAGTAGGGTGAAAAGGGGGCAAGAAAGAGCCTTGGCGGAGAAGATTAGAATGAATCCAAAAAGATACTTTAAAAATATTAAGAGAAAAAGCAATAGCTACAGTGAAAATAGGACCCCTCGAAGATCAAAGTGGACAAGTATGTGTGAAACTATAAGAGATGCATGAAGTCCTCAATGAATATTTCTACACTATGTTTACTTTGGAGAAATACATGAATACTTGGGATCTTGAGGAAGTTAGTAGTGATATCTCAGGGACAACCAATATCATAGTAGAGAAGATTTTGAACGCAATTACTCTTTCATGCATTGTAGTCATCGACTCTCTGATGTGTCAAAATCCATTGACACCCACTCGCACCCCCCAACTATTTCAGTGATGTTGCCTCCCCTAACTCTCTGGTCCCACCGTCACTACCCTCTGAGAGAAGGAAACATTCCCCACACATATACTTTGGCCAATTGACATAAACAAATGATATGAACACACCGTCAGAGTGATTGGCCCTGATATCATGGCAGTAATTGACTGAGCAAGGTGTCAAGGAGACTGAACAAAATTGAATTTGATGGAAATCAGTTGTTATGTCCCCACTGGTTCGATCATTGAGAACACAATGTGGCTGGTGGACATCAATCCTCTCAGTCCCTAGATATCTCTGTGGACAATCGCAGAATAGCTTCTTCGGCACAAACATCGTCAGATGCTTGACCAATGTCTTTCCCTCTGTCATACGATCAGAAGTGGGGATGTTCTGTGAAGATTATACAACGTTCAGAACAATGAGTCACCTCCTCGGGTATGAAAGTATCAAATCTGACCAACATTCAAGCTTGTGCTGTTCATATATAGGTAACATTAATCAAAAGCACTGCTGGGCACTTAACATTTCCACGGTAAAAAAGAAGGAAACCCTACAGCAACTCTAGCTGCTTTAACAATAATATAAGAAAGCCATTCAGCCCATCAAAACTATTGGATAAAAACAGGTGCAACGCATTCCCTCTCTCCTGCCTATTCCACAAGAAGACAATTTAAAAAAATACAGAAGCTATTGGAATCCAAAATTGACACGCCAGAGACTGGAAGAACAGAATAATCAAGGCAGCGCCAAGACGTTGAGATGTCAACGCCTAGGAGAAAACCCTTCATCAGGACTTGGGTTATGAGTAAAGGGGTCTATAGATAAAGGGGCGGGTGAAGGAGGAGGAGGCAGAGTGGCGAGATGGGCATAAGTGAACACTGATAAAGGGTATCAGCCGGTTGGTGATGGGGGGACTGAATCCAGTTAATAGCTGAATCAAGTGTTGATCAGAGGAAGGCAAGGAGGGAAAGGCCTGGGAATGGAATCATAGGATTAGAAGGAAGGTTATTTGAAATTGGAGAATTCAATGTTGAGTCCCCGGGGTGTAGGCTGCACAAGTGACATATGAGGTCTTGTTCCTCCAGTTTTTGGTTTGGTTCATTCTGGCAATAGAGGAGGCCAAGGATGGCCATGTCAGAAAGGAATTGGCGGGGGTTGGGGGGAGAGAATTGAAATACGAAGAGATTGGGAGGTCAGGTCAGCCCTTAGAAGCCTGACTGCAATACTCTCAAATCATTCACTTCATTTACATTTGGTCTTCCTGATGCAGTGAGACCACATCGGGTGCACCAGATGCAGTAAACTAGGTTTGGATCCCACCACCTGGTACATCTCCCACAAGGCTGTCCCTTCGTTATCGTGCAACACTCCCCACCAATCTGCCCCATAGCCCCCAGGTACCTTCTCCTGCAACCGCAAAAGATGCATCACCTGCTGGCACACAACCTCCTCCACCTCCTTTTTGGGCTTCAAACAGTACTTGCAGGTTAGACAGGGGTTCACCTGCGTCTCTTCCAACCGAGTTTACTGCATTAGATGCTCCCGATGTGGTCTTTTCTACACTGGGGAGACCGAACATAAACTAAGTGCACATTTCACTGAGCATCACAGCCGGGCCTGCAGGGGCCAACCTGACCTCCCAGTCACCGCCCATTTGAATTCCCCTTCCCACTCCCTTTCCGACATAATCCCCCCTGGCTTCCTCTGTTGCCTTGGTGAGACAGACCGCAAATTGGAGGAACAACAGCTCATCTGCCTGGCAAGCCTACCACCTGGAAGATGTAACATTGAGTTCTCCAGTTTGAAATAACCTTACTACCCATCTCCTTACTCCATTTCCTTCCCATACTCCTCCCTTCCATTCCACCTAACGACTCCGCCTTCCAGCTCCCAACTGGATTCATCCCTCCCATCGCCCAACCAGGTTGCATCCATCACCTGTGTCCACGTAGCCGTACCTCACCATTCCGCTTCTCCCGATCCCAATCACTCCCTTTCCTCTTCATCTGCCGCTCCCACTACCTCCCAATCCCAGTTCTGAAGAACTGTTTTACCTTAAATTTTGACTTTCATACCTCATGATGCTGTCTGGCTTGCTGTGTTCTTCCCTCCTCCTGTTTGTCTTCTATAATTCAGGAAGATAGAGTCGAGTCAGCACAACATGCTGGTGGGCAGGAACCATGGGTTGCCCATTGAAGTTCCTTGAACCTCTGCCCTCAGGCCAGGAGTAAGACATTTTGTCCCTCAAGACATTGACTCATGATCAGAAGAGGCCATTCAGTCCCTCGTAACTGTTACACTGAAATACGAGGATGTCATTGATCCTGCAACATGTCAAACGCATGAGGCATAGGCTGCAAAGACAGATTGCTCCATGGTATTCCTCCTGGCTCCATTGCTATTGGTACACCTGTGTTATGTTAACATGGTTTGCTGACCATGAGGAGGGAAAGTGATTGGTTTGTACCAAGTCCCAAGGAGGCATCTTCCATCTTCGAGATATTATGGACGAGGTTACACCACTCAGAATATTCTTTAGCAGGCAGCCCAGAGCATAACTTTGAAATTTGTGATGGTAAGTGTACAATGAAAGTTCCCCGGAGTACTTTAACTTAGTTCACTACCAGATTTGAAAACAGACAAAAACTTTATTCATAAAATTATACAATGAAACACAAAGAGCAGAATAAAGAACCCCGACAGAATTCAACCTACTCAGCCGGACCTAATTATGCTATTCGGAATCACACAACTGCCCCAATAAGCAAACCCCCAATTAAAACCAGTATAAATGGAACATATGCTTCCAGGTTGAAGTTGAAGGTCAGAAAAGAGAAACAGATTCCACGTAGCTCCATTTTGAACTTCCCAGTTCAAGACTCAGCTGAAAACTGCCCAGTTCAGTACAGCTAGTTCAGCTAAAAGAGCTCACCACTCCCCTGTTCATTATACATGTCACTTATATAGCATGACCACTTTGGCCTGAAGTCTCATCTGTTTACATTTTCTGCCACAGTCCCTCAGGAGTGCATATCTCCTCCTCCCTCAGCATTACAGACTGAGAAGATCCTGTGCCTCTTAATATTGGAACCTCCTTACCAATTTCTCCTGGCCGATGTGAATAAACTTCACCCTTGCATATATATTTGTTAAGCAGATCTGGCACGTCTTCCTTGATCAACTTCTGAACATCCTGTACAATCTGAGGCAATTGTCTAACTTCCCTTGTGTTTTTTTGTTGCTTTCCAATAAAACTCCCAGGCTTGGCTGGTTTTCCTTCATCTGGTTTTCTCCTAGCCCACCAACATTGTGATTTTGTGTCGTCCACTTTATTACAATGCAAACACCGGAGCCTTTGAACTTCTTTGTCCCCTTCAAGGGTTTCTTTTTTGACCCTGTGGTAATTATCCTAATGATCTTCACTGTGATCTACATTTCCCTTTCCACGTGAGAATATCTCTTTGCTCCAATTTGTATTCCTCTTGAACACAAATCGAGTCTGGAAGCCAAGCCGAATTTATGGATCAGTTCATAATCATCAGCCCGACAGCTGCTAACCTTGATGTTATCACTGTCTGCTCTTCCACAGGAGTTCGCATTACTTCAGGCAGTGAATTTTTAAGTTCATCCAAAATGCTTTCCTCTCCAAGGGCATCATAGGTTTGCTTGATTTTTAAAGCTCTTATCCATCTTCGAAATTACTCTGTTTGATCCATTCAAACTCAACCGAGGTTTGACCAGGATCCCTCCTGAGATTCCTGAAAGGTAGTCTATAACCTTTTGGTACAAGCTCAGTTAAAATTGCCTTTTTTCACCTCCTCATACTCCCCAGATACCTCCACTGATAGAGATGCAAACATCTCATTAGCTCTACCTTCAAGTTTTGTTTAGATCATTAAACCCACATTGTCTCTGGCCACTGCATTTGCTTAGCCACCTTTTCAAATGAGTTGAAAAAGACTTCCACATCCTCCTCATCAAATTTAGGCAATGCTTGAACACACTTAAACAGCTTCTGACTAGGCTTCTGACTACCAGTGTCTTGCTCATCCTCACTCTCTTAATGACGAATTATAACCTCAGCCTTTAACTCCAGCCTTTTACGCTGACTTTTCGTTTAAAGTGTTAGGTTTTTTTTGCTGTTCAAAAGCTCTGTCATTTTTTCTCCTCTAATGCTCTCTCTTTTTGTTTCTCTTCTGCGAGTGAAAGAACCAATTACTACCCCAAGCTTTGTCTGCTCAACGAAACCAATACCCGAAATAAAGACACTAGCACCTACCATTCACTGTTTAATATACCGCAAAGAGTCCCCAATATGTTAAGGAGTCGGCTAGACCACTTAAAACATTTTTAAGCAAGCAGCTAAGAGCATAACGTTGCAACTTGTTTGTAAGTTTCAATGAAAATTACCCAGAGTAAGATAGCTAGGTTGTATACTAGATTTTAAAAAGACAAAACCTTTATATTCACAAAATTATCCAATGAAACACAAATAACAGAATAAAAAAAACCCAACGAAACTCAACCTAACCAGCTAGACTTAATTATCCTGTTCCGAATACACCCAACAGTCCCAATAATCAAATTCCGTTTAAAACCCATTAGAAATAGAACACATACTTGCAGTTTGAAGTTGAAGAGCAGAAAAGAGAGAGTTTCAACACAGCTCCCTGTTGAACTTCCCAGTTCAAGACAAAACGGAAAACTGCTCAGCTCCGCTCAGCTCAGCGAGTTCAGCTGAAAGAGCTGACCACTTCTCTTTTGTTATCTCGGTCACTTCAAAGGCATAACCAATTTGGCCTGAAGTCTCTTCGGTTTACATATAAACAGAAGGCCTCTGGAAATCCTTTTCATCTATGTACCAAACAGACTGACTTGAGTCAGGTCCTGTTTATTGCCCCTCTGAAAAAAGACAAGGACACTGTCTCCATGAGCCAAGGAACACCTTTTATATATAAAAAAGACTAGCTTTGTGATAGAGAAGACAGGCTAGTGTTCTGTATGGAGGTCAGAAGCTGGTGGGAATGGTTAACAGTATCAGAGTGTGGCTGCTGACAGATTTGTGAACAACATCACGTTCAGTACAGGGGCACACATCAACTGCACTTTGAGATGATGAGAGTTCATTCAGAACCTGGAGCTCTCTCGCAACCAACATGGGGGCTCCACAGAGCTACATAAACTATCATAGTGTCATAGAATCCTACAGCATGGAGACAGGCCCTTTAGCCCAAACTGGTTCATGTTGACCAAAATGTTCATCCATGCTCACCCCGTTTCCCTGCACCTGGCCCATATCCTTCTAAACCTTTCCTATCTATATATTGCCCAAATGTAAAGACATGTATTGCGGAAAACATGTTATATTTGTTTTGGAAATAATGAATGTTGGTCCATAACACTCAAGTTTTAATGCAATCAGTTTTTACTCTTTTGTAGCATTACAGATTAAACACTCATTTCCTTCACACATGGTACCATCACTGTAGGGATTAGTGTGGTGTAACTCCTTTAAACTGTCTCTCTGTAGCAAGGAGATCATTCATTATAATGGAGAGAAAATGTGTTCACAGTGACCAAACTAATGTCTCAATAACACTCTACAACTGCAGGAAGGTATCTTCACTCTGATACTTTAAACACTTTGCATGTAGGACACCACACATTTTCTGTGCTGATTACTTACTGCTCCGTATGAATTCTGTCAGGGTTAATGACCAAGGACATCCAGCTCCTTCTCACCAAGAGCATTTCCCACTTTCTCGCCTCCTCATAAATACAAAATGAGAAGGATGGTATGTTTTGTCAATTCATTTCTTTGCCTTATGAAGCAAAGCCACACCAACGGCAACATCAGTATTGCCAGTGGAGATGGTTGGAGATGCTGAGGAGGTGATGGTCAAGCTGTATTATCTCTGGAATAGTAATCCAGGGACCCAGGTGATGACGCAGACCCCGGATTTGAATCCCACCACAGCAAGTGTTGGAATTTGAATTCAATAGAATATCAGGAATTAAGAATCAAATAAAACAATGAAACCATTGTCGATTGTCGTACCTGGCACCCTCATTCCCTTCAGGGAAGGAAATCTGCCATCTTCACCTGGTCAGGCCTACGTGTTACTCCAGGCCCACAGCAATGTGGTTAACACTCAGTTGCAGTTTGAAATGGCCAAGCCAGCCACTCACCTATATCACTCACTATAAACTCCCAAAGAAATGTAACCAGTCAGAAGTAAGCACAGACACTGGTTCATGTTGACCAGTGTCAACATCTTGTCAAGGACAATGAAGAAAAGGAATTTAATACTGTCTCTGCATCCATTAATGAATAAAATTGGCTTATCCCACTCAGAGAAGACAGATAAAAGGATATAACTCACTTTAAACAGTGACTTTGATGTATACACTACAGGGTTACGATTTTCAGCAGTATGGGAACAGGAGAAAAATAAATAAGATTAATCTCGTTTTTTTATTTCAAACCAGCTGATCATCAACAATCCCTTTGTTTGCTTCTTTCTCTCTCTCTCTTTCTCAATCTGTTCAACACAGTCCTTCTCCCCTTCACCACAGATATCACGCTCACCAACATCAATTACACTATTTCCCAGCTGTGTTCCGTTCTGATATAAGGCCATTGGACTGAAAATGCCAATTCTGTTTTTCTCTCGACCCGAGGCTTCCAAATCTGCTGTTATTTTTGGCACTTTCACTTTCTTTTTGTTTCCAATCTCGAGCATCATTCTTTGTTTTATTTAACCTTTAATGTTGTTATTACATGGGATGTCCGGATTACTAACAGGGGCAGCATTTGTTGACCTCACTAAATACCCTTTACTGTGAGGTCATTCTTTCCGACATTACACAGCCAAGCACATTGCTGTTGGTCTGGTGTCAGTCTTAAGCCAGAGCAGGTAATATTGCGGGATTTCTTTACCAAAGGACATCATTGAGATAGATAAACGTATTGATAACATACTGGTGATGTTATGGTTGCTATTAGTGAAATTCGGTTTTATTTCCAATTCCTGTCATTTGGATTCACGTTCTGACGTCATCTGTGGTAGGATGTGAAACAGTTTCTTTCGTGTAACAACCTGTGCCTCTGAATTACATGGCGAGCAACATTATTATTCTAACACAGTGTCCGTCTCAAGAATTTGCTTTGGAGACCCGACCAAGGTTGTAATGGAAATATTTGCAACTGAAAGAGTGCTTAGAAGAGAGCTGGAAACATGAAATCTGAATGCTACCATGGCCAAGATAATGGTTTATTTAGCAACAGCACTGAAGCCAAAATGGGGAGAGAGGATATTATGGAGCGGGTAGTGGATAGGTTTGGTGATGGAGAGAATACCGAGACATAAAACAATTCAGGGCAAAATAGAAAATCATGATTGTGAACATTCTTGTTCTCAGATGTTTGTGAGAATGGAGGTCGGGGGGGGGGTGTGGTGGGGGTGCGTGGGAGCAGTGGTGGAATTCTGGTGATGAGTGGAGTTTGTAATTAAAACTGAAAACAATTATTTCCGTATTTGCAAAATATCGATAACAGAAATAGCAATGAAGATCACCATGGTTTATGAGATTAATACTTGGATAGAGATGGGGAGACTTAACAGGTACACAAACAGTAGCGAGCAGGGGATAGCAACCTGCCTGAAAAATCATCAGAACACCTAATATCCACCATGGTAATGATGTCCAAGGCGCGTAGAGAGAGTAAAGTCCCCAGGATATACTCCTGTCCATTGTTGTAACATTCCAGGCTAATGTTCGCAGATTCTGATCCATTGTTGTAACATTCCAGTCTAATGTTCGCAGATTCTGATCCATTGTTGTAACATTCCAGTCTAATGTTCGCAGATTCTGATCCATTGTTGTAACATTCCAGTCTAATGTTCGCAGATTCTGATCCATTATTGTAAAATTCCTGTCTACGGTTCTCAGATTCTGATCTTTCCTCTCCCTATCTCAATAGCTGTTGATCCCTGTTAGTCTCAGAGTTCATGCATCTGCTGCTACAATGGAATACACATTGAAAGAATACCCTTACTAATAGGAGAAGAAAATCCTGCAGTGACATAATTAGAATCCATGAAGACTCACATCAACCACTGAACAAGCAGTTCTAGTTAACCCCTTTAGGTTTGGTAACTGGACTGGATTGAATGCTGACATCACTGATGATTGGTCGCATTTCCCATCATGAATTGTTCTTATGAAGTCATTTGTGAGGGAGAATGATGGATGTTTCTTAGTGCAGGCTAGATAATTCTGATGTGTTGTTTATTTGCAATACTGTAACCATCTGAACCCCACATCCTTCCCCCCACAAAAAAAAACACAATCAAGACGTTACGGTGCTGATCTCTCCTCCACTAGAACAGGTACCAACCAATAGATTTCCAGTGGGCATAATTGCACTCCAATACACAAGAAGTGTGGATTTGCCTGGGCATTTCTCTCGTTGCAATAAGGCAATTTTGTATCTTCAACACATAATTCGTTTCTGCACTGTTTTATATAAATTCACAAACACGTTAATACATTTGATTGGCTTCTTTCAGTAAGTCTTAAATTTTTAAAACTCAGTCCAAAGCCAAATGCGACATGTTGTCACAAAGCCGGTCCCTTTACAAGGTTTTGTTGTCCTTGATTTTCTTTTCCCAGAGATGTTCTAAACGACCCAAGGTTCCAATATACCTGAATTTTGAATGCTTCACTGGGGGGCCTTTTGCTTATAGCGAACAGATAATTCCTCAGGCAGAAGGCTTTCAAGCCTTTAAAGTAAAACTGATACAATGAAGGGCGCGTCGCCAGCTCTCTGGTTGCGCAGGTCAGTTCAATTCAGGGGTGAGTTGAGTCAGGGTCACTGTTGAAACTGGGCGCTATCCCTCTCGTTCTCCCCTTCTGATTTTGTAACATGTAAGCGTTTTGAGTCATTTTTACTCTTTATGCTAAGGGGTTTGTTGTTTTGGGATTGTTGCATGTACGTTGCAACAGCATCCTTAAGTGGGGATAGCCTGTCGGGTTCGGATAGGATCAGTTGTTCGGTATTCTGTTTTCGGTTCATTTTGTTTCATTCTTTAATTTCGTAAATAAATGCTGTTTGTTAAAAACTCGGCAGTGTGACCAGCTAATTCCCTCATTGAATATGCACTGTACATTTACTTTCAAATACCACAGTTATGGTCTGGGTTACGTGCTTCAAAATATTTGAGGGGTCTGGCCTTGCCCTTAACAATGTGCAACAACCTTGTTCATTAAAACCCAAGGATTAATGCGTCAGGGATGGAACGAATCTGATATTGGCTGGGAGGCAGAAAGGACTGGAACCAGTGGCTGAGCAGACTTGAGGGGAGTACAGTAACATCTCCCAGTCAACCCTCATTCTTTCTCACAAATGGAATGAAATGCAATGCAGAGTGATAGAACAGATGACATTTGGGCGATGGAATGCTGAACGACAATGTGAATAGAAAAGGCAATTTTAAACGTGATGGATGGAGTTATAATTTACAGATAGAGTATTCAATCATAGGTTATACAGGTTGATAAGATTGTTTATCTGAACAGGATATTCAGAATTAAAACACAGACACATAACACCATGAGTGGCCACCGTGACCACCACCTTTGCTGTAACTAATCTGCAAAATGTATTTAAAAGCTTTCAGAGCATGTGGGGACAAGCTTATTAATAAAGGACACGAATGATGTTATCATCAATAATCTATTCCTGTTGTTTCATAAAGTGTGGAAGTGAGGACAGCAGATGCTGGAGATCAGAGCTTAAAAATGTGTTGCTGGAAAAGGGCTTATGCCTGAAATGTCAATTCTCCTGCTCCATTGATGCTGCCTTACCTGCTGCGCTTTTCCAGCAACACATTTTTTGTTTCATAAAGTGTAGCTATCTCTAAAATGTCTTTCAAATCAAAATAAATGTGTTGAGATTCGCGCATTTAAGTTGACCTTGGCAAAAAAAGTTATTTTTAGATCTTGAAGAAGAAACAGAATCCAGTTTAATCCGAGTGTCACCGGCACAAGTCACGGGAACAGGAATGGAGCAAATTGTTCAAATATAACATCTAGACCCATCCAGAAAAGCAACACATTAGACATAATGGAAATCAGACATCCAAGCACAAAATGGTCGAGAAGTGCAACAGATAAGGCAGGATATGGAGAGAGAAACAATGTTAACATATTGAGGCCAATACGAACCTGTTCTGAGCAAATCATACTGGACTCAAGATAGTTAATTTTGTTTCTCTCTGTTCCAATGCTGCCAGAACTGCTGAGTGTATATCCAACACTTTCAATTGGCATCATAACAGGCCACAGAGAGGAATGGTGGGTGGTTGCTTTTCAGACTGAGGCATGTGACAAGCAGTGTTCCACAAAGGTTCATTTTTGTCCTGATGCTGTGGAATGAGCCTGGCCAGGTGGTTGAAGTTTCAGTTGGGGATAACTTTGGGACTATCGATCACGATTCCATACGTTATACAATACGCAATGACAAAGACAAGAGTTGTCATAAATGAAGAGTGCTAAATTGGGGGAAGGCCATCTATACCAAAATTCAGCAGAAGTTGAGGAATATAGATTGGGAGCAGTTGTTTGAAGGTAAATCCACATTTGATACGTGGGAAGCTTTTAAAGAGAGGTTGATTAGAGTTGAGATCAGAAATGCTTCTGTGGAAATGAGGGGTAGGAATGGCAAGATTAGGGAACCATGGATGACAGGTGAAATTGTGAGACTAGCTTAGTGGAAAAATGAAGTGTTCATAAGGTCTAGACGACTGAAGAGAGACAAAGCTTGGGAAGAAAATCGGGAATGTAGGACCAATGTGAAACAAGGAATTAAGAGGGCTAAAAGGGGTCATGACATATATATTTAGCAAACATGATTATGGAAAATCCCAAAGACTTTAATTCATATATAAGGAGCAAGAGGGTAACTAGAGGAAGGGTTGGACCACTCAAGGACAAAGGAGGAAAGTTATGCGTGGAGTCAGAGCAAATGGGTGAGATTATTAATGAGCACTTTGTATCAGTATTCACCAAGAAGAAATGTTGAGATTAGGTATGGATGCTTGATTCCTCTAGGTCAAGTTGAAATAAGGAAGTGTTGGTTATTCTAAAAGGCATTAAGGTACCAGGTTCCCAAGTCCGGATGGGATCTTGGATGAGAGAGGAAACAGGTGGGACCATAGCAGATATCTTTGCAGCATCTTTGAACACGGGTGAAATCCCGTAGTACTGGGAAATTGCTAATGATGTTCCCTTGTTTAAGAATGGCGACCCTGATGTTAGTGGCATGGAAACTGCTGGAGAAATCCTGAGGGATAGGATGTATTCCCAGTTGGAAGAAAATGTGCTCATCAGTGATAGGCAACATAGTTTTGAGCAGGGAATGTCATGTCTTGCCAACTTAAAAGAATTCTTTGAGGAAGTGACAAAGTTTCTTGTTGAGTGACGGCCATTAGATGTCATATACATGGACTTTAGTAATGCGTTTGATAGGGTTCCCCATGGTCCGCTGATTGAGAAAGTGAAGTCGCATACGGTCCAGGCTGTACTAGTTAGATGGATAGTCTAGTCCCCTATTCCCAATCTTCTTCTTGGCTGTCATGTCTGCAGGGTGATCTGCTCTCTGTGTGAGCTATTCACCTAACTCTCAGCATCACAGATGTCCCATAGAGTGTCTAATTACTATCTGAGCTCCAAGACCCAGCGTTCATCTAGGACACGAGCAGGAGCTATGATTTCCCAACGTAACAAAACATATTTTCCATCTAACAAACATGTCTTGTCATGTCTTAAAATGCAAAATGTCTAGAGTAACTTAATTAATTACTTAGAATTAAATTAACATCATGAAAAAATAACAATATGGTTAACTCCCTTATACAACTGTGGCTTACTGAGGGTAATATATATATAGGCTCAAAATTTCACTTCTCCCTCTTATTTCTGAGTTCAATCCTTATTTCAGAAGATGAAAAATTAAATTTGCTAACTTCTATCAATTTACTGACAGTCGCTTCCTACGGTGTATTATCTGCCAACGAATTTACAGCCTTTTCTGTGAAGGCTCTTGTACTTCTTCAAAACTCAGTGCAGGCCCGTCCCAGCAGCAGAAAGTTATCTTTTTGACTTCCAGGTACAGGTAATCCTCCAGCTCCCACTCCACTCTGCTCCCTCACAGGGTCACCGTCTTTGTGACTGCCAGGTACATGTAATCCTCCAGCTCCCACTCCACTCTGCTCCCTCACAGGGTCACCATCTCTGTGACTCCCAGGCACGAGTAGGACATGATCTTCCGTGCTGATTTATATCCTCCCATTTTGCTGCCTCTGTAACTCTCAGGTGTGAGTGAGCCTCATGCTCCTGCTCCAAGTTGCTCCGTCACATGGTCACTCCCTCTGTGACTCGGTGCTGATTTCGAGCCTCCTGCTCTTCTGCTTCTCCAACTCCGAGTCCTAGTCGACCTCGATCCTCGCTACTGATTAATATTCTCCCGCTCTGCGCTGCTGTCTCTCAGGTTCCCTCCCTTTGTGACTCCCAGGTAATGATCGGCCTCAAGCCTCAGCTAAGATCTATAACATCCCATTCCGCACTGCTGCCTTACAGAATCGCTGTTGTGCCTGGAAGACAGTGGGAAAGAGGAGGATTAGACAGAGCAGAGGTGTTACAGTGATTGGGCGAGATATATGGAATGGAATAGGTTATCTTGGGAGCTAGGCAGACCTGCAGTGTCGAAAGCAGGTTATTGGAAGATACAGTGAGAGTTGCAGACACTGAAGAAGGCGAAGGAAATAGAGAACTTAGCTTGTTCATGACGGAGCTATGTAGAGTCAAAAGTGCTTTTTCTGTGCTGCTTACAGAGATATGTAGACTTCAACAAATACAAATTGAGAGCCAGGAAGTGTTGTATGGTAGTGGAGACTTTTGGATATTACAAAGTTAGAAGACTTGCAGTAACTGAGGGGAATATAAACTTTTGGAGCATTGGTGGTGGTCAAGGACCCTCAGGACATGAGGAGGTGCAGAGAATGGGAGCATTCCAAACAGTGGGATTGTGGGGGCTGGAAGTCCTGAGATGGATAAGGAGGATGAAAAGTTCCAATTTACCACATGCAACCATTGTAATTATCGAGATTTAAGGAAGGAAACCTGTGCTGTGAATAATTACAGTTATATGGAGAGTTACAGAAACTGAAGGGGTTACAAATTTAAAAAGGGAGAGATTTTAAGTGATCAGAAATTTAAACAAGAATGAAGCAATTTTAGAGATCTCTAACACAGATGGGAATGGAAGAGGTGAGATAATGTGAGGAAATATAAGAGTTATAAGGCGGGGAGGATGTCAGATATAAAAGGGAGAGCTGCATTATCTGTGTGCAGTTCGAGACATGAGGAGTGTTGTAGCGCCTGCTGCAGGGGACACAGATAACAACAGTTCCAACGGCTGGTGCAGTGGCTCAGGAAGGCAGCTCACCACCACCTTCTCAGGGACAACTCCAAATCAATGATAAATGCTGGCTCAGCCAACATGCTCATGTTCACCAATGAATGAAGGAATAAAAGATCTACAAGTAACACTGAGGTCACTCGGGCAGGCCCTTTCAACAGCACTTCATAAACCCGGAACCACTATACCCAGGAAGGATAGGAGCTCCAGGTGCACGGGAATACCAGTATTTCCAACGTGCCCTCCAAGGCACGCTCCATCCTCCCATCACTGTGTCTGTCCCTCCACCCAAAGGACTGCAGTGCATCAGGAAGGCAGCTCCCCACCACCTTCTCCAGGGAATTACAGGTGGGAAGGTAATGGTGAAACTTCGCCTTTTACAGCCAGACAGAAAAATAAATCCAGCAGTGGGTGTGAAATGACATTTCCGTTTTAGAACAACATGCTGAGCATGGATAGAGGTTTTGTCTGATTGGCACAAGGCAGAGAGTGTGAAGAAAGGGGTCTTTTTCACGATGGGAACTGGTGATGGGGGGAGATCCGCAGGGGTCAGTGTTGGGACTACACTCTACACGTTATTCATTAAGAGTCTGGACAAAGGAAGTGAATGGGTACGAGAAATAGGTTTCCAAGAAAGATCCCAGGGATGAAATTTGTGTCATATGTGGAGCAGGTGAAGTCTCTGGGTCTGCACGTAATGAGGTTTCAGAGACAGTGGCAGAATCTCATTTAAACTTACAGAATACTGAGGGGCCTGAATGGAGTGGACGGGGGCAAGATGTTTCCACGAGCAAGCAAGACGAGGGGCCAAGGGCACAGCTTCAGAGTGAAGCGACGGCCCTTCTGAATAGAGATGTGGAGGAACTTATTCAGCAAGAGGGTGATGGATATGTTTAACTCACTGCATCATGGGGCTGTGGATGCTAAGTAATTCAATGTATCGAACTCAGAGATAGCTCGGTTCTTGATGAATAAGGAGATCAAGGGTTACCCGGAGTAAGTGAGAGACTGGGGTTGAGAAACAATTCAACCATAATCAAATAGTGGAATAAACCCGATGGACTGAATGGCCTAATTCTGCTCCTATACATGATGGTCTTATGGTCGGCGCTTTTTCCATTGGTTTCTAAGTGTGCAGTTATCATTGCTGGCATATTGTTTACCATACATTCCAGCACTTTCCTGATTATTGCTGTCACCTCTTGGTTTCAGATCAACTGCAGAAAGTTACATCACAGAGTAACTTGAGAATCATTGTGTATAAATCTCAGAAAGGTGGCATACAGGGCCAGCAGGACATAAAGAAGGCAAATGGAATGCTGGCATTGATTCCAAAGGGAATGGAGAATAAAAATAGGGAAGGCTTGTAAAAACTATAGAGGACTCCAATCAGCTCACATTGAGAATACTGTGAACAGGTTTGGACCCCAATCTGGAAGGAAAATGTCCTTGCATTGGAGGCAGCCCAGAGAAGGTTCAGCAGGCTGTTCTTCAAAATGGAGGGATATTGATGAGAAGAGGTGGAGAAGGTTGAACTTGCAGTCATTAAAATTTAGAAAATGAGGCAAATTTATTGATACACCAAAGATTATTGCGTTCTTACAGATTCGGTACTGAGACATTGTTCCCCTGAGCAAGCATCTGTAACTGGAGATAAAGGGGAATACAGTTACCAGAGAAGCTAACAGAGAAAAGCTGGGTTGTAGAGACTGGAGGATGTTACAGAGTTCGGTCGGTTTGAGATCACTGTTGGTGGTTGGAAATCAGATAGGTTGTCGGGCTGAAAGATGTCAAGGAGATTTACAGGGTTATCAGTCCTGAAGGATGACAGCGATAGTGAGGAATATAGCGACTAGAGATTACACAGATAGGGGTGGCCGTTGGAGCTTCAGGAGTCCCATTGCAACCTTCAACAGCCCTCCACATTCCCCACCACTCCACCAACCATCATGTTATTGGCAAACTTACTGATCTACTCTCCAACATCCACATTCAAGTCATTTACAAATATCACAAAGAGCAGAGTCCCAGAGCTGATTGTTACAGAACACCACTGGTCACTGAGCTCCAGGCTCAATACTCGCCATCTGCTGCCCCCCTTTCTGTCTTCTCTGGGCCATCCAATCCCGTATCCAGACAGACAGATTTCCCTGTATCCCAATTTTCCTTCTTTTCTTAATGAGCCATCAACATGTTCTGCCATATCCTCAAAGAATTCAATAAGATTTGTGAAGTATGACCTGACACCTCACAAACCCATACTGACTGTGGCTCATTTAACTATGGTTTTCCAAGTCGTCGTAAATCCTGTCTTTAGAGTCCTCGCCAATAATCTGCACTTCACAGACATAAAACTAAATCTGTAATTCCCAGAATTCTACCTCTGTAACATGGTCCAAACTCTACAAATCTTCTTTCCTCTGCCATGATCCCCAGAATGACACTGGAGGGTGGAGGGAGTTACAGAGATAGGAAGGGATATCAGACTTTAGTAGGGTTGCAGTGCCAAAAGGAAGCTTCAGTAATTGTGAGGTTTCATGGTGATGAAGGTATTTGAGGAGGGTGGGAAGGAGGATTGTAGGGAAATGAGAGGTTTCACAGTTTAGGTGTTGTGTTACGGCTCCAAGTGGTTACTGAGTTGGGGAGGGTGTAAGCACTGGTGGATATTACATACACATGCGGTTTTGGTTGCAATGCAGGAAGAGGATGCAGGAAGCTGGAGAGTATGGGGTCTGAACGAGGTTACACAAATGGGAAGAGTTTTCAGGAGTGCAGGTGTTCACAGAGACAGCAATGGCCTGATCTGGAGCAGAGGACCCAGATTGGGAGGGATGTGGGGACTGGAGGTGGTTTGACAGAGAGGGAGGACCATAGACTCACAGGAGGCTACAGGAATGTGTAGGGCTGTAGGGCTGACAGGTTCATGGCGCTGGGAATATTGGGAGGGATAGAGAAGTTTACAGAGATAAGGATGTTTGTAGGCCAGGGCTTGATCACAGACAGGGACTGTTTTAGGGAGCTGAACAGATTACAGAGATAAAGATGTTTGTATCAACTGGAAGAACAAACAGAGATATGCAGGGTAGTCGTGACTGAAGATGTTTATAGACATAGGAAGGCTTAGGTTCTGGGGGTGATGGAGGCTGTGGAATCTGGATTTCTTTTCAGAGATTGGGATAACAATTTCGGTCAGAAACATTTTCAGAGATAAGGGAGTATAGCACAAACAGGAGGAAGTTGTAGAGGGGGGGACGTTTAAACAGATAGGGGTGTAAGAGCTTGACAAGGTTATGGAGATGGGTAGATGGTGGAGACACAGGAGGAGCTTACATTGACATGGGGGTGATCCGTGACAGGAGGGTGTTAAATAGATATTGCGTTTTGTAGGGACTGGATTGGGAGAGGCACAGGCATGGAGTGAGTTCGACAGATCAGGAATACTGCAGAGACCTGAGAGGATTACACTGATAGGGATGATGGTCGGGTCTCCCCAGACTGTTGGTGTTTAGGGAATAGAAGAGGTTTGGTAGATAGGGAGGGATGTAAGAGCTGCAGGAGCTTATGGAGAGTTGAAGATTGGAGCAATTTGCAGAGGTAGGTTTCTCAGACTGGAGTAGGTTATAGATAGTGAGGGTTGTGTGGTCTGAGTAAGTCAAAAAGAGGAGGGTTTTCGCGTCTGGAAGAGGTTCCACTGACAGGAGCAGTTGAAGAGACTGAAGCAAAAATGCATGGAGAAGGTTACACAGATAGGGAGGTGAGTAGGGACTGAAGGTGAATACACAAACATGGAGGGTTGTATTGTTAGACGGAGCTGAGAGGGATAGGGTCCGGTGTAGGGATTTACACAGATAGGGAAGGTTGTGTTTTTGGAGAAGTTTACACTGATACAGACAGTGTTAGGGAGTGTTTAGTGGACTCCAGAGGAGCTCAGAGAGAATGTATTATGGGAAGTGGAGGAGATTACAGACACAGAGATGGCTGTCGTTTTGAAAAGAGTTTCTACAGATCCTCAGTGCTGTAAGGCTGGAGGGAGGTTATAACAGTGAGTGTTGCCAAGAGTTAATTACTTCACTGATATAGAGCAGGTCTCAGCACGTAACTGTCAAAGGGAAGTTGAGACAGTCCAGATGAGTTTTCAGAGATACAAATGTTTATGGGAGTTTCAAGAGGGAACAATGATTGGGAGTGCTGTACCAAATGGTAATAGTTATAGGGAGGGTTCTAAAAGCAGGAAGAGGTGACAGACATATCGATCTTTGTAAGGACT